>NC_057388.1:108761675-109061675 GCF_019320065.1 Cervus canadensis
ATGGGATTCTCCAGGCAAGAATATTGGAGTAGCTTGCATACCCTCCTCCAGGGGATCTTCCCGACCCAGGGATCAAACAGCAGTCTCTATCTCTCCTGCACTGGCAGGAAGGTTCTTTACCACTAGCGCCACCTGGGAAGCCCAGGATGGGAGACTACCGTAGTACAAAGTACACATTTTTTTGTGTGTGGAATCTTATATAGCTCTTGGGGCTTTCCTGGTAGCTCTCCTGGTAAACAATCCACCTGTAATGCAGGAGACCCTGGTTCCTGGGTCAGGAAGATCCCCTGGAGCAGAGCATGGCAATCCATTGCAGTATTCTTGCCTGGAGAATCCCCATGAACAGAGGAGCCTGGCAGGCTATAGTTCATGGGGTCGCAAAGAGTTAGACACGACTAAGCACAAGCACATGTAGCACTTGAGACTTGGTTTTACGTGCTGCCAGGGCTGGAAGAAAAGTGTCATAAGTGTTTTTTTTGTTCAGAAGATGTGATGGACCCTACAGTGTCAACTGCCTTCAATTTTGGACATGGGGAGTGAAGAAAAAAATGAAGAAAGTTTCCACATTTCTCCTTTCTCCTAAAAAAAGTGAAAATGCTTTATGCAGCTCATCTGACTTTATGGCATTTCACATCATATGAAAAAATAAGATAAAAACATAAATAACTTTTTTCTTATAAGCATAAATAACTTTTTTCCTTTGACCCAAGATGAGTTCTTGGGTATTTGATTTATTTTTCTAGGCAATAGGTGTAATGTTCAGCTGAAAAGGCAGAGATTCAGGTAACTTCCCCCAGTTGGAACTGATCTTTTTCATCAGAGAATGGACCTCAGAAGAAATGTTCTCAAACATGTAGTTTGATCCATATAGATTTGGAAGAAATTCAGGGTCTGGGGGGAAAAAACCCTCACTGTGAAAAATAGTTCCAATAAGAAAAAAAAAAATTGTAAACAAATGTTCATTGCAACATTATTCATAATAGTCAAAAAGTGGAAACAACTCAAATGCCCATCAAGTGATGAATGGATAGATAAAATGTGGTATATCCACACAATGAAATATTACTTGGCCATATAAAGGGATGAAGTACTGATTCATGCTACAACATGGATGAACTTTGAAAGCATTATGCTAAGTGAAAAGAAGCTAGTCACAGAAGGGCTATATATGGTATGATTTCATGTATATGAACTATCTTGAATAGGACTATCCGTAGGGATAGAAAGCAGATTCCCAAGGAGTATAAAGAGAGAGAATCGGAAGTCAGTGCTAATGGATGTGGGGTTTATTTTGGCAGTGATAAAAATGTTCAGGAATTAGATCATTGTGATCATTTCACAACTCTGTGAAAATACTAAAAACATTGAATGGTACATGTTAAAAAGGTGAATTTTCTGGTATATTTCAAATTTTTAACATAGAGAAGAAAACAAGTATACGTACTGGATATACGTATAAAAACCTGCCAGTGCGAAACCAGTTCTGACTTTGAGATTAAATCCATTCACTCATGACTCAGGAGGAATATTTATGCTTGTATTATTTTTACTTTTCTGATAATTGCTTTTAATAGTAATTCCTTTGATATTGTACATTTATAAATAACTATCCTTCCAGATGAAATGGAAACAGTTTGATAACATCTGTTTGCTTATTAAAAATACTGTGGCTTATGTCGCCTTGTACAGGTATGATTTTTTCTTCTTTACTCAGTTCAGTTTAGTCACTCAGTCGTGTCCGACTCTGCGACCTCATGAACCACAGCACGCCAGGCCTCCCTGTCCATCACCAACTCCCGGAGTCCACCCAAACCCATGTCCATTGAGTCAGTGATGCCAACTAACCATCTCACCCTCTGTCGTCCCCTTCTCCTCCTACCCTCAGTCTTTCCCAGCATCAGGGTCTTTTCCAATGAGTCGGCTCTTCGCATCCGGTGGCCAAAGTATTGGAGTTTCAGCTTCAGTATCAGTCCTTCCAATGAACACTCAGGACTGATCTCCTTTAGGATGGACTGGTTGGATCTCCTTGCAGTCCAAGGGACTCTCAAGAGTCTTCTCCAACACCACCATTCAAAAGCATCAAATCTTCTGTGCTCAGCTTTCTTTACAGTCCAACTCTCACATCCATACATGACCACTGGAAAAACCATAGCCTTGACTAGATGGACCTTTGTTGGCAAAGTAATGTCTCTGCTTTTTAATATGCTATCTAGGTTGGTCATAACTTTTCTTCCAAGGAGTAAGCGTCTTTTAATTTCATGGCTGCAACCACCATCTGCAATGATTTTGGAGCCCAGAAAAATAAAGTCAGCCACTGTTTCGCCTGTTTCCCCATCTATTTGCCATGAAGTGATGGGACCAGATGCCATGATCTTAGTTTTCTGAATGTTGAGCTTTAAGCCAACTTTTTCACTCCCCTCTTTCACTTTCATCAAGAGGCTCTTTAGTTCTTCACTTTCTGCCATAAGGGTGGTGTCATCTGCATATCTGAGGTTATTGATATTTCTCCTGGCAATCTTGATTCCAGCCTGTGCTTCCTCCATCCCAGCGTTTCTCATGATGTACTCTGCATATAAGTTAAATAAGTAGGGTGACAATATACAGCCTTGACGTACTCCTTTTCCTATTTGCAACCAGTTTTCTTTACTAGTATTTCCAAAAAGAGGTGGCCTGAGTATTTATTCCAGTTCCCTGCTGAGGTCCTCACACAAACCTGCCTGCTCCCTTTGCTGCGAATCCCATCCTCTTTTGCTTCCCTAGGGCCCGCCTTTCCAGCTTCATCTCCTTAAAGCTACGTGGACTTACCAGCCTGGTGCACTTGGGGTTTCCTCAGATAATCCAGTCCTCCTAGGTCTCTGTGCCTTTACCCATCATGTGCTCTCTGCATGGAAACTTCTGGTGTGAGGGTAGCAATCACCAAAAAGCTGTTGATGCCAGGACTTTCCTTGCAGTCCAATGGTTGAGTCCACATTCCCAGTGCAGGAAGCCTGGGTTTGATCCTCAGTCAAGGAACTAGATCCTGTATACCACAACTGAGACCTGGGGCAAATAAAAAGAGAGAGAGATTGATAGCTTTCTTTTGGAGGCAGTACTCAAAGAACTTGCAAATAAATTAGATACAGGGTAGGATATGGATATGGCTCAGAGGTTAAAGCATCTGCCTGCAGTGTGGGAGACCCAGGTTCGATCCCTGGGTCGGGAAGATCCCCTGGAGAAGGCAATGGCAACCCATTCCAGTATTCTTGCCTGGGGAATCCCATGGAGGGAGGAGCCTGGTAGGCTACAGTCCACGGGGTCACAAAGAGTCGGACACGACTGAGCTACTTCACTAGGAAAGAATCAGGAATTAAGATTGCCTGACTTAAGTCAGAATTTAAGCTTCTGACTTAAATAACTTTTCAGGTGGTACTATCATCATTTTCCAAGTTTAGGAAGACCAGGATCAGGGAGCACCAGGTTTAACATGGTAACTCTAAGCTGTCCATGAGACATCAAGTAGAGATACCAAAGATAGATATATTAGTTTGGGCGGGCCCGACTCCAGGCGGTCTGGGCCGGTACCCTTCTCCGTGTCCCTCCTCCCTCGGCGAGCCCGCGGGCGGGCGCCCCTTGGCCAGGAAAGCCTGCAGACGGGTGGCTCATGCCCAGACTGGACGACCACCTCTGGAGAGGTCCCTGTGCTAAGGGCACGAAGCACAGAAGCCGCCCGAGGGCCAGTGCCAGAGGGCTGGTAGCCAAAGCGGGAGAGATGATCAACTCCTCGGGGTCAGGCCCCTCTCTGCTGGCGGCCCACGGTGCCCTGGGCACCGACCCTGCTCATGGGCCTCAGAGCACTGGTGTGGGGGGCCAGGGCAGCAGCAGCCACGTCAATAGCTGGCATCACCACCTGGTGCAGAGGAGCCTGGTGCTGTTCTCGGTGGGGGTGGTCCTGGCCTTGGTGCTCAACCTCCTGCAGGTCCAGAGGAACGTCACCCTGTTCCCAGATGAGGTCATCGCCACCATCTTCTCCTCCGCCTGGTGGGTTCCTCCGTGCTGCGGGACAGCAGCTGCTGTGGTCGGCCTGCTGTACCCCTGCATCGACAGTCACCTTGGGGAGCCGCACAAGTTCAAGCGGGAGTGGGCCAGCGTGATGCGCTGCGTGGCCGTCTTCGTTGGCATCAACCACGCTAGTGCTAAACTGGATTTTGCCAATAACGTTCAGCTCTCCTTGACGTTAGCAGCCCTGTCTCTGGGCCTCTGGTGGACATTTGACCGTTCAAGAAGCGGCCTGGGGCTGGGCATCACCATCGCCTTCCTCGCCACCTTGATCACGCAGCTGCTGGTGTACAATGGGGTCTATCAGTACACGTCCCCAGATTTCCTCTACATCCGCTCCTGGCTCCCCTGCATATTCTTCTCGGGAGGCGTGACCGTGGGAAACATAGGACGGCAGCTGGCCATGGGTGTCCCCGAAAAGCCACACAGCGATTGAATCTTCAGACCCACGGATCCTGAAGAGTGGCGAGCTTTGGGAAGAAAATCTGTGATACTGGGTAGTGACAAAGACTATCTCTTTTCCTCAGTAATCTTTTCGGATGGGGCTGACTGTTCCAGTGACCCCTGGGACACACTTCACCTGTGTCAGAGCAGCAGCGCGGGCGGAAGGCCGCTGGTGTTGGCACCTTGCGGGACAGTGTCTGGGCCCGCGTCCGCCGGGGGCTCCGCGAGCAGGCCGGCCGGGCACCGGGTCCCGAGGACTCAGTCTCCCGTGTTATTAAATGCCAAGTTGCCATATTTCCCAGCCTCAAACTAAAGCCTAACTACCAGCTCTGGTTTCGTATCAGCGCCCCGGGGATGGCTCGATGGTGCTTACAAAGATGAAGTGTGGTAAAATAGGAATATTACTGATCCAAAAGATTTTAAAAATAGGGCTGTGTTGTGAAAGAAGAGAAGGCGGTGGTGGCAGCAAGTGCAGGGCGGCCGCGCCGGGCGGGCGGGCACAGCGTGCCCCCGGTGGCCGTGTGGGGCGCCGCGCAGACAATCGTGCAGAGAGGAGGCGTGCGTGGGAGGTCGTGGCTCTGCGCTGCGATGGGTTGGACTTTCCACCCCCGTATTCACAGAGTTTGCCCAGAATCCGCATCGTCTCGAAGGGGGCACCTGCTGGCCACACGTCTCCGTCTTGGCCCAAACCGTGAGTTTTCTTTGATACTCGCTCGGGAAGAAGAGACCACTTTTTCCCCACAGCCCTATGGGATTTGCAATCTGTGATTGCCTTGTGAAAAGAAGAGTGCGTACGTCACTGCATTAAACATTCGGTGTTTCTAAATACTCAAAAGACGTGGTGAGCACAATGTATTCATTTAATGGCATAGACCATGTTGGACCCGGTCTGCAAGTCCTGGGTCTTCAACTTCAAGTGCAATGTATAGGAAAACCAATCTGAGCCTTGTATTCTCTTTAAATATGTATTATTATTATTTTTTAAACGTATGAGATGTTAAAGAGGGTTCTCCATTTCAGTGCTGCATGGAGGCAAAATTCAGCAATAATTTCTTTTCAGTTGTGAAGTTACTTTGTTGTCGTGCCCTCCCGCTGAGCCCCAGTCCTTTGAAATACTCCCAGTTTGGGGGGTTTAGTAAACTTGTAATTTTTACTTACAAATTCACCCTTTCTATATTTTGCAATTGAAAACATTTCGGTTGTTTTGAATCCTGTGAATGTGGCTTGATGGTAAGATTCCTCGGGCAGCCGGCAGTCGGGGGGCTGGGGACGTGGGAGCCCCTGCTGGCAGCCGTGGACTCTCCGCGTCCCCGGCTCCTCTCACCCAATGGTCCCTGTCTCAGTTTGCTTTTGTTTTAAGGAAAATATCCTGGAGTAAATTTTAGGTTACCGTAGTGACTTTGTTTTAGAGAATTTCCTTTAAAAGAAAATAGGACCATTCTGAACTTTGCAGTGACCCCCTTATGACATTTTCCGAAAACGAGAACCATCAACTATGTGAAAAGATTTTTCAATGAGGATGTCAGCGTTTTTGTGAAAAAAAAAAAAAAACCAGAAGTTATTAGATGAAAGCAGTCATTGAATCTTTCCAATATACTTGATCATGCACAATGAGTATTTTTCTCTCTTAAACTGGAAATAAATTTATGTCTGTTAGAAGCAGTGTAGCCAAAAGATGTGAATCTGAAGAATTTCGTTGCCAATATTTTCTAGCAAGTATATGAACCAAAGTCATTTGAGTTTGTGAAATTGTTAAATAGTATGAGCAGAATTTGCACTATACCAGATTGGAACATCTAGTGAGATTCACATTCATACTAAGTTTTCAGCATTGTGTTCTTTTGCATTCATTTTTTTTACTTTTATTAAAGGTTCAAAACCAACCATTGGATTTATGGGTTTTTCTTTTAGAGAGAGGAGGGGGAGCTCCCTCTGTAGGATAGTCACACTTGGAATGGAAGAATATTTTATAGCTTTCCAAAATTTACTAAGTTGCCACACAATCTCTCGGGAAAAATATTTTTTCCTCGTGGTGGAAATGGACATGTTTAACCTCCCGCCCTGCCCACTGGTGCTGGGCAGTGGGACATCTTCTCCAGCCTGCCCACCCCCAGGAATACTGTCCTCCATCTTGACGTGAGAGGGCCCTTCTCCCTGTCCTAGGACACGGGGTGTCTGGACACCCAGGAAAAGGGTAGAGGAAGCCTCCAGGCCGTGAACGGCCAGTGCGTCCAGGGCCCTGAGTGAGGGCCCTCGTGGCAGAGGTCCACTGTCCCCGGCACCTGCTGGACAGCGTCATCCCCGGTGATGAAGGTGTCGCGGATGCGCTGCATGCACACACACCGCCTAGTGTGAACGCCTGCGCTGCCAGGGCTGGGTGCTGGGTGGGACAAGAATCAGAACTGGCCTCAGAGGCGCTCGTCCCAGGGTGAGAAACACAGACCCCTGGGCCAGGCTGGGGAGGGCGCGGCGCTGCCCACTCTAGAGAAGTAACAGCTGTGTGGTTGGGCGCCTAAAGCAGCCAGAGCATCCTTCCCACATGATCTGCATCCACCTGAGGGCAGGGCTCCTGTCCAGCGCAATCCCACCCAGGGCTTGGCACAGCTGGCTGCGGCCCGGGCTCCACACACTTCCAGGAAGCAGCCAACAGGCTGCCTGGGCGCCCACCCCCACCCTCCAGCAACTACACCGTGCTTGATGCGGTTTTGCAAGATTTATTTTCAGTTGTGAAACAGCATTGCAATGATAGAGAAAGCCCTTACCTTCTTATACTCAAACCCAATACATGTACAACATAGTCCAAAGCCATAGCTTTCTCCTACATGGAACACAGAACTGTTCATGTATGGAAAATTGATAGAGCCGTCCCACCACAGGGACTGGAAGGTTTTGCCTGAGGTTAATCCAATCTATGAGACTCCTGGGCTTCCCTGATAGCTCAGTTGGTAAAGAATCTGCCTGCAATGCAGGAGACCTGGGTTTGATGCCTGGGTTGGGAAGATCCCCTGGAGAAGGGAAAGGCAACCCACTCCAGTATTCTGGCCTGGAGAATTCATGGACTGTATAGTCCACGGGGTGGCAAAGAGTCAGACATGACTGAGCGACTTTCATTTTCACTTGCACTATAAGACTCCCAACACAGAATAGCAAGTCCCCTACCTAACAGGGAGTGGTGTTCCAAGAGCGAGTTTGTGAAGGTCAATTTGTTCTTAAGTCCAACAGAGCTAGCCTAGGTACCCAACTAACACAATCAGCTATACAGTACTGTGCTATAATAGGTTTGTAATACTTTCCATGCAAATAAGACATAAAAAACAAAAAGTAAAACATTTTAAATCTTACGATACCTTCAAGAGTACAGTAGTACAGTACACCAGGGGCTTCCCAGGTAGCGCTTGTGGTAAAGAAGCCACCTGCCAATGCAGGAGATGTGAGAGGCTCAAGTTCGATCCCTGGATCAGGAAGATCCCCTGGAGGACGGCACAGCAACCGCCTCCAGGATTCTTGCCTGGAGAATCCCACGGACAGAGGAGCCTGGTGGGCTACAGTCCATAGGGTTGCAAAGAGTTGGAAACGGTTGAAGCAACTTAGCACGCACGCACAGTACAGCAGCTGGCATCAAGTGAACAAGAAGAGTGAAAATTTGTACTTAAAGGTTCATATGTAGGGGACTTACTGTGATGCCTGCTCTGAACTAGTCTAAGCCTGTGTTTTAGAGTAAAGTTTGGGGAGTGAAATGTTTTCTGTAATTTTTCTGGTCTGTGAGCAGGTGGTTGAATTACCCCAGTTCACTAAAGGTCAGTTTGTGAGTCAACAAGGATTTCCGTGTCCTGTCTCTACAGCTGCAGATGCGAGGCTGAGCAAACAGGAGCTCAAGATGGGGATATGGGTATTGTGTTTATTTAGCCAGTTTCCAGAGTCTCCTGAGATCCTACCCAAGGAGTGCTTCTGGAAGTTTGTCTAAAGAACAGGATTAGACATAATCAAGTCGTGTGGATTATAGACAATGCCTTTATATTGGTGGTGAAAAGACAGGAGTGAAAGGGGCCAATTTAAATCTAAGCTTGCCTTTTCTACTTCATGTTTTTAAAATAGACCTTTTGCTAAGAAGGTTCACCTTCTGAGAGTTTCAGATGATTTCTTTGTAATACTATAACTAGCAGATAAAGTCTTAGAGTTGGAATATACCTTTGAAAAGTATTAATATTGTTGTTCAGTCACTAAGTCATGTCCAACTCTGTGACCCAGACTGCAGCACACCAGGCTTCCCCGTCCTTCACTATCTCCAGAGTTTGCTCAAATATGTGTCCATTGAGTCAGTGATACCATCCAACCATCTCAAACCCTGTCCCTTCTCCTCCTGCCTTCAATCTTTTCCAGCATCAAGGTCTTTTCCAGTGGGCTGGCTCTTTGCACCATGCGGCCAATATCACAAAGTATTAATAAAGATATTCAAGCTCAGCTCTAACACATCATATCTTACACAGAAGCTGGCCAACTACCCAGTTACCTACGATCACACTTGCTCCTGAAGAGGCAGCAGACTAACCAACAATAAACTAGCCACAGGGGGGATTTGATCCCAGAACATGGCCAAACTATGTGAAGAAAGATGCGTGAGATGTTCTTCCAAGTCCTAGGACCCGCTTGGTCCTCTGTCGGTTTTCTGAGTAAATCTTCAGAGACGCAAATGTGAAGAATCTTGTCCTGAACAATTGTTAACCCCGAGTGCCTGGCTTAAGGCTGCGGCTCTGCTGAGACGGTGTCCTGGGTGTGGGGGTTCCTGCCTATGTCTGTAATTTGGCAAGATGGTGTCATGTGAAAAGCAGTTACACGTTTTCATTCATTAGCCACCATTTTTCCAGTGCTTTGGCTCTGTCTTATGAGTTCTCTACGTAAGAGAGACCATGTTGTCCCCTGTGATATGTCTCCCCCAGTTCAGGGTATACGACAGTCAAGGGCAATGAGTTGAAAGTTCACTAATTTTCTCATTAGAATCTGGCTCCTTGTGTTTTTTCTGTCTTCTCTCAGGTAGGTTCTCTATTGAAAATTTTAGAGTTTAGCTTTGGTGGAAAGTGGCCTCAGTTCAGTTCAGTTCAGTTCAGTCGCTCAGTCATGTCCGACTCTGCGACCCCATGGACTGCAGCACGCCAGGCCTCCCTGTCCATCACCAGCTCCTGGAGTTTATTCAAACTCATGTCCATGGAGTCGGTGATGCCGCCTAACCATCTCATCCTCTGTCGTCCTCTTCTCCTCTCGCCTTCAATCTTTCCCAGCATCAGGGTCTTTTCCAAGGAGTCGGTTCTTCGCATGAGGTGGCCAAAGTATTGGAGTTTCAGCTTCAGCATCAGTCCTTCCAATGAACACCCAGGACTGATCTCCTTTAGGATGGACTGGTTGCATCTCCTTGCCGTCCAAGGGGCTCTCAAGAGTCTTCTCCAACACCATAGTTCAAAAGCAGCAATTCTTTGTCGCTCAGCTTTCTTTATGGTCCAACTCACATCCATACATGACTACTGGAAAAACCATAGCTTTGACTAGATGGACCTTTGTTGGCAAAGTAATGGCTCTGCTTTTTAATATGCTGTCTAGGTTGATCATAGCTTTTCTTCCAAGGAGCAAGCATCTTTTAGTTTTGAGGCCTCTAAAAATGGTTCACTATTCACTTGACCCAGAAAACCCCATGAAATCATGCAAGTCAAGAGGTTCAAGCTCTGTGTTTACTTTGGGAATCGTCATGACGCTGCCCGGGCCGTGAAGGGTGCGTGGACACTGTGACTGGGCCCGGGGCGCCCCAGCTGCTTGCTGTCCTCCTTGCATGCTGGGTCATGTGACTGCTGTCCCGCCGCTCTTCAGACTGCGTCTCATTTGCCATCTGACGGCTCCCAGGTCTGTCATGACCCTCCTTCCCTCCCAGGGGCCCGGTGACCATGCCAGTGGGTGCCGCTGGGATCACCCTTTCCGCCAATTCAATCTCATTAGTTGCAAAAGGACCCAACTAGGATGGGGTGGGGGGGGCGGGGGTGGGTGGGTGTGAGCAGATAAGCTCTGAGGGAGTCTGAGATGAGGAGGCGGCTTGACAGGAGCCCCTCCAGCCCACCCCTAACGATCTGCTCTGCGGCCCCAGCCTGTGCGGGCAGACCTCCAGCCCACCACGTGACCAGCTGTCAGCCCATTCCGGGGTGGGGGGGTGCACCCGCCGACGAAAGGTCAACATGCCAACAGATCCCCGGAAAGCTCCCCAGGTCCGAGGCAGGAGTGTGCACTTCACTGCCCTCACGGGATCAGAAACGGCCCTCGGGTCCTCTCGGAAACCTGGGGTACGTGGGGAAGCCCTGTCCGGGGGCTTCTCATAAAGGAAACCCTTGTTTCCCAACATCCACAGACAGCTCTTTGCATCTGTTTTAAATGGTCGTCAAGAAACAGAAAAAATGTTCCTGAGCCCTCGACCGACGTGCTCCAGCAGATGCAGCGCGTGCACCATGGGCGGGTCAGACTCCTGCCCTGACGCCGGGGTCCCGCTGTCCACCCAAGAGGTCCGGTTTCCGCTTCCAGACACACACAGCTCTTTGGGGACTGCGTTTCTGCTTGGCAACCCTAATCCTTCTCCGTAACAGGTTTTCAAAAGGAATCTGAGAAGGAGGAAGATGGGTAGATAGGTAGGGTGTCAAACACTCAGCTGCCGGTCATCATGAAACCAACTTTTAACTTAAAATAGCCCAAAGTTTTAAATCCAGCACCTGGACCTAGCACTTGGCTGTCTGATAAAGGCATTGGAGGACCCTGGCTCTCCACTGAGCAAGAAGAAAAGTCAGGAAAAGCTTTCTTTCCTGAAACAGTGTTGCCTCCTGTTTTCAACCCAAAGGCTGCTTCCTCACAGACCCCAGGGGTCTTCACCCTTCACCCTTGTGTCCTGGATGACACTGTGTTCCCCAAGAGAAGCTACGTGGAAGGCCTAGCCCCAGCCTCAGATGGGACCTTACTTGGGAAGAGCCTTTGAGAATTTAAGCTGACCCAGCGGGATGAGGGCTTTCATCAAAAGGGGAGCCGTGGGGGAGCTCCCTGGTGGTCCAGTGGCTGGGACTGGGCGCTTTCACGGCTGGGGCCCCCAGTTCAAGCCCTGGTTGGGGATGGTGGACACAGACCAAGTGGAGGCGGCAGGGAGGACTCCTCTGAGGACAGGGGATTGGCCCCGAGGAACGCCGGAGGCTGTCCCGCGCACAGGAGCCCTGGGCCTTCGGAGGGAGGGTGGTCCTACACCTGGACTTGAGTTTTCTGGCCTCCAGAACTAGAAACAACAAATCTCTGCAGTTTTTTTTATTTCCTACAGCTTTTACTTCTCCAGGAGCATAAATGGATATCCTATGTATTCAATCATTTCATCTGAGCTTGGAGAGCGTCTTTTTCTGTACAGTATGTTGAAATCTGGAAGCCTCTTGTGGCTCAGCGGTGAAGAATCCTCCTGCAATACAGGAGACACAGGTTCAGTCCTGGGTCAGGAAGATCCCCTGGAGAAGGAAATGGCAACCCACGCCAGTATCCTTGCCTGGAGAATCCCATGGACGGAGGAGCCTGGCGGGCTGTGGTCCTTAGGTTCACAAAGAGTTGGACACGACAGAGGGACTAAACCACCAACCCCCACCATGTTAAAATCTGATCCGAGTCATCCACCCCACCCTAAGATGTGCTATCCAGGCTGCACTGCAGATGGCTGAACACGACAGAAGTATTTGCCACAGAGTTTCTTACTTGGAAGTCTCTCTTGTGTGGGCCCACTTTATTTCTCAGGGAGGGAAGAGAGACGGGTGGGAGAATGCCACCCAGTAAATCAAGTGGAACTAAGAGGCTCTACTTAGTCAACAAGGGAGAGTTTGCTGGTCTTTGAAAACATAATTGGTTGAGATTAAAATCAGCACTAACCAGGTAGAATTTCAACACCCAGGGTCGAATTCTCCTGCTGAGAAGCTCAGTTAATCTCCTCTGTGCAACTGGCCCTTAGGGCAGCTGACTTGAAAAAGGAAAACAGGAAAACAGAGGCCAGGGCTCCCTCCCCAGGGGGCCCTCACCGTGGGTTCAGTCCAGACTTGACAGCCAATCCCTCTCCTCCTGCCCCGCAGCTGCCCAGGGGCCCACAGACGCTCCGGACCGTGGGGACACAGGGCTGGAATGCTCCTTTATTACTGGGCACGTGATCACGGTAAAGAGGGGAATATCTCAGGAACCGTCCACACCCGCCCCGTCCCCACTTCCACATCACAGCTGAGGAGCTGACCACCCCAGAGGAGGCTGGGCTAGCCGAGCCTGTCTAGCCAAGATCCCTGGGACCTTCTCAACCCAGGGGCTGAACCGAGTCTCCTGGGTCTCCTGTGTTGGCAATCGGGTTCTTTACCACCGTGCCACCAGCGCTCTCCCCGGCTGGCTGTTCTTTTTGCTCACTCAGTCATGTCTGACACTTTGCGACCCCATGGACTGTAGCCCACCAAGCTCCTCTGTCCCTGGGGATTCTGCAGGCAAGATTACTGGAGTGGGCTGCCATGCCCTCCTCCAGGGGATCTTCGTTTGTTCTTTGGTTGTGACTATTTCTCACTTGTAGGGCCTGCTTGTGTATTAAGATGCTCACTCTGTCTTTCTGTTCAGGAGACTGTGTGTTCTGGCTTCCTGAGACAGTTCCAGCTCCTACCTCTTTTCTTAGCATAATTACTAGTATCTCTCCCTTCATGCCCTGAAATGTCTGAGTTGGAGGGACAAACAATATCTAACCTGTTCTGTCTCTGGGTTCCCAAGTCTTATTTACAAAGGTCAAGTATTAATACGCAACAGATTGTCTATAAGTTGACGAAGCTGTCTGTCACTGGAGGTAAACATTTCAGTTCTTCCTTGGAGCAGCTCTTAGTTTTAAGAAAAATCACCAGGACAGACCCTTCAGCAATATAAATACAATACACTATTACAGTACTTAGCATAGATAATCTGTCTAATGTATGCAGAATCAATGAGCAAATGGATGGAGGAATCGAGCAATAGGGTGTTTCTGTTACCTCTTTAGCTGAAGGCGAAACAGTGGGAACACACCAAAGAAAAATCAGATCTAAACCAAGGCTCTGGAGGAACTAAGCAGAATGAAGCACCTCTGACCTCCCCTCCTCCTAAGTGTTCTGAAGAACAGAACCTGCCTGGGACTGTGCTATCAGCCACATGCAATCAACAATCTCAGAGGAAGCAGAGAAGCCACGAGGTGCATGAACAGCTTGGTGGGTGGGGAGCTAGGGCCTCCTCACCACTGAGCGCCCAGGGACACACGGGTGCTTGCTCTGGAGCCTGACAGATACGCACGCTGAACATGCTGCTGATGGAGGCCCTACTGAAAGCCGCGGGTTACCATGGAGTGGCCAGCACAGTGGTCACAATGACCAGCGCGCTCACAGAGGGTCTCCTGGGGCCTGGGTGTGTGCCGGTCACTCTCAGCACTTGGTCTGTGTCGTCTCGTTTAACCCTCGTAATAACCTGATGCGTTTGAACTGTGGTGTTGGAGAAGACTCTCAAGAGACCCTTGGACTGCAAGGAGGTCAAACCAGACCATCCTAAAGGAAGTCAGTCCTGAATATACATTGGAAGGACTGATGCTGAAGCTGAAACTCCAATGCTTTGGCCACCTGATGCGAAGAGCCGACTCACTGGAAAAGACCCTGATGCTGGGAAAGATTGAGGGCAAGAGGAGAAGGGAGAGTCAGAGGATGAGATGGTTGGATGGCATTGCTGACTCAACGGACCTGAGTTTGAGCAAACTCTGGGAGATAGTGGAGGACAGGGAAGCCTGGCGTGCTGCGGTCCACGGGGTCACAGAGTCGGACACGACTCAGCAACCGAACAACCACCACCTGATAAGGTGGAGCCTGGTCCCATTTCAAGATTAGGGAACAGGGCACAGGGCAGTCAGGCAACTTGCCTAAGGAAACACAGCAAACGTCAGAGCCGAGGTCAGAATCCAGACAGTCTAAGTCGTAACCACAGGTCCAAAGAAGAGTAGTTAGAGCACCTCAACAGATGAAGACCTGGGAGTCAAAAACAGAACAAAGAAGACAAGTGAGTGCCTGGACTAAAAGCTTTAAAGGACTGACTCATGGCCCGGTTTCACGGAAATGCCTCTACAGATTGCATCTTCTAAGTCACATTAACTTTAAAAGCAGCCTTCAGAACCCAGGCCAACCTAAGTCAAGGAGTCCTTAAGCCCTGGAGCTCAGGGACCAGTAATCAAGATCGAACGCCTGGAAACGCTCGTCAGCTGCTCAAGTGGTGCCCTCTGGCCCTCCGGGGCGGGAGGTGGCATTTCCAGCCACTTGGCAATAGTCAGTGGCCTGACGTCAACCCCGTAATCCTTGACTCATTCAGAATTATATCCAGGGGTGGTTTGGGGGTTTTTGCTCTGTTTGTTTTTTAAGGTATTGAGGTTGGCCAAAAGTTCATTTGGTTTTTTCCATAAGATGACTCTAGCAGCGCTCAGTTATCTTTAACTTCGTCCGGGACAATTTTGTTAGACTGTATTGTGACAGCTGTCATATCAGCACGTAAAAAACTTATCAGAAGTGGTGAATTTTTGTGTGGCCATTTTAATTTAAAGACGGAAGGAGAAAGCAACATTTTTAGTATAGTATGCTTTATTATTTCACTAAAGCTAAAAACGCAACTGAAATGCAGAAAAAGAAGCTCTGTGCAGTGTATGGAGGAGGCGCTGTGACTGGTGGAACACGTCAAAAGCGGTTTGCAAAGCTTTGTGCTGGAGACTTCTCACTGGACGATGCTCCAGGACTGGGTAAACCAACTGAAGTTGATAGCAACCAAATCAAGACATTGATTGAGAACAATCAAAGTTATGCCACGTGGGAGATAGCTGACATACTCAAGAATATCCAGATCAAGCGCTGAAAATCACTCGTGCCAGCCTGGTCGTTCATTGCTCTGATGTTTGGGCTCCACATAAGTTAAATGAAAAGTCACCTTGATCGTATTTCTGCATGCGATTTTCATTACGGTTTTGAAACAAATTGTGACAGAGGTAGAGCTGGAAGCCGGTTCTGTGTCCTTCCCTCACTGGACCTTGCTTTATGGGGATACCCTCTGGAGAGAGTCCCAGCCTCCCCAGTGCAGAGGAGGAGGGGCCGAGCTTGTTGGGAGGGCAGAGGACCATTCTATCCTGTAGCAGCGGAGATGTGTGGGTTCCACTGGGCTTCAGGCCAAGAAAGGGGGCTTCTTCCAAAGGGGGAGCTCCAGAGCGAGACCCCCTCTGCCCGCTGACCCAGGAGGCCCTCTCCAGCCCCCACTGCCGCTGGCCTGGCTCCATCCCATAGAGCAGGGCCAGCAGTGGGGCCGGCCAGCCTGGGTGATCAGCGCTCAGACCTCGGGCCGGGCTGACCCAGCTTGAGAGAGCCCCACCCACCATTCAGGACCTACAGCTGAGACCCCCACACAACCAGGCTCCCAGCACTGCCTGACAGCTCACACACAGACCCCTCGGTCCTGGCCACTGCGTAGCAGTTCAGTTCAGTTCAGTCGCTCAGTCGTGTCCAACTCTTTGCAACCCCATGGACTACAGCACGCCAGGCCTCCCTGTCCATCACCAACTGCTGGAGGTTGCTCAGACTCATGTCCATCCCCTTGGTGACGGCATCCAACTGTCTCATCCTCTGTCATCCCCTTCTCCTCCTGCCTTCAATGTTTCCCAGCATCAGGGTCTTTTCAAATGAGTCAGCTCTTCGCATCATGTGGCCAAAGAATTGGGGTTTCAGCTTCAGCATCAGTCCTTCCAATGAATATTCAGGACTGATTTCCTTTAGGATGGACTGGTTGGGTCTCCTTGCAGTCCAAGGGACTCTCAAGAGTCTTCTCCAACACCACAGTTCAAAAGCATCAGTTCTTCAGTGCTCAGCTTTCTTTATAGTCCAACTCTCACATCCATACATGACCACTGGAAAAACCATAGCCTTGACTAGACGGACCTTTGTTGGTAAGGTAATGTCTCTGCTTTTTAATATACTGTCTAGGTTGGTCATAGCTTTTCTTCCAAGGAGCAAGCGTCTTTTAATTTCATGGCTGCAGTCACCATCTACGGTGATTTTGGAGCCCAAAATAACAGTCTGTCACTGTCTCCATTGTTTCCCCATCTGCTTGCCATGAAGTCTCACCGGATGCCATGATCTTAGTTTTCTCAATGTTGAGTTTTAAGCCAACTTTTTCACTCTCCTCTTTCACTTTCATCAAGAGGCTCTTTAGTTCTTCTTCGCTTTAGGCCCAGTGACTTCAACCAGTTTATGGGCTACATGGTGGGCCAGAGAGGGGCTGCCCCAAAAATGTGGATTCTGCTGGGAGTGGTCATCCCCGGACAGGGGACCACCTGTAGCCCTTTCCACTGCCAGTGAGGGCAAGACAGGGCCTAGTGAGGGGGGCAGTGGAGAGGCAGAGTGGGATGAGGGGAGGGACAGGCAGGGTGACCACGAGGTTCTCACCTGTTTCCATGACGTGGGGACAGAGGCTCAGCCAGACCCTGTCTCAGACCTCCTCCTTGGGCTCCAGCTTGGAACCCTGCTCACTTCCTGGAGAGCACCGAGGCAGAGACACCAGTCCAGGGCGCCTCAGGCCAGCTTCCCCAGCCCAGCAGCCACATCGATGGGCCTGCGGCTGATTCGTCTGAACAGCTTTGTCCTGGGTCCTGCATGAGGGCCCGGGAGCACAGACCCAGAGTGTCTCTGAGATGGAAGGACCTTCCCTCCGGAGGTCCGCATCCAACAGCCCAACTGTACAGAATGCCTCGTTTCCTGACAGGGACCCAGTGGGCACTCCTCTCGCCCAGCCTGGCACAGAGCAGGTGCCCATAGGTACCCGAGGAGCGAAGGCTGGGAGGGGTCCAGGTGGTGCTAGAAGAGGGCAAATCCAGTGCCCAGAGCCGAGGGGTGAGGGCGCTGTGCCCCGTGCCCAGACGAGGGGAGTCTGGAAGGCGGCCCTGGTGCCAGCCCAGCCCTGGGGACTCAACGTCAGGACACCCCCGCCCTGGATCGGGGCTCCCCGGCCTCAGCACTGACCATGGGGACCAGGGACCCGTTAGCCGTGGGCTGCCCTGGGCCCTGCAGGGTACTGGCAAGCATCTCAAGCCTCTGCCTAGCTCCTCCTTTCCAATGAAGAACGTCCCCAGACGTGCTCCGTGTCCTGGGGGGTACAGCCTCAGGGACGGAAGCACAGACCCGCCACCTGTGTACCCAGCAGGGCCGACCCCACACCAGGGCCCCAACCCTAGGCCTCCCCTATCTGCACCCCAGCACACACCTGGGGAAGAGAAGGGGACCCTGCTTCCTCAGAGCCGGTGTTCCGGAAAGATCAGCCCTCCCCCGCTGTCTCCTACCAAGCCCTCTGGATTTCTGATGACCCGGGACCCACCTCCCCGGAAACCACTTCCCGCTGCTGCAGGCCCGTCCGGGCAGGACCGGCCTCTGCTTCTCAGATCTCCCGTGGCTGCCCCCAGGAGCGATCCTGCTTTGTCGGTGGTCAGGGAGCTCCTTGGAGCTTGGGCTTTCCCGGACACCCGGGGGGCTGCATTTGAGGAGAAAGGAGTTCCTGTCCAAGACCGCCTCCATCACTTCTCACCCCTGCACCCCGCCTGGAACCCGGCCACCCCTACAGACACATCCCCCAGGATCCCTGCAGACACTGAGTCACTGGCGGGAAGGCCCCCGGGTAGAGGGGCGGGGCTCATCCCGGGTAACGCGGAGATTCCCGCTGAGCGGCGCCGGGGCCCCCTAGTGGCCGCTGCGGCGCCTGCGTCCTCCCCTGCATCCCACCCCACCCCACCCAGCCCACTTCTCATCAAAGACCAACTGGAGGCTTAGAGGTATTTTTTTTAAAGGCAAATCTCAATGGGAATTTGATGCTGAAAAAAAAAATGTGGTACATATCCTATTCTGTTTCTTAAGCTGCACGCAAACTGGATGGAGCTTTTGGCAATTTATTCACTGAGGTTACAGGGGCTGGGGCTGGGGCTTGGGGCTTGGCTTGCCAGATTGTTGAAAATGAGAGTTTGAGAAAGGGATGACATGTCAGCGGCCAAAACGTACACCAGCAGAAAGCCAAGTTCTTAATGCAGCGGAAAGAACCGCCGGATCCACCCAGACCACAGTCCCGCCACCTCACGGCCTGAGGGTTTTAACCAGCTGCCGCACCATGCGGTGAACTGACTCCCTCCAGTGGGTTCCCAGGGTCTGCAGGAGCCCCGCAGGGAGCCCCGGGCACCCCTGGGTCCCAGAAGGAAAGTGGATTCTCACCTAAGCCCCGCGTGGAGGACTCAATCGGGAGGCATCAGTGCAGCGGGCATCGTCAGGATTCAGTATCGAAGGGAAGGGGTAGCGGGGGCCCCGCTAGGTGTGCACACCTGCCTTCAGGCGTCTCGGGCTGCCAAATCCGGCTGTTTGACCTGGCGGGGGAAGGGGGCCTCCATTAATTCCCAGCAGCTCCTGCCTGCTGTCGACACCCGGGAAGGAAGAGTAGACGCTTGTGCACGACCCTCTGAAGCCGGCAAGGTAAGAACCTTTGCCCATGGGGCCCAGGTAAAAACGGTAACAGATGCTGCAGCCTCTGCCAGAATGAATCCTAAATGAGTCGCTCTGGAAGCAGGCACATTAATGAAGGAAAATGACTTGTTTTTCATTCATGGAGGCAAACAGCTGGAGATCATATTAGTAAGGGGGAAACCCAGAGAAAAGGCTGGGAATTCTTTCCGCACACCAACTGGGGAGGGGGCCCCGCAGTGCCGGAGGGGAGGGGGTCACGCCGTCTGCTCGGCCCCCCAGACTCCAGCTTGGCTTTCTGCTCACGTTGCTTCTGTGTCACTGCACAGCTTTGCCCTCTGCAGCCAAGGACAGACCGGGAGCAGGGGGATGACGGAACCTGGCCAAGCTTGACGGGGAACGGTGGCTCTCAGCCACTGGGGTCCACGGAAGCCCCTGAGGACACAGAGAGAGCTCTCTGGGAAAAGGCACAGGGTCCCCAAATGCTGTCTACAGGCCCCAGGAGCCTGTCCTTGGTGCCTCTCCTCCTGCCGGCAAAGGGTCAGCTGCCCGTGGGCAGGGACGAGCTCCCTCCAACCCCTTCTGATGGGACCCTGGTCCGAGGGAAGCTCAGCGAAGCCTGGTGTTGGGGTGTGACTGAGCAGGGGGGGACGTCTCCTCAGGAGCGGCTGTTGGACAGTAGCAGCTCTTCAGGGGCTGTGGCAGAGATCACTCCCCACCCCCAGAGGCCTTTCCTCCTCTTAGAACCTTCTAGAACATGGGCCGCACCTGGGGCATACTGCAGATGGCCTCACTCTCCGGATCGCCTGCCGTCAAGCGGACGCTGAGAGCTCCCCAAGGCTAGCGGGTGGACACTGAGCTTCTGGGCCAGTATTTCCAGGAGGTGGCTCCCCTGCTGTCCTCTGCAGGGACTCAGACGCCCCGCCAGACCCGGGGAGTGCTCTGACCCTGGGGATGGGGGAACCGTCTACACAGGGCCCACACCGCAAAGGCTGGGGAAGGAGAGCGGTTTTCTCTCTGACCTGAACAACTGTGATGAGTGCCTCCAACACAGCAGAAAGGCGAAGCCATTCATTGTTTTCTCATTAAGAGTCTAAATTACAGACTGGAGCAGGTGCGATATTATCATTTAATTTGTCTCTATTCCATTTTTCAGGCTGCAAGGGCTCTCCTGGGCCCTGGGAGGTACCAGTCAGTTCAAGTGCTTTTCACAATTTCAAAGCAGCGAAATAGCAGAGCCTCCCACCACCAAGACAGTGAAGCCGCTGGACAAGACACTACAAGATGTTACTTAAAAGAGCGCTTCATGTAGACACAAACGCAGGTCCCATCTCAAAGGAAGCCACAAAAACAATCTTCCCTGGCGCACGGGCAGTCTCGTCTACAGATGTTAGGTGTTCAGGTGCAGGTCTGAGTGCTGACCTTTGGAAAGGGCCCTGGGTGTCCCTGCTCTGCCTCTGCACTGGGTCCAGGCAGTAGACCGCAGCCAGGCTGGGCACAGTGGACCCCAGAGACCACCGCCCAAACCTCCTGGTGGCCTGATCTCGCCAGCCACTCACAGGGCAGATGGAGTGGGACCTCGGGAAACGGGACCCCGTCCTGGGGCCCAGTACAGACCTCCCAAGTGAAGGGATGTGCCAGGCGTCCTGACTCAAGGGATGGGCCTGGGGGGTGGGCTGCTCCCAGGAGACAAGCAGAAGCGGGGCCCACGTGGGAGGCCCCCCACACACACCTCCAGTGACGCGGTGCCTGTTGTATGTGGAAGGCAACCCCCACCTTTTATTAGATTTTAATCAAGAATGATCCTCTTAAATATTTCAGATTGCCTGCTGAGGCTGTTTTTTAAAGGACTACGTGATGAAGAGAAGAACACGGGAAGCATAAATTTTTAAACTTCATTCCCTCCATATAATAATCCACGGGGTGTTTGCGGCCGCTCCGCACAGGGAGAGCCAATGACTAGCCTCTTTCATGTGGCCAATTACTCCCCTCCCTCCGGCCCCATCCACCCGCCCACCCAGCTCTGCAGACAGCCACGAACCAACCCAGACTTTGTAAGAGGGCCTCTTTGCAGCCCCGCCAAACCCACGGCTTCTCTTGGGGAACTAAAGCTTCTCTCTGCTGACGCAGGAAGGCCCAGTCAGAATACATGCACGCATACACACACACGCATGTGCCCACATAACACGTGCACGTGAACACTCACGGGCCTGCACACACAGCCTCCCCTCACAGGCTTCGTCTTGCACCCTTGCAGCTTCGCCACCAGCAGAGCCCATTATCAATGCCTGAGGGATAAACATAGAATCTGGGTAATAAACAGAAAATCTTTTTTTTTTTTACATATATGTGTGTTTATATATAAGCACAGTTTTCTTCCTGGTGTTTCCTGTGATTCCACTTGCTCACAGCGGGCCGCATGCAGAGGATCAGAGTTTCTGCTAAGAAATGTCTGCTTGGGGCACCGCACTTTGGGCCGTGTGCAGACACGCTGCACACGGCACCGTGATTCAAGATGGCGGCGGCGGCGGGCCGTGTGCAGAGGCGCTGGGCCCCGCCCCCCGCCCCTGAAAGTGAACGTGTTGGTCGCTCAGTTCTATCCGGCTCTGTGACCCGATCGACTGTAGCCCGCCGGGCTCCTGTGTCCACGGGATTCTCCAGGCAAGACTGCTGGAGTGGGTTGCCACTTCCTTTTCCATGGGATCTTCCCGACCCAGGGATCGAACCCAGGTCTCTTGCATTACAAGCAGATTCTTTACCATCTGAGCCCCCAGGGAAGCCCTGAGCAGACCCAAGAAGGCCGCCTGCCGCCGCTTGGAGGGATAGCGAGTGCCCTGGAGCCTGACTGGCCCTTCCCTCAGAGGACGGAGCTCTCCTCTGCTGCTGACTGAGCTCCGTCAGGAGGGTCGGTTACAAGAGCAGGACAGAAGGGCAGGAACCACAAAGGGTCCCTGGCTCCCGTCTGGGTGTCCATGCTGGAACCCAGGGACCCCCTCCAGCTTCCTCTCCTACCGGGCAGGCAGGCCTCCAACACCCCGTTTATCCACCAGCCTCAGCCACAGAGGCACAGACGCAAAGACACGCCACCCGAATTTGGGGACACCTGCGGTCGGCACCCCTCCTGCCCCCACCTTTCCTGATGGGCTCGTCCTGTACCACGGGTCTCTCCCTGCAAACACCACTGTTCAGACCTCATTTTGCCCCCGATTGGCAACCCTGGGCCCCCTCCAAGGTGTGACAGGCACCCAGGACAGAGAGCCAGGACCTCGGCCACGCTGATTCAGGGAGCATTCCCTGGATGCTGTCCTGAGGGTTTAGTTGGAGGGTGTTTGTCTCCCAGGTGTGGTGGTGGAATGCGGGGCCTGGTGAGGGGGGAGGATGCACAGGTGGTTCTGCACCTACTGCCCCCCTGCCACACGGCCTCCTGGCCTCGCCCAGCTGAGAGGGGATCAGAACCGGGCCTCTGTGAGCAGCTGAGCCCCCGACAAACAGGAGAGCAAGTCCACCATCCAAGGGAGAGAGGCTGTGTCCAGGGAGACGGTCCCTGTCTCCGCCACACTAAGAACGTGCACGGGCCTCTGGGTGATCGCCACACCGCGGGACACAGCTGAGAGAAGAAAGACGAAGGCCCATCTGCACTTGAACTTGTGACTCAGAAAGGAAAAACCTTCCTGCTCCCAAACTCCAAATGGTAGGCTTGGGGAGCTGCCTTGGAGACCCCAAGGGCAGCTGGGGAGAGGGAGGGAAGCTTGTAGGTGGACACACTGGAGCCCCACCCCCTCACCCCTCCTCCGACGGCTGTGGCACATGGCTGAGACCCTGGTTGTACTGCTGGGCTGGGCCAGACTACCTTCAGTAGCCCCAAGGCACAGGGTGGCAGGGAAGGGGAAAACAGGAGGCGGTCCTCTGTTGCAAGGCAAACATCCCAGGGCCTGTGGGTGGTGTGCACAAAGCCTCCTGCCCACACCAAATTTAAGCACTATCAGTGGGCTAGTCATTTACACAGTATAAACAAGCTTTCCATTCTGGTCATGAAAGGTGATTTCAGGGAGCGGAAAGATGGGCAAAATCACAAGACGGGGGATATGAGCAGGTTGCGGAGAGGGGACACCGACAGGGAAGAAGTGGCCAAAGCCTGAAGCCCGCAGGCCGTGGAGACAAACTGACTCTCCTCCATCATCTCCCCCGGGATCGGCCCAGACAGCAGCCCTCCAAACCTCTTGGTGGGCCGAGCTGTTCAGTTCCAAGGTCACAAAATGGAGACGATATGCCCGTTTGATTTGCTCTCAGACCATTTCCCATCCACATTGCTAAACAGGATTCTCCCAGACAGTTGCAGACGTGGAGGTTTCACTATTGCTCCCTGGGGAAAGATACCGGGGAAGATGCCTGTCTGTTTACGTAAAACCACAGGGGTGGGTTCACCTCCAGCCTTCTCAGAGCCTTTACTCTTCCTACAGGAGGAGACCCTGACCGCTTCTTCCTTGGAAACCTCCCCCTTCCCTTCTGCAGGACAAACAGCATCAACACCTGGAGAAACCGGTGTTCCGAGGGAAACTGTTGGGGAAACACTGACACAGAGGTTCGGTCTCTGCAGAAAGTTCCCAGGGATCCCAAGGAGGCGCCTCACTGCAGGGGTAATTGGGCGCAGGGAGGCCTAAGTGAACATCGGCTCCAAGTGACAGTTTCAATCATTCTGATGGAGACGCTGCAGGCCTGGAGCCACACGGCAGACAAAGACGTGCACGCTTTGGGGAAAAAAAAAAAGGAAGCAGACAGCGAGTCGTGACACAGGGAAGGAAGGAAGGAAGGAAGGGGGCTGAGGGACGCGGTCGGAGCGGTGGGCCGTCCTGGACGCGTCCTGGGCTTGTACACGGGCCCACCCTTCCCCCGGCCCCTGCGTCCCGACCCCCGCAGTGCAGCAGTGGAGGGACCTTGCCCTCTTCCCTGCCTGGACGGCACCTGGTCTCATCCACGTATTTCCTAACAGACATGCAGCCAGACCCCACCTGCCCCCCAGAAGGGCACCTGGCATGTCACAAAGCTGTGTCCCCCTTTCAAGGTCACGCAGCCCCAGCTCCTGCCTGCTCTAAGCAAAAAGCCCACAGAACGCTGGGGGGTTGGTGGACATCGGGCAGCAATGTCACATCTCCTGCGGGCTCCGCCACGCCACGACACCATCGGGGACACCGGGGCAGGCCGGGCGGGAGCTTCAGGTGGGGTCTGGGGGTGGCCGGAAGGAAAAGGCAGAGGGCTTTCAGGGTGCTCAGAGCACACCCTGGAGCCCGGAGGGCCCGGCTCACCCGTCACAGGCGCACGGGGCATCTGTGGGCAGCAGACCACAGTGGCGTCACTGCCAGTGGGAGGGACCCCGGGCCCCTGGCCTCGCAGCCACCCACCAGCCACCCGCCTTGTCCTCTCCTGCAGGGTGTTTCAGCCTCACGTGGGGTTTCCTGTGGCAAAGCCCCGCGGGCCGGGCACCTGAAACAGCAATAAAGTGCTCTCCACAGTTGCAGGCTACAAGTGCGGGGTCAAGGTGTGGGAGGGGCACGTGCCCCCGAAACCTGTCAGGCCTCCTCCGGCTCCTGGGGGTGCCACGCCGTCGGCCACCTCAGCTTGGATGAGCCACCCCAGTCTCTGCCCCCACAGTGCCCAGAAGCTGCGTCCTCCGGGGGCCTCCCTGCATCCTGTGTTGTTCTTGTAAGGACACCAGTCTGCGTATTTAGGGCCCACCTACCTAGTGGTATCTGCAAAGGCCCTGCTTCCAAGTGAGGTCACCTCTGAGGTTCGGGGCAGGACATGACTGGGTCGGGGAGATACCACTCACCCCAGGAAGAGCACGTTCAGGTCGAGCCCCCACTCCACCAGGAGTCCTCCCCGGCTCCTCCATGGGAGGGACAGTTAGAAACCACACAGTGGGGCTGGAGCAGGGCCGGCTCTCCCCTCAGGCCTCTGGAAAAGGAAAATCTGCCGGGAGAGATAATCTATCCGCTTCCCTCCAGGCCCCAGATTCCCACTGCACCACCCGAGGGAGGCGGGCGGCCGGGCCACGGCAACTATCGGCCTGCCCGCGGTCACGAGGTCTGCTGTGACAGGGCATGGGTAAAACCCACGCCTGACCCTGGGCCAGTGCAGGCTTATGGTGTGGGCTGCCTTCCCTCCTGGCACCCCGGGCCTGTGCCCAGCACCCCAGGCCTATGTCCAGCACCCCAGGCCTGTGCCCAGCACCCCAGGCCTGTGCCCAGCACCCCAGGCCTGTGTCCAGCACCCCGAGCATGTCCTCAGCACCCCGGGCCTGTGCCCAGCACCCCAGGCCTGTCCCCAGCACTCGGGGCCTGTGCCAAGCACCCCGGGCCTGTGCCCAGCACCCCGAGCGTGCCCCCAGCACCCCGGGCCTGTCCCAGCACCCCGAGCCTGTCCCAGCACCCCTGAGCTTGTCCCCTCCCAGTGCTCATCCCTCCTCTGTGATCCTCCACCTCGGATGCATTTCTATTCTCTGGGTGTGGCCGGCAGTTGCGCTCCTGCCGGTGGGTGTTTGCAGAATGAAGACACAGGAGGAGAGGAGTGAACTGGCCACTGCAGGGAGGCTGGGGGTCCTCCCCCTGCACCTCCCAACCTCCAGGGGCCAGGGCCCCACTGGGTCACAACTGTCCACGGACACCGTGGCAAAGCTGCCTGGCGTCCACTCACTGGACTCCGGACAGGACGGGATTACCGCACAGCCTGCAGCACCCACGCCTGCGCCCAGAGCAGCATCGCAGGAGAAAGAGGCCACCAGCTTCCGGAAGCAGGGAGGCCAGCACGCAGCCCATTTCTCCCCCGCCCGTCTCTCTTACGGCCTTTTCGGTTTGTCCTCACGGTCTGTTTTCTCCGAGCGCCTGGGGATGGGTTCAGCACCTAGATCTAGATCAGCAAGCCGTGGGTGTTCACCGTCAAGGTCTCCAGCAGGCAAGGAGAGTCCTGCGGACGTGCCCCACAGCTTTTCAGAAGCTCCAGATGCCGAAGCAAGAAAAGGCGTGCGCGTCTCTAGCTAAGACTGCATCTACCCGAGCGGTCGCCGCTGGTTACAACCAAGCCCTCCACGTGCAAAAGGCACAGGGCGTGACAGGTCCCCAGCGCTTCTCCAGGCATGTGGGAGCTTCACACCTTGTCGGCCCATCGCCGGACGAGACTGAGGGGGGGCCCTGCCCTCAGGAAGCACAATTTCCCAGGAGTTGTTGGAAGTGTGGTGGCTGTGCGTGGGAGCCCCCCAGGTGCCGTGCGAACCCTCAGGGGCACGTCTGAGACCTCAGGAGACACTCTGCACCAGTAGACCATGCTTGGGTTTCAACACCCTCGTGGGATGCTGAAGCAGTGCTCCGGGGCTCCTGCTGGGGGGACGTCCCTGGGGGAGAGGGCGGAGGGGCGGGGCACTTCGGGGCTCAGGCTGGGGGCGTGGGTCAGGGGCAACACTGCCCCCCCAG
The DNA here is from genome assembly GCF_019320065.1 of Cervus canadensis. Classification (NCBI taxonomy): domain Eukaryota; kingdom Metazoa; phylum Chordata; class Mammalia; order Artiodactyla; family Cervidae; genus Cervus; species Cervus canadensis. The sequence goes on from NC_057388.1 coordinate 108,788,167, forward strand.
GAAGCAGTCCTCCTGCCCCCCGACGGCTAGACTTCAGTGCCTGCCCCCAGCTTCTCACACTGGGCACCCTCTCGAGGGATTTGATTTTGTCTGAATGACAATCCATTTGTCCACCTGCAAGGTGCACAAGCGCTCAGCCCCTAACTTGAAAGGCTCCCCCCACCCCGTCCCAGCCCCCAGCCCCGCACAGCCTCCTCTGCACAGCGAGAGCTGGGCCCCTTATAATTTAACTGTAATTTCCCATCAGGATGCAGTAGCTGTTGTCAGGGTTTTTTTTTCCAGGAAAGGTCGTGGGAGGCTGGGTGAACGTGACCAAGGATTTTCGTTTCTTTTACACGAAAGTGAGACGACACAGGCTTCAGAGGTGGGAGCAGGGGTGTGGGAGCTGTTCCTCGGGGGCCCCCAGCCCCGGCTGCACCCCACATGCTGTGCTGCTCACCAGCGCCTCCTCCTGGGCTTCCAGAAAAAGGCCACAAAGGGGAAATCCGAGCAGGCCAGATTCCCCTCCAATCAGAGGTCTGAATTCCCGCCGGCCACATCTTCCGTGCCATTTCAGATACAGGAGGGCTCGTCCACCCCCGTGGACCCGGCTGAAGGAAAACTCGCTAGAAATAGGTCCTCTCCCCGAGACTCACCAAGGTTCTTTCCATATCGGGTGGCCTCTGACTTTGAAACCTGGAATCTGAACAGAAGCACAGTTTTGTTTTCCAGGCAAGTAGGGTGCAGCTGTCCAGCCAGCAGGTAAGGGAGTCCATCGTGCATCCTCTGCCCGCCCCTGCTCCTGCCAGGCCCACCTCTCTCTGCACCCTCTCCTCCCCTGGCATCCGGGCCTGCTGGGCCCAGGTCCTGCTGGAGCATAAGGACTGGCAGAGGACTTCCTTGGTGGCCCAGTGGCTGAGACTCTGTGCTCCCACGGCGGGGTCCCGGGTTCGATCCCCAGTCAGGGAACTAGATCCCATATGCTGCAACTAAGACCTGGTGCAGCCAAATAAGTAAAAAAAATTTTTTTTAAAAAAGAGTGGTCCAGAGGAAAGTGGTGACAAAAGGTACCGAGCCCCAAGTATTTCACAGCGACCCCTGATTACTGCTCCTGCCCCACTTAACTGCAGGAGACGAGACTCAGAGAGGGTGGGACACTCAGGCAGGGCCACACAGCTAGTGAGGAGCAGGGCAGGTCTCTAAACCACATCTGCTGGGCCCCAGAGTCATGCAGGGCGCCTCTGTCCTGGAAGCCACCTAAGTCTTCACTGCTATTTTCAACTTTGGGGTTGAAAGCCTTGAAATGAACTAGAGCAAAACGCTTTGTTTTCTTGGGGACCTAAGTTTTCTAGAGTGAGTAAGTGAGTGAAGTTGCACAGGTGTGTCCCACTCTTTGCGATCCTATGGATGTAGCCTGCCAGGTCCCTCCATCCATGGGATTTTCCAGGCAAGGATACTGGCGTGGCTTGCCATTTACTTCTCCAAGAGTCTCATAAGAAAGCGCCTAACTTTTAATATTATTTTACCCCCTTCAGAGGAAATCATCTAATCTGTTATTAAACACACCGCCTGGCTCCTCTCTGCTGTGTATTAAATATGCTTGACTTTTTCTTGACTGTTTAAAGGACATTTACTTGGGGAGGCGGGGTCTGGGCCCCCCGTGGGAAGGCGGGAGGTTTGGGGAACAAGAGTTGCCGGTGGGAACAGGTGTTCAGGCCAGAGAATCCCAAAGAGGCCAGCGCTGCTGCCTGGAGAGTGGACGGAAACAGATGGACAGAGGCTGGGTCATCAGCGGGGATTAAGACTCATCAGATCAAAGCTGAGGAGGAGAGGAAGCGGGAGCCGGGGTCAGCAAGTGGAACCCCTCCTGGCGGGGGTGACCGGACTTGTGGGGCCAGCTGTGTCCCTTTGTCTGGGAAGATTTGAGGCATCCACCCTCCCAGACAGGACTGGGAGGCTCTAAGGATGACAGGCTGGCTCCCGGCAGCTGGGTGGACTTCTGCCCCTGCTCACTGATGGAGGCGGGGCTCCTCCTGGGGACAGGGCTGAGAGGTGACGCTGTGCAGGGCCAAGCTGGGCACAAACCTAGGCTCCACCACTTACCAGGTGGGGGGCTCTGGGGCAAGTCACCAGACCTCGTGGTGCCTCAGTTTCCTTGCCTGTAAAATGGGAAGAAGGAGCACAGGCCCCGTCTTCTGGGCTCGCTGTGGGGCTGCACCCATGAGTGCAAAGATGAGGTGTTCTCCATTCACGGAGCACGCACCTATGTACGTGGAGAGGTGGGGACACGCTTGTCTCCCAGGTCAGACACAGCCTCTGCAGGTCCAGGGACGCGGTCCCCAGGGGCCAGGACTTACATGAGGACTGGGGTGGGGGGAGGTAAATCCGCCCTGGGGCCCTCTACCTGGAGAGGCAGGACTCACTCCCCAGAGAGACTGCTCCAGGTGGTGCAGCGCTCAGACCCCGTGGGAATGGAGAGGGTCTGTGTCCCCAGGAGGACCGGCCCCTCACTAGTCCTTCACTCACGGGTACGCACAGGAACACTGCGCCCCGACAGCTGCGGTTTCACTGGACCAGCCACGAAGGGGAGAGAAGCAGCCATCGATGTGAGACGCAGGCAGGCCTGTTGGGGAGGTTCCGGACAGGCGGTGGGGGCCGTTCATGTCCCGATGTTGCTAGGAGGCTCGTTGGGTGGGGGGCACCTCCTGTGGAAACACAGAGGCTGGAACAAGCATGGGGGCTGCCCCCCATCACCCTGCACCCCCCCGAACACCCTGCACCCCCCCCCCGGAGTGTGCCAAGTGCAATATCGGACCCACGGTGGGAACTTAATAAAACCTGTTGGTCTCGGACACCAGAAACCCCAGGGGTCCAGATGGCTTTGCCCACAAGACCCCAGCTCACCCTCCCTCTAGCCACCCCAGCTCTGAGCTCCCCAACTGAGATTCTCTGATGACATCAATAATTGAAAGCTATCAAGGTACAAAGTGCTGTCTGCAGGGGGGGGGCCCCCACTGCTCCGAGGGGGATGGTCAGGACCACTGCACTCACCCACATCCTGTCTGACCCACCCCGCGCGAACCTCATAGGCTAGAACGGTTCTGCTTCTGCAGAGTCTGGGCTTCACTCCACGATGAAGTCAGCAGGGTGGACCGGGTCATCATCACGTCCCAGGCCGGCAGCCTGAGACCCCGGCCGAGCAGGCCCCGTTGTGAGGGGTCCCTGAGGGCGTCAGGGGAGGAGCAGTTCTGGAGGCCAAGTCTTGCTCAAATTCAGCCATGCCTAAGCTGCTCGGCCCGGGTTCCTCAGAGGTGCAGGGGAGACAGTCACCTACCCACCTCAGTGAGTGGAAAACTTTAATAAAATAAGTCGTGTGGGGAGGAGAAAAGCAAACCAGTCTGCGGTGAGCAGGAGGGACCCTGGGGATCGCTGTGGACGCCGGGGGCTCCCCTTTCCCCACAGTCCCGGAAGGACGCGCAGACCCCAAGCCCCGAGGATGGCCCTGTTTTAGTCAGGCTAGGTACTTTTTGCCAGGGTTCTGCAGGGGCTCTGGCAGGCTCAAGGGGACAGTTTGGGGCCCCAAACGAACATGGTCAGGATCCGCGGAGGGGCCCCTAACCCAGCAGCCCCGAAACCTGCAGAGGGGCGCGTGGACCCCACCCGACCTGGACGCTCCAGGCGGGCGAGCGTCCAGGTCTTTGTCAGCCGAACAAAGGAGCTTCTCTGCTCCTGTGCGCCAGGGAACGCGGAGTTTCGAGGAGTAAATGAGTCGTAACCCGAGCGGCGGTTGTTGGCGGAGAGTTGAACAAATTCCTCTTGGCGTCTTCTGGCTCCATGATCGTGGATGATAGGGCGAGACGGCAGAACAGGAAAACCACCCCCGTCCTCCCCTCGCCGCTCTTCGGCGGAAGACGCTGCGCGGGTGCGGGCTGCGCGCGCTCCGCGCCCCCCTGGGGCATCGAGGCGGGGCGGGGGTGGGGGGCGTGGCGGGTGTTGCAGCCAGGGGCCTGGGGCGCGACACTCCCCAAGTGCGGGGAGCGCCACCTGGGCACCCAGCCCGCCCTTTGCGGGGAGCCATCAAAGGCGCCAAGGCCTTGTCAAAGGCTCCGTGGCTCCCCCAGAGGTTCTGGAAAATATGCGCCCTTGCCGTTCCGGCCTCCCGAAGCGGGAGGCGCCCTCTCTGTGGGGCCCGCCCAACTTTTGAGCAGGTTCAGGAGGGCAAGAAAGGTCAGGCTGGGTGGGACAGCGGCGCCAGGCCACGCAGGAGCCTCTGGGTGCCCAGAGTGCCCCGCCTCCCATCCTCCTCCCCCAGCTGCCTTCCTCCAGCTTTACCGCCTTCCTTCCTCCGGCTTTACCGCAGAGGCCCGGGCTCGCGGGAATCAGACTAGGTATTCGTTTGGGAGTTATTCCCTAACATTCTAGAAAGGCGTCAGATCCTCCTCTAGATTTGGCCCGAAAGTTTATGTAAGGAGTGGCGGTAGGGATGCGTGAGTGCCCCAGAATGTGTGTCTGGAAAGATCCAGGATGTGTGTCTTGGTGGGGCCCTGGACCTAGCACATTTTCTTCCCATCCTGGAACAGCAGAGCATGGGAGCCGAGCTGCCCTGCATGCATCACCAGCTCGGTGCCAACTCCCTGGTCCTGCCCAGGACTCCAGCCAGCCCACCTTCCCCCCTGGGGCGCTGGGGTGAGCACTCCCTCCCCCAAATCTATGGGAAGTGACCCATGGGACAGGTGCCCATGCGGTTCGGTAGAAGCACCCCCCGGCCCCCCAGACCAGGAGAGAAGCTGGAGGCTCCCTACCCCAAAGGCGGCCAGCGGGGCTGGAGGCCAATCGCATGCAGTCAGGGCATAGCCACCTGCCCTGGGGAGGCCTGGTTCCAGCTGCAGTGAGGAGGAAAGCGCATCTGTTACTAAACACTACTTGGTTTTGGAACAAAATCTCCCGAACTAAGAAAAACAACAAACCAACCAGGTGGGAGTGAAGCACAGTCAGTGTTTCCCCTTAAGTGTCCATGGGCCAGGAGGGAAAGGTTTGGCCAGGGGGGAAACAGAACTCCTGCCCAGCCCACCTCCCCCAGCAGAGCTGGAATCCTCTTGTGCTGGCCCACCCTACCCATAAGTCAGGCCTCCCACTGAGTCTACTGCTCAGACAAAACTTTAGGACTCAGGGCATCTGTAAAGTGTGAAACTTCAATAAATTAGAAAGCAGAAACGCTTTCAGAGGCCACCTCGCCTCCAAACATCGGCCACACCAATGGCCTGCTCCCTAAAAAGGGCCGGGCTGCTCAAGCAAACCGACTGGAATCTGTAACTTGGCTGGGACACGTCCACAGCCCAAGGCAGCCAAGATCTCACCATCATCTCACTCCTTACACTCTAGGCAGCAAAGGAGAATCGCCGCCACCGCTCGGAGTTTTGCAGATCATGTTTGCTGCATTCCCTGGTGTTTCTTTTGGAGAGCCTGTCCCCGAGACCTCTCCTCTGTGCCCACACCCCCAGCCCCCCCAGCCCCTTCTCAGGGAATAATCTGCTCGGAATGCTTGCACTCAGGGGCCTCCTTCCGGGTCCTAAGTCCCCCGGAAGACCCCTGGGGCGCACATGGCCTCTGTCTGGTCTCCGAGGACGCTGAAAATCGCGCCGCTGCGGGCCTCCCAGCGCGGAGACCTGACTCGAGGCCCGAGTCCAGCTGCTCAGGCTTCTTTGCAGCCCTTTCAATCCTCCGAACACAGATTCATTTATTTATGTTTTTTAATGTAGTAAATGGACAGCTAAATGAATTGCAATTTGTAATTTTTATGGTTAATTTGAAATCTCGCTCTTGTTGGCTAATCCTGTTAGTTGGTGGCAAAACCAGGAGAAACTCGTGTAGCAGCAGCAGTAATTCTAATAGGCATTTTATGTTAAATTACGGCCACCGGCCAGAACAAAAGGCGCGGCCGGACTTTCGGGCGGAGCAACCTCGCCGGGTTCGCGCGGCCTGCGTGCGGCAGAGAGCGGAGCGCTCGGAGCGCGGGGCTCGCGCGCTCCAGCCATACCGGTCCTCCCTGACTTCGAAATGAAGCAGCCAAATTCGGCATCCGATTGTGTTTGTGAATAGCCTACGCGTCCCAAATCCTCGACCCCGCGTTGTCAGAGCCTCCCCAGCCTCGCACTAAGCGCGGGGCGTTTGGGGTGCGGAGGCCCAAGGGCGGGACGCACGCCAAGGCCTCTCTCCCCTCCCTCGTCGCCTTTCTCTTTCCCTTTCTCTCCTTTCTCTCTTCGTCTTGGTCTATTCTTCGCTCGGGTCCCCACAGAAAGCGAACTGAGAGCGCGGCTATTGGGGGGCGACGTCCTTTCCCCGTCTCCCCGGCACTCCAGCCCCGGACTCGCCAACAGCAAGTGCCCGCCCGGTTTGCTACGGAGACTGAAGCGAAGGGCACGGGAGTGGGGGGCGGGACGCAGGGGGCGTCCCTGCGTCTGGGGGCGAGCCCGCGGGCCCCGGCTCTTTCGGCGATCGGCGCGGGCCGGGTGGGGTCCCGGCGAGCAGAGCGCGCGTGGTCGAGGGCGCTGGAGCGCGCGGCTCGGCATGTTCGCGAGTTGTCGCCCTCGCCGTGTTTCTTGTCCCTGGCGCCTGCTCGGTGCCATCCCAGTGAGTTTGATTGAAACGCGGCTGCGAGAAGGTTCGTCGAGCGGCGAACGCGGGTTGCCGGGCGGGAGGGGCCCGGAGCGGCTCCGGAGGGCGGCGGCCGGTCACCGCCGCGCGGCGCTGCTCGGGGACTGCTATTTTGAAATCGGGCTGCTGTCCCCTCCAGGGCGCAGGATGCAAGGGTCAAGTGTCACTTCCTCTGGCAGTCAATCTCCAATATTCCTTGTAATGTTTCTAAATGGACGAATTCATTACTCGAGGACGGGTGAATGGGGGAGAGGCCGCCAGCGCGCTCGGTCAATAGCGTCCGCTAATGGTTCATTTTGCACAGTGGAGCGCGGCCCCGTGGAACCCAAGGAAGAACCTGATCAATATTGTTTACTTCCTCGCCGCCACGGGCGTAAAGGTCACTTAGGGAAGGCGGTAGAGTGCAGGCACCCCGACAGGTCCTAACTGTCTCTTCTTTCCCCTGGACCCGCTGCCCCTTCGACCTCTTGCACCCTCGCCCGCCTTTCAAACGCAGCCCGCGGCTGCTGCGCCTGCAGGAGCCGGTCTGGACCACGGACGCCTCGCACGGCGCCCGTGCACACGCGTCCCCGTGCACACGCGTCCCCGTGCACGCACAACGCGCCCACACCCGGACCCACGTGCTGGCAGCCAATGCAGCTCGATTCAGCCAAATCTCACAGCCGCGTTTCTAGAGTGTAGGGAACGGGGTCGCTTTGTACAGTACAAGGGCAGCTCTTAGCTGAGGCGAAGGCAGCCGGGATGGAACGCTAATAGGGGAGCTCTCTGTCTATCCCCCCCCCCCCCACTCCGCTGTCTTTTAACAGGCAACATCAAGCAAAAGTGAGAGGGAGATAGCCCCTTGTCCCTTCCTTTCCCACCCTTTTCCATCACCAGCCCCACCAGGGCAGGAGCGAGCCAGGAGTGGGAGCGCACAGGACTTGATGAGTCTCCAGTAAAATCCCTGGGAGGAGATTCACAACGATGCCGGAAAGGGGAAGTCTGCCTTCTCCGTTGTGTGCCAGCGAGGGCTTCCCCAAGGTCGTCCTAGATCTGAGAGAGAGAGGGAAGCTTCTCTTGGTACATTTAAAATGGTGTTGGCTACAGAGTATGTTATTGAACGAATTACCTGATGACCTGCTAAATCCCTGAGTCTGGTGAAAAAAACATGACCCCTAGAAGCCCCGCCATCCTTGCCCACCTCGGAAACCTGAAAGCTGTGTCTCCCTTTCCTTTCTGCCCCCAGGGTGGAGGGGGCTTCGTGGACTCAAGCTGCCCGGGACCCACAGACGGTTATATTCGACCCGCTAGAACCTACGTAGCTCCGGTTATACATGGCCACCCTCTCCACCTGTGCCTCATGCAGGGGGCACGTGGATGCCATAAAGGGTAGACTCCACGTGAACCCTGCTTGGCCGAAAAGAGAGGTAGGCAGTTCAGGTCACTCTAGGAGGTGCAGGGGGCATTTGATTCAGTAGAGTTAACACCTGGTCTAGGGGAAGAGAGAGGCCTTAGTGTGCGTTCCACAAGAAAGGAAAACGAGCTTCCCCTCACAGAAGTAGGCAGGCGGCATCTTTGTTTCCTTGAGAATTGGAGGATAAAGCAGAGACCAAGTAAATGGCTCGCCAGTTAAGACAGTTATTACGTGACTGTCGTGTGCCCAACGCTCATCTCTCTAAGCGTTAGATGCATGTTTCCCAAAAGGGCCCTTTTAAAAAAGTCAGAAATGAAAAAAAAATATATAAAGTCAGAAATGAAGATGTGGGAATACTGATCCTTTATGATGGCTCCCGCCTTGGTTTACGTTCAGACACGCACCTCTTCCATCAGACGCGGATGTTAGTTTGAGCAGGATTTTTAAACTGTTTGCAGTTTGATTAGCCTGGAAACACCCCTCCGCAGAGAAGACAGTTCTCCGCGGTTCCATTCCCAACAATGTCCAGGTGAGGTGGGAGGCTATTTCCAAACCTATGCATATTCTCTGTCACTTAGTTGCACTCAGCGAAGAGCGATTTGCTAATTCAAGAAAGTGACATGTACAAATAGGTAAATGAAAAAAATGCCACACAGCTAAAATATTTGGCAAATTAAACCCTGAAATTCTTTACAAAATTCCAAATTTACTTATCCAATCTTGTATTATAATATTGAAAAGGACAACTGTTAACAGGACTTTGGTGCCAATATTTTCTGTGAAGTAAGCCCTTTTACAGTTTTCCACAAAATACATTCTTTTACTTAAACTGCTCTATAATCAAGCTACTCAAATAATAATATGAATGCTGTGTCCTTTGTGTCCTGCCTCTTGGACCAAAGTACCCTGAGGTCAAGCACTTGCTCTTTATTTGTACATATTAAAATTTCTTCTAAGAATGGAGTTTTTAAGCACCATGTGTCAGGGCAGGAAGCAAATGCTGTTTTAAGAGAAGGTTCTAATAACAAGTCCATTTATGCATGCACATTAGAGCAGAAAGAATCATTTCTGTTAGTTAACATGTTTGAGCCAGAAAATTAAAAACAAATATTTAACTTCTCGATTTGGAATTTGGGCTGGCATTTGACTGCGAAACTTTTACAGTGCATACCCGATGAGTTAAAGGCTTTACTCGAAGCCGAATAAAACTGCCTTCAAAAATAAGTTTGAATGAACTGAAGGGTAAATAAAATGCATGGAGACACCCAGGGAGGGAGCTGCTGTGTGTGAGCTTGGCCAAGAGACAGCTTTTGGACTCTGCTCAATTCAGGGGGTGAAGACACCCAGTGAAGCTATATTTGGAGAAGACTAATATGAAATAAGCATATATACTTACACACATTAATAGTTTTTCCTTTGTTCACTTCAAACCTACTTTATAGCAGTCCAGTGGAAATGAATTTGCCTTCTCCAGGAGTGGCAGGCTTCCAAAGCTCCCCGTCTCTCCCTTTCAAATTGGGGTTCCCCACCTGATACAGGGTTCTGTGATTGTGCGGGAACTTGATCTCATCTCCTCTAAACGGCCTGCAGCGGGAAGCGGGGCTCGCGGGACTGCCTGAGCCCCTCTGTGCTCATTGCCCATCCTCCAGGCTTGCAGAGGAAGGGGGTTCCCAATGTTGGGGTCCACCCCAAAGTGTCAACCCTGCAGACCCAACGTGGTGTCTCTCTAGCGCCCACAAACCTGACCCGGGCTTCCTAAAACGTGGCTTCGCTGACCTCCTCAGCGCCGGGGCTGGATTCTTGCCAGCATTCTCCTCGAATTTCCCCTAGGCTTTGCAAGCATGTCATGTCTCCAAAACCCCTCTCTGAACAAAAACAAAACCCCTCGGAGCTCAGGCTCAGGCCTAACCATGGTTTGGGCAGCCATGCTCCTCCAGGGCCTTTGCCAAGGACAGCCGCTGCGACTCCTAAAACCCAAGCCCTGCAGTCATCAGCAAGCACCCAGAGCCCGGAAGCAGAGTGAGCTCGAGGCTGCCAGTCCCAAGACCAGCCAAGGCACACAGGCAGTAGCCAAGGGCCTGCCCACCTCTCTGGTGTGTGTGGGGGGGTCATTATCTGCAGTATCTGTGGGCTGGAGATGGAGAGGCAGGAGGTGCAGGCCGAAGGTCCTGAAGGGAGTTTGGGCTGTCCTCTTTCTCCCTGGAGGATGCTCCATCTTTACTTTTAATTTCCAGGTAAAAGAACAATGCTGCTAGTAGGAAGGAGGACAATATCCCCCTAATAAATACGTCTGCTGGTTACAAACCAGCTCGGGGAAACTGAAAACCAGCAGAGGGGTCTGAATCCCAAGCTCAAAGACGGGTGTGCGAGCGAGTGTGCACGTTGATGCTTCCTGCATATCCGTCAGCACACAGCCACTCTAGAACTCTCCTTCTGTCCTTCTCTTCTGTGGGGACATTTGTGCAACGTGTTCCAGTCTGGGAACCATGAGCTCAAGGCTCCGTCACCACGAGGCAGAGGAGGAGGGGGGGAGGAGGGGAGTGGACCACAACTCCTCCGGGCTGCCTCTGGGCTCGGGTACTGGAGCTGACATCTGAGAAAACCGAAACCTCACTGACAGGTATGGGCTCTGGGAAAGAAAGCCCTTGAAAGATGTTACAGCCTAAAGATAACGAGCGAGAGGAAGAGGCAAAAAGGTCCGGACCCTCCAGGCCTTTAGAATCATCTGCCATCAAATGGAAATAAATAACTTTAAAAGTGTACGTATTGGGTAACCAGAGCAAAATCAGGACTCAAAAGGTGGTGAGTTTTATTCCCACCTAAGAGAAAATTACAGGTCCTGGACCTCGGCGGCCTCTGCAATGAGCTAGATTATTGATCAGTTGTAAAAGAGGCATTCGTGCATGAATCCGCAGACCGAGCCATTAAAACAAGGAATCAGCGAGATCTGGCCTTGCAAAAGTTCATTCCTTCTCATATACACACATATCTGCATTCAACCCAAAAAAGAGGCAGAAATTTAAAAAAATACTGAACAGAACAAACCCAGACTCTCTTTTCACTAATCAAAATGGAATTATAGACTTCTTGGGTTTACTAAACGCATCACCCAGAGAACACTATAGAAACACACCATCAGGAATTCTCCAGCTTCGCTGCGGGAAGACTGCAGGTAAGAAGGCAGGTCAGAGCCAGCGCTCAGACAGAACAAACTTCGTTGCTTCTGCAGAGCTGATGGGAGCCCAGAGTTCCAGCCCTGCCTAGTTTTCTTGGGGACCCTGTTCTGTCTCTGGAGATTCACGTTTCCAAACCTTGCCTTACCGCCTACGATAAGTCTGAAATGGAGGCAGAAATCCTGTGACTGTCCCGGCCTCCTCCAAAGGGGGAAACGCTCATCAAGCACAACTTTCCTTTCCTTTGGCCTTGAGCTTTCTCAAACACGGTTCCCTCTCAGACAGAACCTCGAAAGCCTCTGGGGTGGACTCTTTCTCCTCTGGCGTTCTGTCTGCAGTTCGTCTTGGAAAGGACCTTCAGAAATGCCCCCAGACAGTGGCAGGGCAGCAAGTTCCTTGGGGGGCTACCCAGGGAACCGCAGCCCCCTGCCAAGTTTATTGCTAAACGATCTGCAAACTGAAACAATGATAAATGCCCCCTTGCCTTGCCCCAAAGAATTGCATGAATTTATGACAGACTGAGGAGCCTGATTAACAGATGAAGACAAAATCAGCACGTGACAAAATGCAGGGCAGATATCTGTCTTTCTAGTAGTACAACCAGTCTTTGCCATCAAACTCTTTGCTCCCCTGGCTTCACGATCGCCAGTCCCTGTTCATAAGTGTTTAAACACCAACTCGGGGTATTTAAAAAGCGGCTGGGCCAGCAGGCATCTCTCCCCGGTTGCCTGCGGGGACTAAGTGGCAGGCAGACGCTCTGCTGCAGCGCGAGGGGGTGTCCTTCCATCAAAGCGACGCCAGGGGGCAAGAGGCGTTAACAAAGAGCCGTCGTCGGCACTCTGCCTTTATCTGCCGGAGCGTGTCACACTCTACAGGGCGAAATGTCATTTTGCAAGGTTATACGTTTCCAATTCCACACAGAGCCTTATCGCTCATCGTCTACCTCTTGGGCACAAACAAACAGCCTCTTTAAATAAAACCAGGGAAGGGAAACATACACCTTTGTAGAATTAAAAACTGCACAGGAACGCCAAAATGTATTGAACCTTGCTGTTAATCCGACTTACCTTGCTGATACTTTTGCCTAATCCTATTTTCTCCTCGCGTTAGCATGATTCTGGAAGGCCTGTTTTGTTCTTCCAGAGGACAGCTTCCCCGGACAGAGGGCGGAGGGCCGCGCAGAGGCCCAGCCTGCTGGACGTCCGAAAGCGGAGCCTGCTCGGCGAGACAGAAAGCAAACGAAATCACTCAAGGGAAACTTGGCTGGAGACAAAACACATTCAATTTCCTGACTCCTCCGCTTTCTCTCCCGAATTATTTGCTTTTGCAGAGGCACATTAAACAAATTAAACACTAAAAATGGAAGCTCCTTTGCTCCCCGGCTCAGAGAAGTGTGTGTGTTTTTAAAAGGATATAGTAATAATAATAATAAAAATGAGAGGAAAACAATAGCACTCTAGCTCTTCAAAATAAACTCATTTTGTCACCTAAAGTAACAAATGTCACCTAGACCTTGACAAAAATCTCATCTTGCCGGGCAGTGCAGACAATGGGAGCTTGTGCTAGTGGCTGTGGGCTTTGCTAATAGTCCTGGAAGCTTCCACGGTGCTTATTTGAGCATCTTTTCACACCTTCACCTGCAAACGGCAGCCCCTGGCGACGCTGACTCCATCAGCCCGGCTCCCAGTGCAGTTGTGTCTTGAGAAAGGGACTTGGTCTGAAGGGCTCTGAAGGGGGCCGCAGAGGAGGACCGGGGGCCAAGGAGTCAAATTTTGTTATCTCCTTTTAGGATTTTGTTTCTCCTGCCCACCCCACCCTCTCCCTTCCCACCCCCCACTCCCAGTATCGTTTCTCTTTGAAATGTCATGAACTTGGCGCTTTCAGACCAAACCGCTGGGCTCAGGCCCCAGACAATGGGATTGTCAGAGGGCCAGCGCCTAGCTTTTTCTGCGTGTTCACCGAGCGTTAAGCCTTTATCCCACAAAACGGCTGTCTGACCAGGTCAGACAAAAGCCAGCTTCCATCTTCCGCCTCCAGGGGATCCGGGCAAAGCCGGGCGCACAGGACTGTGCTGCCCGGGCAAGGCAGGGAGGGGGCGTCGGCGCGCGGGCCCCAGCGCCCCCCCACCCCCGCCCCGCGCCCCGCAGGCGGAGGCCAGCCTCGGTCAGTCCTACCACCCCTCGTCTCTGCGGGCACCCGCTTTTCGCGTCCCCTGCCCGAGGCTCCAGGGTCTCAACTCCGGCTCCTGCCTCCCGCCCGCTCACGGGATTGGAGGTGGACCGGACGAGCTCTCTGTGGCCGCCGCCCCTCCGGCCTCGGACTCATCCCTTCCTGGAGCCTTGCGGGGAGGCCTGTGGACCCCCGCACCCCAAGGGCCAGGGCCTGCGGTCCCCCCGCCACCCCGAACCCGGCCTCCGGGAGCCAGTGCGATGCTCGGGGCGCGTGTGCAAGGGAGCCTGTGTGTCTGCGCTCGTGTGTGTGCACGTGTGCGTGCGTGCAAGAGGCAGGCGGCGAGCCAGGCGGAAGGCTGACTCCGACACCGGCTCTCAGAGGGGAAGGAAGCCCCCGGGTTCCAGAAGGAGCGCCTTCGGTGAGTGTTGGGGCGACCCTCCTTTTCCGGCCCCGCCCCTGCTGGCGGGCGGTGGGTGGGGGCCGATACCCTGGCCCAGCCCGGAGCGCGCCCAGGGACCACCCGCTGGACACGGCTTGGCCCCGGCTCGCAGTCGGATGTCCAAGACCGCCGAGGCGAGTGTACGGGGCCGACACGGGCCGGGGTCGCGACGGGGTCGCCGACGCCGGCGCCTCGGAGCGGGGTGAGCCGGCGGGAACCGCAGGCGGCGGGCGGGAGGCTCAGGGCCGGTCTGTCGTGTCCCAGGCGGTAAGGAGGCAGGGCCTGGCCGTCTTTCCCCCTCCTCCACCCGGGCCTTGAGTTTTTTGTGATGGGCCAGGGGCGGGATGCAGGGAGCGAGAGGCGTGAGCTAAGACCACCCGCCCCCACCTGCAACCCTACTTGGATTCAGGCTGTGGTCCCAGAGCCACGTCTGTAGGTACGGACTCTGGGAAAGAGAGGCGGGCGGGCTTCCTGGAGGCAGCGGAGGCAGCGGCCGCCAGGGAGCTGCGGCGGCGCTGGGACGTGGAGAGCCCCAGGCTGGAGATGGGGGCGGGTGGGCGGATGGGCTGGGGACCTGGTGGCAGGGGGCAGGGGTGGCCGTGAAGGAGCTGGAGAATGAAAGGGGCAGATGAGCAGGCAGGAGAGACCTGCTCCTAGGGGCGCCCGGCTGTCACCAACCAGCTGAGCGTGACCCTGTGACTCTTGGTGTGACCTTGAGCAGGTCTCATCCAGAAAAACCCTGAGTGCGTGTCCACTTCTCAAGTTGCTTCTGGGGGGAGCATTTTGTTTTCTGTGCAAAGTCAACCTACCAGGAAATACTAGTGCAAACATTTTGCTTAAACCCCATTGCCCCAGGGGGAGGGGGGCCCTCCCAGAAGTTCCCAGAGGCCTTAGATCCCCACTGGGGGATGGACCACCTAGCATGACCTGGGGTGGGGGAGGGGCTCGTATAAGAGATGATGGAGTGAAGCTAAATCAAAACAGAAGTATTTCTCCAAGTGAAACAATCAGGGAGAGTGGGCGCAGGCTGGAGGGAAGGCTAGAGGGCCAGTGTGGGGTCCTGGGGCCATCCCCTCCGTGGAGTGGTCCTGGCCAGGCTGGACTGGGCAGGCAAGTCACAAGGCTGCATGAAAATAAAGATATACTTTGTCCCAAGCTCCTCCTGTCCCCACCCCAGAGGCCAAGGCCCTCTCACTGTCTGGCTGAGCAGCTGGTTTCATTTTGGGAGGGAGTACCCCGGCGCTGTTCTCAAATCTCTCAGGCTTCAGTGTTTCCAGGCTGGCATGGGAAGGGGGCCAGGGGTCATGTGGGTGCCGGCCAGTCCAGGGGCAACAAATAGCCACCGGCTTGTTCTGAGCCTCTTCTGTGTCCCAGACACCCATGGCGGGCTGGGGAGGCCAGGAGGGCAAGGGTCATCTTCTGGGGACTCACACCCGCCCTGCTTTCCAGGAAGGAGCCTCTGCCTCAGCCCTCTCTACCCCGATGCCCTTGCTGGGCTGTGCCTGCCTGTCACACGGGGTTATGGACTTGGGCACCTCTAAAGTTCCCCCTCCTCCATCCGTCTCCCTGCATAGCCTCCCCGCAAGTGTTGGGGTTGCTGGAGGCGGCCTGGACAGTCTACCCTGGCCTCCCCACGGTTCCGTCCAGTGGCACTTTACCCATCTCTGTTCGCTTCCTGGGGTGACCGTGACAAAGCCCCAAAAACCTGATGACTTGAGACCACAGACAGGAAGTTCTGGAGCTGGGCGTCTGAGAACCTCTTCCAGGGCCTGGGGGTGGCCCCAGCGCTGCTTGGCCTGCGGGTACAGCACCCCCAGACCGGCTGCCTTCTCCCACTGAGCCTCTGAGAATCATTTCCCCTCTGTGCTCTGCTCCTCTCGGGCCTGAGGGTGGCCCCGGGGGCCCCTAAGAGATGACCGTGAGTCCTAGAAGGCCACGAGGCCCTGGCAGCACAGAGTGGGGCTCCTGGCAGGCCCCCTCGCGGCTCCCGGGGAGCAGGCCGGCCTCCTCCTCGGCCCCCTTTCCTCCAGGAGACCCAGGATGCTCCGGCCACCGCTGTCCCTGGAGCCGTCGCCCCAGCCCCTCGTCCCTTGAGAGCTGGTGTCCAGGGGGCGCCGGGACTAAGCATGGCAGCCCAGGCTTGCAGCCCCCTCGAGGCGTCTGTGATGAAACAGCTCATCCCGGGGGGACGCAGGGCCCTGTGGCCCCCTCGGAAGCAAGGGGTCTCCCGGGAACTCACAGCTGTGCCCTCGGCAGCGGCTCCGCTGAGTCCGGAGACTCACGGCCAGGACCTCCGGCCGGCGGGGGGGCAGGCTCTGGGCTCGTGGACCCTACTCCACGCCTCTCATCACATCTGTGATGCTTGACAGGGTCCTTGGCCCCCGCGAATCGGCCTCCTCTCTGAAACGGGAGAGCCATCCTCTGTCCCACACACCCAGCAGGCTGCACACACCAAACAAGACACCGCCGGAGTGAGTGACGAGGTCTTCCTGTAGACACAGGGGACTATATTCAATATCCTGTGATAAACCATGGTGGGAAAGAATATAAAGCAAATGAATATATGTATACCATAACTGAATCACAGCTGAATTTAACACAACATCGTAAATCAACTAGACTTCAATTTAAAAAAAAATGTTAAAATCTAAAATAAACCTGGACACAGGATATCCAGTTTTGTGCACCAAGCTCGGGCCTCTGGATTCCAACATCTGGCTGCATGCGGCAGCCCCAGGGAGCATGTTAAAGCCTGTCCGGTGATTCTAAGCAGCACCAAGGTGGAGACTCTCTGGCTTACTTTGGGGTCTCTTCCCCCTAAGCCTGCCCCTGCTAGCTAGTCCCTGGCAGGAGGACCTGGGTAGCCACCTTCCCTCAAAGCCCCGGGAGCGGGATACGCCTGGTGGGACCGGGATGGGGGGCCCAGGAGCGGAGGAGCCACCTGTGAGCTGCACCTTTCACTTCCAGAGAGACTGTTCGTTTCTGTTTCTTTAACTGTCAGAACGTCCTGAGCACAAAGGTCTCTTTCAGTTCAGACTCTCGGAATCTGTATCATAAACCAAAGCTAGGCGCCTCCCCGTGAAGGCCTCCTCCGGGTACTGCTCCTCAACGGGCTCCCCATCCAGGCTGGGATGGGCCCGGCCCTGGGCCTCCTTAGCACCAGGACCACGGCCTGTCGCGGCGTGCCCCCCAGGGTGCCGTGGGACGGTGTTTCCCGGTCTGTCCTGACACCGAACCTCACTCCGCCTGTAGTCCCAGGTTGGCAGGGCCTTTCATAGGCATGCATGCGTAGCTGTCTCATTAATGCAAGTACAAGCATTTCTGGGCTTCCCAGGTGGCTCAGCTGGTAAAGAATCTGCCTGCAATGCGGGAGACCTGGGTTCGATCCCTGGATTGGGAAGATCCCCTGGAGAAGGGAAAGGCTCCCCACTCCAGTATTCTGGCCTGGAGAATTCTGTGGACTGTATAGTCCATGGGGTCGCAAAGACTCAGACACGACTGAGCAACTTTTTCACTTTCTCTTTTTCACTTTCACTACCACCTCTTTCTCTGTGGTGATATAAGGGGCCTTTTACTGACTTAAGCCCCTTTGCCTGGAAATTGTGTCCCAAGAAGACAGGACTTATGGTAGCATCAATTCAAACATTTCTTTTTCTACCCTAAGCTCTGGTATACAGAGAAAAGAAAGTCTTGTTTCCATATGGAAGGAGATGACGCGGATTAAAACCTGGACAAGCGGTCCCCAACTCAGAAAATTCAGGGTTCCAGCCTGCATGTGCTGGAGTTCATATCCTGCCTGGGCAGGGCGGTGTCTCAGAGGGCAAGCAGGTAGACCAGATGGCTGTGATGGCTCTGTAGCCAGGACTTCTGCACCCCTGGTAAGTGACACATGAGGTCAGTGGCTGGAGTGAACATGAGACTCGGCCACAGCTACGGGTTGATGCCTCAGGACAAAGAAGTGTTCTGATCTCAGATGGAGCACCTTCACCTCCCGAAGAGCCCGCTGCTTCCTCCAGCCTGCGGAGGAAGCAGATGATCTTCCCTGCCAGCTCATCATCTCCCCGACCTCGCCCACGGGTGGAATCGTAGGGACAGTGGGGCATGCACAGCAGAATTCTGAGTGAGTGCTTGTCCGGAGCTGAGACGCTGTCACCATCACTCAGACCCTCAGGCAGCAGGTACTGGGGACCAGCGCCGTCCCATGCACACTCTGCGGACCCGCTCACACGGCCCTAGTGGCAAGTCTGTGATGGTGGCATTTGCATCACTCCCCGCTTTCTAGAGCGACGGGCAGATGTGTGGGGGTCAGACAGCACCAGGCCAGCGCCTACAGGAGCGTCAGCTCTGCTGTTGGGAGTGAGAGGTTATCA
The DNA here is from genome assembly GCF_019320065.1 of Cervus canadensis. Classification (NCBI taxonomy): domain Eukaryota; kingdom Metazoa; phylum Chordata; class Mammalia; order Artiodactyla; family Cervidae; genus Cervus; species Cervus canadensis. The sequence continues at coordinate 108,806,347 of NC_057388.1, forward strand.
CAAGCCACTGCCCAGGCTTTGATGCCTGGGCGGCCCTCTCAGCCTGACTCAGTGGCCACCCCTGCCCCCTCCTCCTGTCTCTGAGACCAGGCACTGGAGTTCCTCTGGGGGAGTGTCTGTACAGAGTGTGCGGGTCAAGGCAATCCACCCGGCCAGCACAGGGCATTCTGCAGAGCTTGGGGAATGTGCCAGAAGGGGCCGGGGCTGAGCTGCTTGCCTGCATCCAGGTATGGAAGGGGCATTTCCTCTCTTCACACGGTCTCTCAGGCAGGCTGTTCTGTCACCGCAGAACGAGGCTACGAAAGCCAGCTCCGTGGGTTGTGAGATGCCTCGACAGGAACATGGAAGGGACTTTGAAGAGTGTTAAGCGGTGTCCCAAGGCAGCCATTCGCCATTGTTACGGTGTGCCTTCTTGGAGGCATCCTCACGAAAGAGCGGATGACCTGGGGCTGGGGTTCTGGCTTCTTGGACCAGGGCGCTTGGCCTTCCATCCCGGCTCAGGGAAGACAGAGCTGGTCTGCGGGCCACATCACTGGGTTTCAAAGCCTTTTGAGTTTTCTGGTCTATCCAAGGGCATATTAAGTTAGCTTACTTTAAGGTCTCTTTTGGGTTTCCCAGGTGGTGCTAGTGGTAAAGAACCTGCCTGCCAATGCAGGAGACATAAGAGACATGGGTTTGATCCCTGGGTGGGGAAGATCCCCTGAAGGAGGGCATGGCAACCCACTCCAGTTTTCTTGCCTGGAGAATCCCAGGGACAGAGGAGGCTGGTGGGCTACAGTCCGTGGGGTCACAGAGAGTCGGACGTGACTGAAGTGACTTAGTGAACAGCACAGGGTCTCTTGTAGGAAAAACTGTTTGGCATTTTTAATTTGGAGATGGGGTTGTGGATATACCCTCATCAGAGCGTGAGTGCCGTGGGGCTACTATGCTAAAGGTGGTCAGTTAAACTCCATTTCATCCGTTCTCTTTCCTTCAGTTCCCCAGTGTCTAAAAAACAATGCATTCTTTTCTTTTTTTGCTGCAAGGCATGAGGGACCTGAGTTCCCTGACCAGGATTGGAGAACCCTCGCCCCTGCTTTGGAAGCGTGGAACCTTAACCACTGGCCACCAGGGAAGCCCTGGCGATGCATTCTTACTGGGGATGCAGTCATGGTCATGGAAAAGCCTTTGGCCTAAGATTCCTGGGGCCACAGGGCCGTTGGATAAAGGAGTGTTGGGAGGAGGCAATCTGAACTGTGAGCCAGAACAAGATAAAAAGGACGATTAGCTCTAGGAGGAAGAAATTCAGACTGGAGGAGAACATAAGGTCCAGCCCCAGGGGCTGCCCCCTCTGATAAAAAGTCAGACAACTCCTCCAAAGCCACAGTTTCTCAAAGAAGAAACTGAGGTTCTAAGTGGTCCCATGATACCTCAGACTGCCCAGGTCGCGGGGCCAGTGCAGAGGCCTCAAGCCAGTCTGCCTCTTCCCTGGGTCAGGTGAGAGCAGGGTAGGAGTCGCCCTTACAACCCTCCAAGGCAATGCGAGAAATCCCAGGCGGGAAGGTCAGGTCCTGGCCAAGGTGCCCAGCCAGCAAGGCGTGGAGGCAGAATTTCAGCCTGATGTCTTGAGGCCAGAGCCTGTCAACGCTCCGTGATTCTGCTGAGTTGACCTTCAGCCCAGGTGCAGCCCCCGGCATAGGAGGATCGTGACGCCCTTCTGAGTAGAAGGAGGCAGCCCCCATATGCAGGAGGGTCCAGAGGCCAGCCCAGCAGGGGGACCGTGAGCTGTCTGTGCTGGGGGTGGGGGGTGGTGGGAAGGGGGCTGCTTCCAGGAATGTGAACATGATGCTTGCCTTAGTACCTGGTCTGAGATCAGGGAAGGATTTTGGCAGGAAGGGACATGAGAACCAGGTGGTGGGTCATTAAAGGTGCTACCAGGGTGATCCAGGCAGAGACGGGCCAGTTCCGGCCTAGGAGCAGCCTCGGGGAGGCCAAGAGGAGGTGGATGTGGCCTGCGGGTGCTCCTGGAGGAGGTGCACCCTGGCTGAGGTCAGCATGGACCGGTGGCTTGGGAGAAGCTGGTGGAGAGTCACTCAGTTGTGTCCGACTCTCGGTGACCCCATGGACTGTAGCCCACCAGGCTCTTCTGTCCATGGGATTCCCCAGGCAAGAAGACTTGAGTGGGTTGCCATTCTCTTCTCCAGGGGATCTTCTCCACCCAGGGATGGAACCCGCGTCTCTTATGTCTCCTGCATTGGCAGGCAGGTTCTTGACCACTAACGCCACCTGGGAAGCTGTGAAAGGGTGGGCTTCACCCCAAAGATAACACATTGTCTGTGAACGACTTTGAGTTAATCATCAGACGGCAGGAAGTGCCAGCCCCTTCCTAAGGGGGAAAACGGAGAAGAGTGTTGAGACGTGGGTTTGGTGTGGGGAGCCCAGGTGACGGTGTAGGCGCTGTGCCGGGGAGCCGTCACCACCTGCAGCCGGAACCCCGAACCTCGAGGGCGGGGCAGGGGAACAGGCGGCGGCCCTCGGGGACCCTGCAGACACCACTCACTCGGCTCTGCCTCTGGCTTCTGGCTGGTCCTCTCGCTGCCCGAGCCCCAGCCCGGAGCCCAGGGCGGGGAGCTCACTGGCTGTCCAGAACGTCCGTCCCGGGCTGAGAGCAGGTGGAGGAGGGCGGAGGGCACAGCAGGGCAAGCCGTGATGCTCAGCCCCCAGACCCCTGCCCCTGTGATGGGGAAGACTTTGCACACCTCGGCCCCCGTCATGGAAAGGGAGGAAAGTCCTGGGTCATTTACTCACTGGCTGTGGGAGTGACCATTCTGCAAACCTTCAGTGACTCATGGGAAGATAACAGTCCGGAGCCGGGCCCCCTGTGGGGTGGGGGGCTCGTCCACCACGGTCCCCCTCCCTTGCCCTGTGCGAGGCTCTGTCCTCTTCCCCCGGTCACCCCTGCTGCCGGGTCCCTCCACCAGCGCCGGGGAAGTGCAGAGGTGTGTTGCTCAGAGTCTTGCTCTGCGCCGGGGGTGCAGGGCACCCCGTGTTTAGTGGAGGGAGCACGCGTGTCTGAGGGTCACCATGCTGAAGTCATCACCCCCCCCAAACCCCCGCCATCAGCCTCCAAGGGGACCCGATGCTCTGAGCCAAGCCAGGGAGACCCGGACTCCAGTCCCCCCTGGGAAGCTCCTTCGTGTGTTTCTCCCGCGCAACGAGAAGGGGAGTCTTACAGACATGCTTGGCTTATGCTCAGGAATCCGGTCCCAGAGCCCACGGTGCTCGGTGTTCACGGGCTCCGTGATGTGGACAGAGAGGCCAAGGAGGACAGACAGACAGATGGACAGACGCCAGGCCGCCTCACGCGGGTTGGGAGTCTACTCGGGCCCAGCACCGAGGCGGTGGGGCCAGGGGTGCCTCTCCACGGGCGTGAACTCCGTTTGGAGTTTTGGTTTCAAAACACACCCAACATTATTTCTTGCGAACAGGGAGAGTCTCTTCCCACATTGTGCCTGTGTGAGTGGGGAAAAGCATTAACCCTACAGACTCACAGGATGGTGGCTCTTGAAAAACGTGGCAGAATGAAAAGAGGAAAGCAGGTATTTTTCCAGTTTTATTTAAAAAAAAAAAAAGACAAAAAACGGCTGTGACAGCCCCTGTGTGTGAGGGCAGAGGGCCGACCTGTGGGCTGGCGGGCTTGCAAGCTCCCCGTCCCCGTCGGGGAGGACCCTCCCTCGGCCGCCGGAGCCTTTAGGATGTCAGAGAACCACTTTCAGTATGCAGAGCCCGAGACGGACGCCGCGGGATTAATAATGCACGGCCTCACGGGAACAGGTTCCAACGCTGCCTGCGGTGTTCAGAGAAGAGCAGCCGGTGAGGCCCGAGGAAGCGGCCTGCCTGCAGCCCAGGGTCAGCATTTACAGACCAAATGGGACGAGAATCTGCGAGTCACCCAGGAACCCAGGTGTCTGCGTGTCTGCACCTCCATCTCCGCATCTTCAGAGTGGACGGCTGCGGGACCAAAACGTCTGGGAGTCCACGGGGCCCGTCTCCAAACCCGTCCCTGGATCACAGCTGAGTTGGTACCGCTGGGACCCCATCTCCTGGGGAAGGGGGTGCTTTCTCCATGTGGTCGTTGGCATGTGCCCGGGTGGTGAGGATGAAGACACAGGAGAGAAGGCAGGGGGCCTCCAGGGGACGGAGGGGACAGGGGTCCTGAGGGCGAAGAGACTCTCAGAGCAGAATGCTGCTGCCTCGCGGGCTGCGGAAACAGGAAATGGGAGCACTGCGGAATTCGTCAAGGTTTTGGGCATTTTCATCCTAAATGTTGGAAAGAAGTTGTAAAAACATAAAAATATGCAAAAAAATCAACAAATGTTAAAAAAAAAAAAAAGGGTGGTCCACCACTACTTAGAGTAGATGCATTTGTTTTCTGTGGAAAGAATGAGAACAAAAAAACAGTTTTGGGCTTTTGGTTTTGTTTGGTTTGGCTTCAGGAACTGGGCTTCAGGAATTAGGCTGGACTTTGAAAGCTGGAAGAAAAATGAAAATCCAAAAAAAGAAAAAGAAAAATCCTATTTTATTTTGAGTGATGCTGTCTCTAGAATCTCCATTCTGAGCCCATCGCCCTAGCCACGCAAGAGTGTGTTTTCCTTCCGTGTCAAGGTAACCGCTTTGGTCGGAAAGCCAGGCACCGCCCTCAGAGAGTTCAGGGCCGCCTTCTCCATGTGTAGCAGCAACTGCCGGGGGCAGCCAGCCTGCCGTGTATCTGGGACAAGGTGGGGAACTGCGATTTTGTGCAGACTGGGTTTGAAATGCGTGCTCCAGGCTTGCTTTTGGAAAGGCCCGGTTTCACCTTCAGAAGATCTTGGGCTGAGCGAGACCACGGCCCTGAAGGAGCCCTGGTGGTTCTTTCAGGGCTGGACACCCCGGCAGGACTGGAGGGGGCGGCCTGGCACTCCCCGCCTGGGTGATGGAGCCTGGTCAGTGGCCACCGAGGCCCAGGGCGTCTGGACCGGTGGGGCCTGCCTCTTCCCGAAGCCTGGAAGCCCACCCTCACAGTCCTCACACTGCGGCTCCGTCTCAAGTGATCTTCCAGGCACGACGGCGGACTGGGATGGGGGTCTGGGGAAACGTGTGGGTTCTGGAGCGGGCGTTGCCCCCAACAAATGTCCTTTTCTATCATGAGTGTTATGCTCTGGCAAATCGGGGCGTGAGGGCTTGATGCTCCCCACCCCCGAGAGCCAGCCCCAAGGAGCACTTGTCCGCTGGTATGATCACAAGGACGGGCCCACAGCCCCACTGAGGACGTAGCTGCTCACCCAGTCACTCCTTCCTCCCCAGACACTGCATGGCCGCCTCTCTGAACACTTTGCTCCTCTGACTGCTGTTTCGAATGCACAATATTTGATTTTAGCTTGACGAGAGAAATGACCCCTGCCTGAGGAGTGGCTCACGATGGCAGTAATTGAGCAGCAAGGGGCCCCGGGGTGACTGCAGCCAGGCGGAGGGCCTGGGGCAGCCGCTTAGGGTCCCCGCGGTCCTGGGGGCCCACGCGCTTGATGAAAACCCTCCTGGAGGGGAGTCCCGCTCGGCTGTGCTTTTAATATCCGTCTTAACACGGTTATGCTTTTAATATATGTCTTAACACCCCCGATAGCTTCCTCGGCTTCATCGCCAGCTGCAGGCCATCCAGCTGCCAAAGGCCCAGGGTGGGGGGCGGTTATCACCACACACCCCTCCCCAAGCCAGGTCCTCGGTGAGTCTCTTAGCAACACTACTCCAAAGCAGGAACAGGGGAGGAACGAACCCCATAGGCTGCCCTTCCGACACCACGCCCCTACCATTGTCCTCACCATCGATATATCAAGTCAGTCTTGATACTGGGGACAGGGGCGGCGGCCATGATGGGGGCTCTTACATGCTTCATGCTTCGGCTTTCTTTGAGCCAGGGAGGCCGCTCTGCGGCGGGACCCAGTGGTGTCTAGGAGAGCCACGGGCAAGGTGAAACCAGCTCAGGACAGATGAATATGCATGGGCTTCGCATCAGCCAGACTGCGTCTGGGTCCTCTGCTACTGGCTGTGACACAAGCAACTTAAATCTTTCTGAGCTCCCCCATCCTTATCTGTGCCATCAGGCTAAACCCAAGGGTCGGCGATAATGATTAGACGAGACGCTGGCTCTCCCTCAAGTTCACGGTCATGCTCAGCACATGTGGTTTTACCTGCTGCCCTCTCTGATCATTCCTAGAGCAAGTTTCAGCTTCTTTCTGCATCTCTGCTGAGCACCTGCTAGGTGCTGGCAGCCGTGTGCGGAGAACTCCTCCCCGGAGGAGTTCACGGGTCGGGGCGGGACGTCAGGACGGACAGGTGACGAGGCAGGGTGACCAGTGCTAGCTGAGCCAGTGATACCCGAGGGGGCGGTGGGGCTGGAGGGAGCGCTGGGGAGGAGCTGACCTTCCAGCCGCGTGTTCAGGAGGGAGCCGAGCTTGGAGGCATGGACACAGTGAGGAGGGGCGCTTGGTCAGAAAGAATAGCTGGGAAGTCAGACGGTGCGCACGGCTCGGGCAGGTGGGTGGGATGGGGGGCCATGGCTGGGTCTCTGTGAGCAGCAGGACACCAGACAGGCTTCCCATCAGGGAAGTGATGTGGTCGGCATTTTGTTTAAGGATGGTAATTCCGCTAGGAATGTCTGGGCAGATGGAGGTGGAGGCCAAATCACCCAGAGGGTGGGAAGGACCTGGAGGAGGGGCAGACCTGGACGGGGGGAGGGGAGAGGATGCCAGCCCTGCTGCGGGGGCTCCAGGGGCCAAGGCGGTGCTTCTACTTCTGTTAGGGTCAGGCGTGTCCCAAGGACTGTGCCTGGTCTCATCTCAGCAGCCCTGTGGGATCGGCTGGGTGTTGGGTGTTTTATACCCGTTTTACAGATGCGACTGCTGAGGCTTGGACAAATGTAGCCCTCTGTCCAGGAACCTGTCGTGAAGATGAAGGGCAGAGGGCAGCTTCCTGCTCCCAGCCCGGTGCTGTACGGAGTCCTCCAGGTTTGCTTCCAAGGATTTGAAAACAGTGGTGTAGGGGCTATGTCTCAATCCACTCCCTTGACCCATTCCTCTGTCCCTGGAGACAAGATTCGGCCTCCGTCAGGACTGGCCGTGGGGCCAGCTCCACCCTGCGCACGCAGACCTCCTCCACCAGCGCACTCAGCCCGGGGCTCCTGCAGGCCCACTTGGCCCGCAAACAACTGGCATCCTGGCTGTTGGCGAAAGAGACGTCCACTCATGAGAGGGACGCGGGTCATCCCGGGGTTGCTCAGAGGCTCTCGAAGAAGCTGGGAGAAGCCATTTCTACTTAGTGAACTGTCTGTTATGGGAGCAGCAGTTGCAGCGATGGGAACTGCTGGGTGTTTTTAAAGGGGGCGGGATGTTGAGAGGATGGAGACTCTCGGCCGTGGCTCCGGAGCTGGACTGGCCGCCCCTCCTCAGCTCGTCTCACTTGACTCTTCGTGACCACCTGCCGTACCTGCCATGGGCTGGTCACCTGGGCAGGACAGAGCCCTGGATGCTGTCTTCTCTGTCCCCGCGGCCCTGGGCCCTGTCTCAGAGCTGTGAGCCAAGCAGGGGTCTCACCTGAGGAGGGAGAACGGAGCTGCATCCGAATCACCTGCGGGGTTCCTTCCACCCACACCCGCAGCCAGCAGACGCCCAAGACAGGGAGGGGCTGGACACAGACGCCGCCGTGCCGTCTGCTGCAGAGCCAGGAGCCAGGCGGGCACAGGCCGGGGGAGGTACCCCAGAGGTGATGCTTTCTTCTCTGCATCTCTCTGTCGCTCCTTGTTCGGTCGGTTTTCTGTCTTTTTTCACTTATTTATTTTTATTAAAAAATCTTTAGTCCATCCTGGCGTGTAGCTGACTTATACTGTTGCGTTTCAGGCATGCAGTGGAGTGACTCGGTTATACACAGACACACACATCTGGGCTTCCCCGGGGGGGAAGCAGTGGAGAATCCGCCTGCCAGTGCAGGAGACGGAGGTTCGACCCCTGGGAGGAGGAAATGGAGGAGGAAATGGCAACCTGTTCCAGTGTTTTTGCCTGGAGAATCCCGTGGACAGAGGAGCCTGGCAGGCTACCGTCCGTGGGGTCGCAAAGAGTCAGACACGACTGGAGCGACTTAGCACGCACGAATAGGAGTGTTCATTTAGCACTCAACACAGGCCCTGTGCCAGAGGACTGCACACCCACTAACTCATCCTCTTCAAAACCCTGTGAGCCTGATGACATTTTTCTCAGCTTAGATTTGAGGAAACTGAGTATTACGAGTTCAATTGTGTCTCCAAAAGGTACACTGCAGTCCTAACCACCCAAGAACGTGACCTTGTTTAGAAGCAGTCATTGTGGGTGAGAGTAAGACCGGGTCATCCTGGCGGTGGTGGACTCTTAATCCAAAATGACAGGCGTCCTTTTCACAAGAGGGAAGTCTGGGCCCAGATGCACAGGGAGAAGGCCGTGTGATGATGAAGGTGGAGACCGGGTCGGTGCGTCTACAAGCCGAGGAAGCCAGGCACCGCCAGGAGAAGCCTGCCGGATGCTACCTGTCTCTGCCTGCCCGTCCCCCTGCAGGCCCAGCTTCCCTGGGCCCTCCGCCTCCCTGCAGGTGGGTCTGAAGGCTCTAGGGTTCTCCAAGGAGAAATAAACAGGATGCCTTCTCCACGCTGTGACCATCTTCCTCCCCACAACTCTCTCCAGTCTGTTCTCTGTCCACTGGGGAGAAGACTGGATTTCAACTTGCCTGCTGACATCCGACACTCTCCCTTTCACCCAGAAAAGCCCGGGCAGCCGCCAGAGAAGGCTCAGGTGGGGCAGATGGAGGGCTGAGACACACCCTAAGGTGGAAGTCCCAGAGGGGCACCCGCACCCCCGAAGGCTGGCGAGCACCTTCCTCTCCCTTAAAGATTCCCACCCCACCCCCACCCCCAGGCACATCTCCTCGGGTCTGACACTGGCCACACCCAGCGGCTGGGCAGCCTGCAGGGGCAGCTGCAGTCAGTTCAGTCGCTCAGTCGTGTCCGGCTCTCTGCGACCCCATGAACCGCAGCACGCCAGGCCTCCCTGTCCATCACCAACTCCCGGAGCTTACTCAAACTCATGTCCATCGAGTTGGTGATGCCATCCAACCATCTCATCCCCTGTCGTCCCCTTCTCCTCCCGCCTTCAATCTTTCCAAGCATCAGGGTCTTTTCCAGTGAGTCAGCTCTTCGCATCAGGTGGCCAAAGGATTGGAGCTTCAGCTTCAGGATCAGTCCTTCCAATGAACACTCAGGACTGATTTCCTTTAGGATGGATTGGTTGGATCTCCTTGCAGTCCAGGGGACTCTCAAGAGTCTTCTCCAACACCACAGTTCAAAAGCATCAATTCTTCGGCACTCAGTTTTCTTTATGGTCCAACTCTCACATCCAGACATGACCACTAGAAAAACCATAGCTTTGACTAGATGGACCTTTGTTAGCAAAGTGATGTCTCTGCTTTTTAACATACTGTCTAGGTTGGTCATAACTTTTTGCCCCACACGGATCCTGATTCCACACGGAAGCTTCGTGAAGATCAGCCTCATGCTCCGGGCTCCCAGCTGTCCTGCCACGTGCCTGCTGCGACCTTTGCTGTGTCCCCCACGTGCGCCTCCGTGGCCTCATGCGTAGGGGGCGGCGACAGTACTGGCCTCAAACGGCTGCTGCGACGGGGAGAAGGTTAATATTTGCAAAGGGCCTAGAAGGTCAGAAGCACAGGGCACCACGCACTCACGGGGCAGGGGAACGCAGGACAAGTGCGGTTCCTCGAGGACATGGGCTCGTCCAGGGCTGGGCACCCTGGCGGGGCCCACCCGCTCCCACCCCCCAGCAGCCCCACCCAGGGAAGGGGGCCCTCGGGAGCAGCGGCTGCGCCCACCCCACAGGCTGAGCGGGCTCCAGGCCCCATCTGTCCTGTGGCCCCGAGAGCCACACACAGTTCGGTGTGCCCCCACCCTGAAAGAAAGAAAAGAAAGGGAAGTTGCTCAGTCGTGTCTGACTCTGCGACCCCATGGATTGTAACCCACCAGGCTCCTCCGTCCATGGGATTCTCCAGGCAAGAGTGCTGGAATGGGCTGCTATTTCCTTCTTCAGGAGATCTTCCCAACCCAGGGATTGAACCCAGGTCTCCCGCACTGCAGGCAGACACTTTACTGTCTGAGCCGCCAGGGAAGTCAGGCCCCACCCTGAGGACCTCCCATTCCCCGTTTAGATCCATCTCATCTGCGGATGCATGGCCATCACATCTGGCTCACAGACGCCAGGGAGGCTGAGCGCCTCCCGTTTTCCCCGCGAGTCTCGCAGCGGAGTACTGTGTCCGTTCACAGACACACAGTTTGCATCCCTTGAAGTCAGGGTTTGAACCCAGGCCCGCCGCAGTTGCCTGGCTCCCACCTCCCTCCACTCTGCTTTGTCTGTAAGAATCAACATAACCACGACTCACCGATTTACAGAAAACCAGCCTGATTTGACCTGACTTGAGCTGAGACCTTTAGAAGGAGCAGTGATGCAGACTGCAAGCCTCCCTGGAAATGCACATCGCCTGGTCCGCTCCTCATCCTTGGAGCCGGCTTCCACAGCAGCCCCGCTCAGAAATGCAAGTCATAGGGGAGGGCCGCTGAAATGCTGAAGGCGGTGCTGAGCGCGCTGCAAGAAATCAAAGTTCCCCGACGTTGCCAGCTCGTTTATGCTGCCAGGTGCCAGCTTGTGGCATTTCTGTCAGAAACCCAGCTGGCATGAAAGTGGGTTTTTAATCCAGCCTGGAGTAGCCTCCCACACTCAGAAATTCTTTGCCTGACTCCAGAAGTCTAAACCCGGCCTTGCTTTCCCTGGAGGGAGAGGAGGCGGGGATGGCAAAAGCCGGCCCCATTCTGGGAGCCAGATTAAGGCGCCCCAAGACGGGGTGGGGGGTGGGGGGGTACTCTGCAGCCTTCCCAGGACCCCAACCCCTCCTGGACGAAAATGACAGCTTTGCGGGGCGGGAGGATTATTCAACTTGGCATTTAAGCACAGGATTGAAACCAGAGAGGGAAATTCTTTGGAGAAATGGGATGCAACTGACTTTAAGAGAAATAAAAAATAAATAAATAAAATTTAAAAAAAAAAAGAGAGAAATAAAACCTGCGGCCAGGGCTTCTGCCTCCGTTTGCTCCCTGCCCTGGCCTCCCCAGCCCCCGGCCCCCTGTATGCTGTCCAGCCTGTAGGCCTGCAGAGCGGCTCCCCTACAACCTCGTGACACAGCCTCCTGCTCAGAAGCGTCCGGTTCTTCCCCTTTGCAGGCAGGATCAAGTTCAGACACCTCTACTTGATCCGTCCTTTTCTTTCTCAAATACAAAACATTTTAAAAGCTGACAATGATAGCCACGGCCACCCCAGCTTGCTCCTGTGCTGTTTCCACCCCCGGCCAGCCACTGGGGCCTCAGCTGGGGCCCATCCATGGGCAGGGACACCAGCCTGCAGGACAGGAGACCCGGGTTCAATCCCTGGGTCGGAAAGATCCCCTGGAGAAGGAAGGGCAACCCACTCCAGTATTCTTGCCTGGAGAATTCCACGAACTGAGGAGCCTGGCAGGCTACAGTCCATGGGGTCGCAAACTAACACTTTCACTTTCACATTCTCTAAGGCTTCCCACATGGCACTAGTGGTAAAGAACCTGCCTGGGTCACCTGGGAAGCCCTTTACAGGTGGGAAAAAGCATGTAAGACAGATGTGTTAGGGGTTGAACTGTGCCCCCCAATTCCTATGTTAAACCCGCAGCCCCAGCACCTCAGGCTGTGGCTGTGTTTGGAGTGGGCCTTTAAAGAGGTGACTAAGGTAAACTGAGGTCATTAAGGTTGGCCTGGATCCAATGTGACTGGTGTCCTTATAAGAAAAGGAGGTCAGGACAGAGACACAGAGGGACAGCCACGTGATGACACGGGGAGGAGGGAGGCCTCGAGGAACCGGTCCTGCCCACGCCTGGACCTTGACGTCTGTCCCCACGGGTCTTCCCTCCTCACTCAGGGGACGAGCAGGCTGTGGGAGGCCATCCTCGTCATCCTCTGGACTATCAGGGACGCGGGAGACAGCCCTGACCGCAGACACACCCTGACGCCTGCCCAGAATGATGGGCCGGGCCCTCTCCAGCCACGCGGGGCCCTAAGGAGCCCCGAGCATCACTAGTGCCCACAGGCACCCCCGTCCTGAGGCCAAGTCTCTGGCCCCCAGAAAGGCAGGGGCCTGGGGAAGAGCAGCTCCGAGGAGGGGCGGGGGCCTGTCTCCACCTTCGGAGGCCCCCGCACCTCCCTGCCCGGGGAGAGCCCGTCCTGGCTCCTCGTGCATGCACACCCGGCCTTGACGCCCCGGCCACACCCCTGCAGGAGAGCTGCCACCACCAACTAAGGGAGCAGGGAGCCGGAAGCCCGCTCCGGTTTGAAGATGTCAGCATCCCGGCGGATCAAAAGTTGAGCCCGGAGGCTGCTGTCAGCTCCTCGAGCACGTAACTTCATACAGTTCCCGAGACCGCGGTGCGGGGCCCATGGCAGAGAAGGACAGCGGGGCGGGGCGGCTTGGAGGGAGGGGAGGGGAGGAGGGAGGGGATTAGAGGAGGGGAGGAGGGAGGAGAAGGGTGGGGAGGACGGAGGGCAGGGTGGAGGGGTGGGGGGTGCCTGGGCCCCGTAGGATGGGGGGCATGACCGCCAGGGGGGTCACCGGCACGTCCCTCCCCAGGGCGTCCAGCGTTGGCTGAGACACTGCAACAGCATCACTGTCACTGTGTCCCGCTCCTCCAGGGTCCCCCCAGCACTGGGGAGAAGGCAGCTAAGACAGGCCCAGAACTCCCCCGGGGAGGGGCTGGACCCTGGAGTGTGGCTGTGCGCCCGCCCATCCCGGGCGCAGGGCCAGTGGGCCTGGGCGCAGGGCAGGGGCTGCCCATCAGGGTCAACCCAGGACTGAAGGCGGGAGGCTGGGTCAGGTGTGTGTGTCCCCTAGCACCTCGACAGCCCACGTCCTGCCAGGGCTCCTTTGTGCGATCCGCCTTCCAGTGTGCACACCCCCAGTCTACCTCTGTCCCCCTCTGCTCCCCAGCTTTGTCCTCAGCAGGTACTGGGCTCCGGCCTGGTGTTCCCACCCCCTGTCACTGCAGGACCAGAAAACAAAGATCAGAGCGGGATGCGTCAGGTTGAGTATGTCCAGATACTGGCATTCACTTTATCTTGTTCAACAAACATGTATGTAGTATGTACCACATGCCAGGCCCTATGCCAGGTGATTTACAAATACTAACTCACTTTATTGACTCCTCCCAGTAACCCCGAGAGTCACATACTATTACCATCCCTGTTTGCAAGGGAGGCACAGAGAGGTGCAGACTCTCGAGGTCACGTAGCTGAAAGCCGGTGGAGGTGGATTAAAATCCAAGCAGTCTGGATCCAGAATCTCTCGTTTTAACCTGATGTTCTTTGCTGCAGAAATAATTCTTCATTTTTAAAAACATTTCTAACTGTGCTTCCCTGGTGGCTCAGAGGGTAAAGAATCTGCCCACAACGCAGGAGGCCTGGGCTTGATCCCTGAGTTGGGAAGATTCCCCTGGAGAAGTAAATGGCAACCCACTCCAGTGTTCTGGCCTGGAGAGTTCTGTGGCCAGAGAAGCCTGGCGGGCTACAGTCCCTGGGGTCACACGGAGTAGGACATGACTGAGCCACTAACACACAGTTGTAAATACCTGCACAGGAACGTGTTATCACAATATCTGTGTTTTGCTTTTGAGCTGAGATCTCACCAGCCTGAGGTGAAAGACTCAGGGTCCTCTCCATGAGGGTGGGGGTGGTGGGCCTGGAGCTGGACTGTTGACTTTGGGTTTCCGAGTCTCCTCTCAGCCCCCTCACCTTCCCCCAGCCTGGACACAGCTCTCCTCAGGGTCCCAAAGCCCTCAGCTCTCAGCAGAGGTGCTGTGGATCGGCTGCAGCTCCTGGGAGCCGAGGAATCCCGTCCCAAAGGAGTGAGCCTCCAGCCTCAAAACTCCAGGCCCTGGAGCAGCAGGAGAGGAAATGACGCAGGAGAAGGACTTTACCACCTCTCCACCGTCAGAGCCCGGGCAGGCTGCTCCTGGCTGTGTCTGAAGACAGCCAAGCCCCAAATGGCCTGGGCGCGTTGGGTCAGCATGACCGTGAAGGCCGCGGGGCCTGTGTCCTGCTGGAGGAAACCGCCTCTTGCCCACGGTGTCTGAATGCGCTTATGTGCAAAGTCCCTGATGCGAAGCGCTGACCCATCGGAAAAGCCCTTGATGTTGGGAAAGACTGGGGGCAGGAGGAGAAGGGGGCGACAGAGGATGAGATGGTTGGATGGCATCAGCGACTCGATGGACATGAGTTTGAACGAACTTGGGGAGATAGGGAAGGACAGGGAAGCCCGGTGCGCGACAACACACGGGGTCGCGGAGTCAAACACGACATCGGAACAGCAACAAATGCAGAGTCCCTGTGATTGTGCACGTGGGTTTGTGTGGGCTGTTGCGTCCCATCCCTCGTTCCCGACCAGCCTCATCCTGGACTTTGCCCCAGGTGGGTGTGCTCACACCTGACCCAGGGTCCCAGGAGCCTCGGGGAAATCAGAGTCCTAACAACGCAGGTGCTGGATATGAAAAGATCAAGAAAGAAGCCCAGGCTGGCTCTGCCATTTGCAGCCTCTGGGTCACAGCTTCTGAGCATGGGTCCTGGCAGCCTGGCAGTTCTAGATGGTTTCAGGGTGCATGGGAGCACTTGTGAGCCCGTCTGCCTGTGGGTGAGTCCTTGCAGACCAGCCTCCTCTAACAAGGATTTCCTGTCCCCCAGGTGAATCTCATAAGCCTGATGGTCTGTGGAGCTGGTCTTTCTAAGAAACTGGCCACTGAGATTTGCTCTGCTCTGCCGGTCTCCAGGACCCTGGATCTCTCTAAATCTCAGCCTGGATGAGGCCCGTTTGATTTGCCACACTTTCAGACGTCCCTCACCTGCATCCATTCAGCCTTGACTGCACACGGGTGCCCTTGGAAATGACAGGCTCTGATGTCCGAGCTCTACCCCACGCGCCCTGCAGAGCTCCCGGGCCCAGCAGCTGCCCTCGGCCACACTGGGGCCTCGTTACAGCCCCGTGAACTCGGGATGCTGCTTCCCATTCCAGGGGCCCAGGGAGAACTGCCGGAAGGCCCCGAGCACCGACCCTGCCCTGCCCCGCCACCTGTCCAAGGAGTCCCAGCAGGGCACGTGCAGAGGAGATGCCTCAGCCAGCATCTCCCCTCGAACCCGTGCCTGGAACTGAGGTTGGAGCCACTGGCCTGGGCAGCCCATCCACCGGTGCCCGTGTTCTAGAGGTGGGGCTCGTCACTTGCTAAGCTGCATCGCCGGGGGAGAGGTGGAATTTCTCACCCGATCTGCATCCTCTGGTGACTGCCATCAGCAGTGACGCAGCCCCTCCTCCTGCAGGCCTCGGCCACCAACAGGAAGGAAGGAGGCGATTCGGCTTTGTGGGCGGTTTTGCGTTGTGTTCGTTCCTGCTCTAACAAATGACTTAGCACAGACTTCGTGGCCTGAAGCAACAGATTTCTCATCTTCCAGTTCTGCAGGTCACGTTCAACACGGGTCTCACGGGGCTGTCAGTGGGGCCCATCTCATTCCTCCTGAAGGCTCCGGGGAGAAGCTGAGTCCTGCCTTTTCCAGGACTGACATTGAAGCTGAAGCTCCACTACTCTGGCCACTTGATGTGAGGAGCCAAGTCACTGGAAAAGACCCTGATGCTGGGAGGGATTGGGGGCAGGAGGAGAAGGGGACAAGAGAGGATGAGATGGTTGGATGGCATCACAGACTCAATGGAGATGGGTTTGAGTAAGCTCCAGGAGTTGGTGATGGACAGGGAGGCCTAGCGTGCTGCAGTCCATGGGGTCACAAAGAGTCGGACATGACTGGGTGACCGAACAACCACGGGGTCCCACGCCCTGCAGCGCCATGACCCTTCCTCTGTCTTCACAGCCAGCAGCGCTGGCTCCCTGTGACCTTCCTCCAAGGTCACATCTCACTCTGTAGCGCGCGAGGCTCTGCCCTGGCAGGGACCTGGGGCCTAGATGGGTCTGGATGGGGCTTGACCAAGTCACTTGTCCCTCTGGGCACTCTGCACCCTCCAAGCAGGGTGACAGTGCCCGCCTGTGTCACAGGAGGGGGAGAACTGGCCATGCCGGGCCGGACAAGGTTTGAAAAGCCTGCTTGGGACAGGGCAGGCCACGGAGCCAAGGTCAACAGAAGCATGGATGCCTCTCGGGTCCTCCCCAAATGGAAGCACCCTTCGCGGCTGCCGGAGACCGGGGACACGTGGGCAGGGTGGCTACCTCCGCAGGGGACTGCACGCAGGGCCGGAGCCTCATGTCCCTGGGTCACCCTGGAAGACACCCGGGCTGCAGGGAGGGCTGGCTCAGAAGGAGGTGCCTCCACTCGGGTTGGACCTGGCTGGCCCAGGCACTGTCTCTGTGCTAGAGAAGCTCCCAGCAGACGCCGGTCCAGGGATGGAAGGTCCTGACGAGCTGTCTGGAGTCACAGGAATCCCTGAGGGGAGGGAGTCGGAGAAGGTGAGGCAGGACTTTGGGGTGGAGGGTGGTCCCCCAGAGAAGTCACAGCAGGTGCCATGCACGTGCTCTGGAGCTGGTCCACCTCCCAGAGCAGCCTCACCTGTGGGCAAGGCTGTGAGAAGGAAGCCCCAAGCGTGACTTGGGCACCTCCTCTGTGTCTTTCTCAGGACGCAGGGGTGTCCCCAGGGGTTAGGAGCCGGCTGAGCTTGGGGATCGTGGCTTTGACTTAACGAGGTTCATTCATTCCGCTGATGCTCCGGGGGCGCCCACCTGTACCAGTGCCGAGCTGGGTGCCAGGGCGCAGTCTGCCCTTGCAGGCGGAACCGGTGAGCAGCAGGCATCAACCCTCGGTAGAGAGCTGAGTCCTGTGGGCACACTTGGTACGCATTCTCCATTCGCTCATCCGAATGGCGGGTGTCCCTGGGGGCCTCCTCTGTCCCGGGCACGGTGAGCGCGGCAGCAAGTGAGACACAAGTCCAGTGGAGCTCAGCCCCGCTGATGATGACGGGTGACGTCGGCCGGCCTGCTCCTAGCGTTGCCTTTCCACCCCAGCCACAGGTTCATCGCTGCCTGGCAGGACATGAAAAACCTGGGACCAACTTAACTGCCTGATTAG
The DNA here is from genome assembly GCF_019320065.1 of Cervus canadensis. Classification (NCBI taxonomy): domain Eukaryota; kingdom Metazoa; phylum Chordata; class Mammalia; order Artiodactyla; family Cervidae; genus Cervus; species Cervus canadensis. The sequence goes on from NC_057388.1 coordinate 108,823,574, forward strand.
TTCTGGAGGGTACAACCAATCACAGGTGAGGCTGAGTCCAAAACTAGGGATAAGCACTTAGAAATAAATAAGAATGTAGCCTCTCTCCCCCTCCTTTACCCACCTCCACCTAAAATCTTTGTGTTTCTGAAGACATGGAAACATTTCAGACTACGCTAATTCAAATTTTAATTAATTTCAGTGTTTAACGCGTGGCGGTTCTACATTGTGTCTGGGTCTTTTTTAAATTTATTTGTGTATTTATTTTTGGCCTTGCTGGGTCTTCATTGCTGGGAGCGGGCTTTCCTTTGTTACCGCGAGCGGGGCCTGCTCTCTAGTTGCGATGCGTGGGTTTCTCGCTGCGGTGGCCTCTCTGGTGGACCACGGGCTCCAGGGCACTTGGGTTTTGGTCGTTGCAGCTCGTGGACTCGGTAGTCAGGCTCAGTAGCTGTAGCACATGGGCCCACTTGTTACACGGCATGTGGGAGCTTCCTGACTCAGGGATCGGACCCATGTCTCCCGCACTGGCAGGCAGAGTTTTTACCACTGAACCCACCAGAGGAACCCTGTGTCTGGGCCTTTAGCGCCTTAAAATGATCTGCAAAATTGTGCTCTTTGTAATGAAGAGTCCGGGTGCTGTTAGAGTGTGTGAGCAAAGACGGACAGAGGAACCCCACTCCTCCACGTGAGGGAGGGGCCAGCCCCGCCCTGCCTGGGGGCCGCCTCTGGACATGCTGGGCAGGGGCGCTGGGGTCACTCCAGTGGGAGAGGAAGCCAGACGTCCACGGGGCGTCAAGGCCAAGGGGATGAGAACGGTCCCGGGGTTTGGGGTGAGAACGGCCTTCCTCTCAAGCCTGCGACCTTGAGATTCTCTGAAGATCTGCCGGGAAGTGTCCTTCTTTACTGAAAGACAAAATACGGTAATTTTATGACCACCTTATAAATAACACAGTGTCACCATCCTAGCGCGACGAACACAGATTTACTCGGTCTGAAGGAAGCATCAACAAAAGAAATGGGACGTCTGACCTTTTTCTCCAAATTTCTGCTTCCCATACCCAACTAAACTGGCTTTTTTTAAATGCAGTTTTATGCAGAATTTCTGGAAATTCACAATCTCAATGGAATCCAGTCTCCTGATACATGGTTCAGAACCTTTTTTCTCTATGGCTCTCTCTCTCTCTTTTTTTTTAATTCTCTGACAATACAGCTGTTATTTTTTCAATGGCAAAGGTTAGGTTGGTATGAGGAAATGCAGAAAATGCAAAAGCAAGCTGACTTTCCCTGGTCCCCACCCACCCAGGACATTAGGAGCCTCTCCACTAGCACACGCTCTCCACTAGCACATACATGTAGAGGGGCTTCTGCTATTATTTATTTTTATAAAAATGGGGTTAGTGGATCAGTTTGCTAGGGCTGGCAAGGTACTGGGCTGTCTCCCAGGCTCGGGAGCTGGAAGTCCAAGATCTCGGGGTCAGCAGGGCTGCATCCTCCTGAGGCCTCTGTCCTCGGCCTGGGGACGTGGTCCTCCCCATCTCCTCACACCATCGTCCCTCATCTCTTGTGTGTCTGTGTCCTCATCTCTTGGCATAAAGGCACCAGTCGTCGTGGGTGTGGGCCCATCCTAAAGACCTCACTGTAACTTTGTTATGCCTTTAAAGGCCTTCCTTCCAAGTACAGTCACGTTCTGAGGTTCTGGGGGTCAGACATCTGGCTCGGGGCAACAGCAGCTGGCCCTCCGACCGGACCCCAGCCCACACCTGCTACCAGCTCACCTGTGTCCACCGCGGGATGGGCCACACGGCGCATCACCCGTCCCTGCTCCTCGTGTGTGAGCCATCAGGCGCTGGCGCCTGTTCACGCAGAAGTGACCTGCCTCACGGTCATGCGTGTTTTCACTTCTGTTGTTAAAGGTGCCAGATGGCTTGCCCCAAACCTCAAGTCACCTGCCCTAGACTGTCTGAGAGAACCCGGTCCCCACATTCTCACCGGACATGCTTGAGGTTCTGCCCTCATTCTTTTTAAATTCTCATTAAGGAAAATCTCAAATACATGGTAAAGTCCAGAGAATAGAACAATTAATCAAAATATGCTCACCCCCCACCCCGGCTTTAACAACCCCTTCATGGATCACCGCTTTGTCATCTCAAAGGGGCTTGAGTAACTCAATGAAGCTATGAGTCATGCCATAGGAGGGTGAGCTGGTTAGATGGCCTCACTGACTCAATGGACATGAACTTGGGCAAACTCCGGGAGCTGGTGAAGGACAGGGAGCCTGGCGTGCTGCAGTCCATGGGGTCGCAAAGAGTCGGATATGACTTAATGACTGAAAAACAACAAAACAACCCTCCAGTCTTCGCTGGTTGTATTCTGTCCATCTCCCCTGCCATGTTTGTGGTTGGAATACATTTAGAACAAATTTCAGTCATCAAGGCATCGTACCCAGACACATCCATATGCATGTCTAACGGGCAAAGACATCTCAGCAACAGAACGACTATCCCGTTAACACGTCTAACAAACTAAGGTGAATTCCTTCCTTCCAGCGGGTAGGCTCTTCTCAGCTGATGCCAGTCAGCCTGTTGGGCCAAAACCCACGTCTCATCACTTTTCTCAGAGTCAGAAAGTCCTCTTGGGAGGCTGACGGGCCCCCAGCAGCAGGTGCCCTCTCTGCTGCCCGGGGGTCAGGGTTAGAATTGCTCCCACTGCCTCTGGAAAGTGTAAGTGTAAGCTCAGTCGTGTCTGACGCTTTGTGACCACAAAAGCCTGTACCCTCCAGGCTCCTCTCCAGGCAAGAATACTAGAGTGTAGCCATCCCCTTCTCCAGGGGATCTTCCCCACCCAGGGATCGAACTCAGGTCTCCTGCGTTGGAGGCAGGTTCTTGACCATCTGAGCCACCAGGAAGCCTCCCTTAACCCCCAGCCCAGCCCCTGCCTCTCAGGGTTCTGCTTAGGAATCAGCGCCTCCGTCCGCCCAGGGCCCCCAGTCCTGACCTGCCCCCCCAACCCTGCGCTGCTCCAGAGAACCTCCCCTTCCCCCCACCCCTGGGCACGTTCCCCTCCGCCTTTGCACTCAGCTCCCAGTCCTTGCCCCTACCGTTCTGACCTTGTCCTTACGGCCCCAGCCCCAGCCCCTGGCTGTGCGGAGATGAAGCTTCCAGTGCTGGGCACTTCTTAGCGTCCAGCCCAGGGAAGGGGCTGGAAAAGAGGCAGAGCTCGGACACAGCCTGCCCGAGCCACGGGGGACTCTGGGGCGGTGTGGCCTGTGAGAGGTGCACAGGTGGGCTTTGGTGCCACAAGCAGCCCCCTTGGGAAGGGCGTGCAGTGAGGCTGACCCTAGAGGAGGTGAGTCGGCGGGCGCCCAAGGGCCCCTTTGAGGCCTGCAGGCCGCCTCCTCCTGCCCCGCCCTGGAAGATGTGTAGTGAGCGCCTCATCTTCACTAGGATTTGCAACCTGCTCTGAATCGGGCTTCCCTGGTGGCTGAGACGGTAAAGCATCTGCCTGCAGTGTGGGAGACCTGGGTTCCATCCATGGGTCAGGAAGATCCCCTGGAGAAGGAAATGGCAACCCACTCCAGGACTCTTGCCTGGAAAATTCCATGGATGGAGGATCCTGGTGAGCTACAGAGCCGCACACGACTGAGCAACTTCACGTTCACATTTCTGAGTTTTAGGTTGAACGTGGTCTGTGTTAAAAACCAGTAACTAATGGCTCGAGGCTTTGTTCTCCACGCTCTGCCCATGAGCCTGTGAGCCAGTCCTGTGACCTGTCGGGGTTTGGGTGTCTCCTCCTCTGAACGGGTGACATCGGCTCAGTGGTCCTCGAGGGTCCCTGCCATCTGGCCTGCTGGGGAGGAGGACAGGCTTATCTCCCGAAGCCCGAGTCACCCCAGGACCATCCCAGATGGGACACAGGTGAGGTCCCAGGCCATCTGATGTGGCCGCCCCTCTACCAGCAGCCCAGGCCCGCCCTGGGGGCTCCGGGACGCACAGTCCCTGCTCAGATGCTGCCCGCAGGCCCACCCCGGAGAAAGGCCAGCCTTGGCTCCGTGAGCGGTGGAGGGGGCGGTCAGTCTGTGCCCTCGGGGTCCCTCAAGAGAGGCGTCTCCCAAACCCCTTGGGGTTGACAGACCTGCAGGAGCCGGTCCCTGCCCCCCACCACCGCGAGGGGCTCACGAGGGCCCCTTGCTCCTATGCTGACACACGCACACACATACACGCCCACGGGCACACACACGCCCAGACCCTCAAGGCCCAGACAAGCAAAGCAGCTCAACACGAGGGCTTTCCAGAGAGACCAGGGTTCATGCCCGGGGTCGGCAGGAATTCCAAAAGCTGAGATGGCCTGACGGACTCGGCTGCCTTAGCGGGGTCTCTAGGAGCTCAGCAAACCAGGACAGGAGATGTTTTGCAGCAAATGCTACTGCATTTTATTAAAAGGCTTTTTTTTTTCCTATAAGGCCTCCAGTTTAATACATATCCAGGGCTTACCTTAAGCGCAGCAGGCTCAGAGCAGAGGGCTTTGTGACGGACTTGCTACTCCTCTGAGAAGGGGCCGAAATCCTGGCTGTGAGAGCCTGATGGATGGATTCATCAGTGCCAGGCTCCAGGGCTCCCGGGAGTGGACGGGAGCTCCGAGAAGCCAGGAGAGGCCTGGGAGAATTAGCCGCGGGAAGATAGTCCACGGAGGGGTTTAGAAGCAAAGCATCCCAGATGGAGGGCGCCTCCAGTTTCAGCGAAGGCGCAGGAGGCTGGAGGCTTCCAAGGGGAGGGGGAGAGTCCTCCTGATCACAGGGACACCGGCTGCCGGCGTCCTCACTGTGTCCAGGGGTGTCCGTGGTCACACAGCCCCCTGCGTGCGCCCCTCTGGTGCGTTCTCAGGGCGCGCCTCACAGCTAGCACAGCAAAGGGCGCAGGCTCAGCTCAGGTCGCTGCCGGGGGCCTTCCTCCCCGGTCCTCCTCCAGCCCCCCGGCCGGCCGGGGGCCACCAGGCCGTGTCTCTGCCCTAGGTCCTCGTCCCCATTCTTCCCAGGACTCTGCCAACCCCAGAAACCGAGGCATTCTCCACACCTCCTCTCCGCGGGTCCCCGAGCTCACTGGCTCTGGTCCGAGATGCTGCATCCCCAGTACTGACTGTGTTCCAAACCAGTACTCTCACTGGGAAGCCTGACCCCCAGGGCGATGGTGTTAGGCCGGGGGGCGGAGGTGCCTTAGGGAGGTGACCAGGTCATGAGGGTGGAGCCCACAGGATCTGAACCTGTTTTCATAAAAGGGACCCCGATCCTTCACCCATCCCGCCAGGTGCGGACGCAGTGAGAGGCCCAGAAGAGAGTTCCCACCAGACCCCGCCATGTGACACCCCAATCTCACACCACCAGCCTCCAGAACCATGAGAGAGCAACTTGTGTTGTGTGGAAGCCACCCGGCCTGTGGGCGTTTGTCTTAACATTTCTCAGCCAGACCTTCTCCAAACCACCGCCCACCACGCGTCCCGAGCAGCTCAGGTCACTTCAGGACACAGGGTGGCGTCAGATCGGCAAGTGGAGGCTGAAGACCAAAGCAGGTGCGCCTCTCTTGATGCAGGGCAATTTGTGCCACGCTCAGGCTCCAGGTGGTTTTGAGGTCGACAGACGGGTGGGGACCCAGAGCTCTGGAGCGAGAAGGATCTACGCGGACATCTACTCCCTGGTTCCCTGGTGGCTCAGGTGGTAAAGAATCTGCAATCAATGCAGGAGACCTGGGTTTGATCCCTGGGTCGGGAAGATCCTCTGGAGAAGGGCATGGCTCCCTGCTCCAGTATTCTTGCCTGGAGAATCCCATGGACGGAGGAGCCTGGCGGGCTACAGTCCAGGGTCGCACAGAGTCAGACACGACCAAGTGACTAAGCAGGACCCTGGTTGTGTAACAGTAGTTGAGTCACTTACGTTTCCCTGTCTGTAAATCCAGAACACCAGCAGAGTGGCCCCAAGGCTTAAACATTTTACCTAAGATGATGCTGTTGTCTAGCACAACTAAGTGCTCAGTGAGCATCCCTGGAACAGCCATTGTGACAGTTCCATCATTGTGGAGCTCAGAACTGTGGCCCTCAGAACTGTGAGACATTTCTGTTGTTCTAAGCTACAGAGTCTGATGATCAAACCAGTCCATCCTAAAGGAAATCAACCCTGAATACGCACTGGAAGGGCTGATGCTAAAGCTGAAGCTCCAATACTTTGGCCACCTGATGCGAAGAGCTGACTTATTGGAAAAGACCCTGATGCTGGGAAAGATTGAAGGCGGGAGGAAAAGGGAACAGCAGAGGATGAGATGGTTGGATGGCATCACCGACTCAATGGACATGAGTCTGAGTAAACCCCGGGAGTTGGTGATGGACAGGGAGGTCTGGCGTGCTGCAGTCCACGGGGTCACAGAGAACTGGACACGGCTGAGCTACGGAGCAACAGCAACAAGCTGTGGCCCTTTGTCTCAGGACGCGATTAAGAACAGTCAGGAAGCAACTCTGAAACCCAAGACCTGTCCCATAAATGCAGCTTTCCTAGCTTCAGGGTGAGGCCAGGACCCTAGGTTTTCACAATTCTGCAGCGGAGCTCCACTCTTGGGGGAAGCCTTCCTGCAGGCCGTGTGCTCAGTGAGAGGACCCTCTATGGCGGAAGGCTCCTGGGGAGGGAGGCAGTGCCCCCCGTGTGAGCTGCAGCCTCGCCCTGGTCTCAGTCTACCTGACGCCCCGGCCTGGGCCCCAGCCCTCGGCCCGAGTACCTTTGACCACCTCGAGGCCTCCCTGAACGCCGGGTCTTCCCACGCCTCCTTCTCTTTCCATCCCTATAGTGCCTACTTGAGCCAGATCACAGCGAGGCGGTGGGTGCCTCTGTGCCTAAGACTGAAAATTAATTAAATTCAAGGCTTCAGGTGATATAAAACAAATTAGGTCTCCACATCGTCAGGATAAGCCCCCGAAACTTGGCACTAAGTTTACTTAGGATGTGAGTAAAATAACATGTACCTTAAAAAAAAGAGGAAACCAAGTGTGTGTAAAAGATTACGTGAATGGATTCAACTTTAGGAACTAGGTCAAAAATGAGGTTTTTGCCCTGTGCGTGGGAGAACGCAGCGGCAGTTGAATTATTCATGCAATGTGAGCCGTGCTGTTTTAAACTAGACAATTGAACGCTGGTTTGGAAGGTCATTAACACCCAGGAAAAATGCAAATGGTTTCTCCATCTTTTTAATTGTCATAGCAAGAGAAGCTCTGCCCCATGGAAATGAGATGGGAGCAGGTCTCCTCCCTGGTGGGGGAGACGGCGCCCCCCCTCCAGATCTTCTAGGAGGCAGACCTGTTCCCCTGGGCACCCGCTCTCCACAGAGACCCCTGGATGGGTGAGGAAGCAAATTGAGGTGCTATTTAAAGCCACGTTCTCATACGTGAATAATCAAGAGCCTTTTTCTTGGAAAGAGTGGAATTGGGGGCAATGCTCAATTAGCCTAGAAACTATCCCTCCCACCCAGCCACCTGTGGATGGGAGCTGTCTCAGGCGGAAGCACGCTGGCAGAGGGAGCCTCCCCAAACCTTGTTTTGGGGGCGTACAGGAGCGTGGGGGTTTGCCCACAGCGCTCGGGCACTGACTGGCGGTCAGAGCAGCAGCCAGAGTGGCAGCCCTTCTAGCGCCCAGCCAGGCCCCGGTCCCCGGGAGGCACAGAGTCCAAGAGCTTACATGCAGAGTATGTGTGATTAGGAAGTGCAACTCGAGAAAAATGACTTCTACTTTGCATTCCGACCTTTGGGAAGTTCTGAATAGGCACCATGGTCAGTTTTTGTTCTCTAAATCCCTCGGGTGAGTGGGCTGTGGGCATTGAGGATGCCCCCTGGCTGATCAACATTGCAGAGGGTGCCCAGGGGCTTGGGCTCCTCCACTGGGTATCTGCAGGCGCTGCGGCAGCCGGCTATCTGGACGGACCCTGCTCTCCTGAAACCCACGGTCCAGTTGGGCAGGCAAACACACACAGGGCGGGGGTGCCAAGGAAACAGGGTGCCCACTGATGCCCGCAGGGTGAATGCAGAGGGGAGGAGAGGCCTGGGCATCGCTGCTCCCTGGTTGACAGGTCCACACCTCATCTGGTCTGGACCGAGAGAGTTAAATCTCAGTGAGTATGGGAGGAGCCACCTGGCTGGTTGCAAATGCAGCTTCAGAGCCACAGCCTGGACGGCAGAGAGCTGCTTCTGACTCAGGAGGACGCAATGAGACCAAGGCTCTGCTCAGTGGACAACCCCCCAGGCGATCTTGCATTGCAGGAACCCCCAAGTCCATTGAGAATCCAGTCCAATATCCAGAGACGCCGGGGTGGCTCCGAGATACTAACCTGTCACTCTGACGTCTGGTAGGACGCGTGGTTCTTGGAACACCCCTGCAGAACCCCTCAGACTGGCTGTGTTAGACAGCACAGCCTCCAGAGATGTCCACCCCCAATCCCCAGGAGCTGAGAACGTGTTACAGTCACAGGCTGTACGTTTGTCCCCACTGACCCCCAGATTCACGAGTTGGAATCTAACCGCCAAGGTGCTGGTGTCAGGAGGTGGGGCCCTCATGCCAGGATCAGCACCCTCTTAAGAGAGCCCAGAAACTCCCTGCCGCTTCCCCAAGTGAGGACACGGCGAGAAGCGGCCGTCTGTGAGCCCGAAAGCAGGTTCCCACCAGACCCGAAATCTGCCGGGCCCTGGATCTCACACTCCCAGCCTCCAGACTGAAGGATAAACGGTGCTTCAGCCACTCTGTGTTCAGTGTTTTATTATAGCGGCCAGGATGGACTTAGGACAGTTCACTGACCCGGCCTCCAAGGCGGTCAGCCCCTCTGTCCCCTTAGGGTCAAGCAGCAGGCATCGGGCAGATGGGGACAGAGCCGGAGGACCCTTCCAAGGTCCCCAGATTCACAAGCCCCGGGCTGCCCCCTCTTCCTAGGACCCTCGTGTCTATGAGTCAGCCCTTTTTGTGGAGCTGCTAACTCTTCCCCTGTGAAATCGCGAGGCCGGTGGGGCGGGCGGAGCGGGCAGGCACTGACCACGCGGAGACGCTCTTAGCCCAGGATGAGAGGGGCAGGAAGGTGCCCACGGGACCCGGAGACCCGAGGGTGGGGCCAGGGCACTGGTAGGGGCAGTCTGTGCACCCCCAGCGTGAACGCCGACACCCCGTTTTGTCTCAGGCTTGCGGGCTAGCACCCCAGTGGGTAGGCTGGGCCGCCCCGTCTGGGACCCTGCGGACCGCACAGGGCCTGCTTCTCTTCTCTTTGTCACACGCCCACAGGGTCACCCGGGAGGACTCGCCGGTTGGTTCTCGTTCCTGTCCATCCTCTGCCCACCGCGGGGCCACAGTCCGCATCACGCAGCACAGGGCCTGTGGCTGACGATGTGGCTACACTGCAAGAGTAGTGAACTGCAAGAGTAGTGAACTGGGAGAGACTGCCCAGTTCACCCTTCCGAAGCTTCACCCCCACCAGCGGAGCCGGACTCCGGTGGGCCTCCGTCATTGGGGACCCAAGTTGAAATGAAGGTTTCCAGCCTTTCCTGGTGGCTCAGAGGTAAAGAATCCATCCGCCTGCCAGGGCAGGGGACCACACATAACTGTTCCGGGAAGATCCCACACGCCGTGGAGCTACTGAGCCCGTGCTCTAGGACTGCTGAGCCGGTGCTCTAGAGCCCGGAAGCCCCGACTATGAAACCTGCATGCCCTGGAGCCTGGGAGCCCCTCAACGAGAGAAGCCGTTGCAAGGAGCCTGCACACCGCAGCTAGAGAGTAGTCCCCGCTCGCCACAACTAGAGAAAAAGCCCTCGTGGCAATGGAAACCCAACACGGCCAAAAGTAAATAAATAACAATTATTTTTTTAAAAAAGAAAGTTTCCTGATCTCTCGCTCTGAAAGTCCGGCCCAGGCTGGGTTCCGGGAGCCTGCGTTTCAATTCCCTTCCTGCAGATCTGATCACACCACCCTGAGCCTGAATGCTGGGTTTTCGGGGTCACTTCGTGAGGCTCCTGGACCTGGTCTGGAAACGCCAGCCCCTGGGGGGCCACGGTGGGGCGTTTTGTAGAGGTGATCACCACCTATAATCAGCTGACGTTAAGTGAAGGAGATGACCCTCCGTAACGCAGGTGGGCCTCACCTGGCCAGCTCAAGGCCTTGAGAGCAAAGGTGGAGGTCTCCCAGAGGAGAAGGAACCTTGCTGGAGACCATAGCCTCTGCTCCTGCCTGAGCATCCAGACTGCAGCGGCCCCCAGGATTCTGGACGTGGCAGCCCCAGTCTGCAAACCAGTCTCTTACTGCGTACTCTTTGGAGATCGCTGACGGGTACAGAAGCCTGGGGGCTACAGGGCATTTCAACAGATCGTCCCACAGGAAGGTTCTAGAACAGTCCCAAGGACACAGCAATCGCTCCACAGCTGGGACCTGTCACCTCTGCCCTGTGCCGGGGACAAGCCATCATGGTCTCTGTCCTTGGGGATGTCTCCCTGAGATGGCCCACACTTCTGCAACCACACCGGGGTCTGTGGGCCCAACGCAGACACCAAGGGCGTGTCTCTAAAGGTGAGTGACTGTGAGCGTGGGTGAGGAGTCAGAGGTCCCGGGGGGCTGGAGCACAGGGCAAAGAGACCCTGAGGAGAGGGTGGGGATAGCCCCCAGCCCCCTAACTGTCTCCCACCCCACCACCCCCCCCATCACCTTGACTTCCCTGTCCACCAGTGAGGACCTAGAGGAACTTGGATTCTCACGGGGAAGACTGCAAGAAGACAAGTCTGCAGGCTGGAACGCGTCTGGAGTGTTCAGAGTGCCTTGAGCGGCTGCAGGGCCGCACATGCGGGACGCACGCAGCCTGAGCGGGTGGGAGAGGCCCAGGGCCAGGCGGAGAGGGGGCTTGAGTGCCCCCCGGCCTGGATGTCCGTGATCTGAGCCCTGCGTGGGGGCCGCGCCTCCATCCTTCCCCAGGGGACCCCAGGCTGGCCCTCAGGCCAGCCTCTGTGCGCCGGCTGCCCCTCGGTAAGTGGAGAGAGTGACAGAGGTCACCAACCCCAAAACCGGAGCCAAAAGGCACTTGTGCAAGCTATTTGGTGGCAAAACGCAATCTGAACGGACGTGCAGTTTCTCACGGCTGCTCTCCCATGGCCGTGACTCCTGTGACGCTCTCACCACGGAGACTGTCGTGTATCCGAGTGTGGGAGTTGTCAGCACCCGCAGGGCTAGGTCACACACGCTGCGCACACCCGGTCACCTTCCAAAGTCAAAGGAGCTCTGGGTCAGGACTGTATATCCACCTCTGGAAGCCACCTTCACAAAACTCCCCTGGGCACACAGCAGTTCTGAGTGTGGTCTGCAGATCCTCAAGACCCGGGCAGAGGGTCCACAACCAGCCACGTTACAGGTGTGCTGAGCCATCGCTTATCTTCGTCACTGCCCAGACATTGGCGCAAGGGGCACAGACACAGGTGAGCAGAAGGCTGAGTCCCCCCGCCCCTGATGCAGGCCACAGCCCAGCAGCCACACGCTCAGAGCTGTGCTTAAAAGAGGCCAGTTTCACTGAACAATGGCCCTGAAGAAGCACAGAAGGTATGAGCTTTATTAAAGCTCGGCCCCTGAGTACCTATCCTCCAAATGTTCCGGGGGGAGGGAACCGAGGGGTCGTGTTCAGAGCGCTGCACTCACAAGGGTGGGAGCTGTCTCAGGGGAGCCCCTGTGGGTGAGCTATGGCCAACCAGCCCTCTGCTGAGGAATTCCATCCTACACAAAATGCACCTGGCAGACACGCCAGAGCTGTTCAGACGTTTTCTCGAAAGTAAATGAAATGAGGCTGTCAAGTCAAGGAAAAGAGTCGTTGTGGCCAGGGATAAAATTTGAGTTTTCAAGTGAAAAGGAAAATTCTGGAAAACGTGTGTCCAATACTGTAAGCCAGACAACTTCCCAGTACTTAAAGACCTTTCTGATGAACTCGGAGGTGATATTAACAAATGTGATTTTGTGATATTGTTTAAGAAAATCTGTCAACCCTTGGGAGAACGGCATAACCCCGAGAAGCACTATTTTCCAAATGACCAATGAATGATATGGGTAAAAGATCCATTCAACGCATAAGATAGCTCAATGGATTTTAACATAGCAGAGTATGAAGCAATCGTTAACACGGTTTCAGCTTCCATATTGAAACTAATCTTCCAGAAATTTCTACCTGTTGAATTTTGTCTAATATTCAGGAAGAAGATCCAGTCATATGCCAAGGGTAATAAAACATTCCTCCATTCCCAGCTACATGTCTCTGGGAGGCATTTTCTTTATACTCTTGAACCAAAATAATAGGTTGCATGGCAGAAATGAGGGTCCAGCCACCTTTAACTTTTAAGCGAGAGGTTAAAGAAGTGTGTAAAAATGTGAAACACGACTCTTCTGAATTTTGCTTTGTTTGAGGAAATATCACTCAGTTGTGTCTGACTCTTTGCAACTCCATGGACTGTAGCCCACCAGGCTCCTCTGTCCATGGGATTCTCCAGGCAAGAATGCTGGAGAGGGTTGCCATGCCCTTCTCCAGAGAATCTTCCCGACCTAGGGATCAAACCCTGTCTCCTGCATTGCAGGCAGATTCTTTACTGTCTGAGCTATAGGGGAGTCACTGAGGAAATATAGTAACCAGTCATTAAAATATATGGTTTAAGTATACATAAAGTGGGTTCTTATTGTCATTATATGTGAATCGATCTTCAACAGGCATGTCCCAAATACATACAGCTCCTAAGGTCTCACAACCCAAAGTAGCCATGAGTGCTGCAGAAAATATAACTGGGGCAGGAACTTGCCGAGTGAGGCCAGCCTTATCACCCCAGGCGACGGAGGTGGCCAGGGCAGGTCACACAAGGCCCCGAGGTGTCTTTCAGGATCGAGTCTAATTCTCAGCATTCTTGGCAACCACTGATGTGGATGAAGTGTGAAGAGAGAAGAGACTGAGGAGCCAAGGGAAGTTGGAAGACCAACCAGCCCTCCAGGCGGGGTGGAAATGGCCACAGAGAGCTGGAGGCGGGTAACTGTGGGGTGGACGCGGGAGGCAGAGCCGGGAGGCAGAGCCGGCAGGCTAGCTGAAGACCAGGGTGTGGCCTGTGAGGGACCAGGAACCTGGACTGTCCTCCAGGGTCTTGGCCAGTGAGACCAGGGGATGGGGAAACTGGGAAGGAGCAGACTGAGGACCAGGGCAGACGGTTGAGTCAGAAATGCCCATTAGAACTGGGGTGGAGGCGGCCAGGGGGCAGTCAGGTGCCTGGGTCTCCTGCTCAGAGCTGGGGAGGAATCTTGTTCTGGGGCAGCGATGCTACCTTAAGTGGGGAAGGAAATAGCCCTTTACACTTGGCTCCAGTAGCTTTGGGAAGTTCCCAAATGTCAAGGCCCCTCTGGTGGCCGGGGGCAGTTCACCCCAGGGCAGATTTATTCTGGGGGATCTGGGGAGGTGGATGGAAGCAGAGGGGGGCCCTTCCGGAGGTCTTCCCAAGCAGATAACGGAGAGGGGCCAGGCGGGGGCAGGCCTGATAGAGGAGCTCGCATTGCCCGGGTGGAAGCCGAGAGGGCCGACATGGTGCAGAGAGAACGTGCCCTCTGCCCCTACGCAGAAAGACTCCCCAGAGCGCCTTATCACGGTCCGGGGGCGGGGGCGCTGAGTCAAGACAGTGAGCCCTGACCTCTTAGTTTCCTGGTTCTCTTCCTCCGCGGCTGGGCACCCCGAATCCCGGCTCCTCCGCGCGCTTCCTTTTGGGATCTTTCGGTCTTCATTGCGACCACGCCCTCCTCCCGATCCCGTTTTCTTAGATGTCTGGATCCCCTGCTTTCGGCAGTCCCTCTCTGGGAGCCGAGGGTGAGCGGGACTGCCAGCCTTAATCCCTCCTAACCTCTGACCTCTCCCTCCCTTTAAGCAAACTTCCCTGCCACCTCCCCACAGCCCCACCCCCCACGCCGTGCCCAGCCTCCCCCTCCCCTTGCCCTTCCCCGCTGCAATCCAGAAAAAAAGAGCGCGCACCTTTGGGACCCTCGAGGCCGGCAGCGCACGCGGAGATGGCCCGTCTTGAAGGCGCGCGCACCTGGAGCAACATAGCCCGGCCATCTGGGAAAGGGCGCGGCGGGGCGTGCAGCTTTGCCCTCCGCTTCCTCTCCTGGGTGCTCTCCCGGCGCCTCCACCGGCAAGCGGAAAGGCCCGGCTACTCCGCAGGACACCGGCGCACGCGCGGGTCTCCCCCCGCCCCCCAACAGCTGGAACCGGAGGGAGGCATCCAAAGACTTTGGGTGGGAGAAGGCAGTGAGGAAACGTTTCGAACCACACAGCTGCTTAGGGAAGCGGGTGTGGCCAGACCTGCGAGGCCGTTCGGGGATGAGACAACGCCCAGGGGCCCCGGGGGACGCGAAGGGAGCGCGCGGGGAGGGCTGGAGACGCCGGAAGCTCGGGTCACCCGGGTCAGGGCTGCCTGTGGGCGTCTCGGGGGTGGCGGGCTGGGGGAAACGCAGTTTCAGACCCTGCCACCCTGGAGCGCCACCCTTTCACAGAGTCCGGACGAACGGCTTTGAAGTCGCTGCCTGGCTCGCCCCTCCCGCGTCCCCGCCGGGCGCTGCGCGGGACCGCCGAGTCCGGGCCGTGCCGGCTTTGTCGCTAAGCGCTATTGCAGCAGCTCACTGGACCACGTCGGTGGGGCGACCGCAGCTCTCTGATCTGTGAGCTGTGCGAAGCGCTCTGCGGTTCATTCACAAATCCGCACCCGGCCGGCCCTCGCGGTGCCCCAACCCGGGGCCCGGAGCTCCGGGCGAGCTGGGCGCCGCGGAGGGGGCCGCGCTCCAGCCGCGCGCCCTTCTCCTCCTCGCGGGCGGTGGGTCTCGCAAGGCTCGGAATTGAGGGTCTGGAGGCACAGGCTGTCACCTTGGTGGAAAGTTCGTGGCCTAGAATTCCTCCTCGTGGGCCCGGGCTCGGACTCCTGGGACCTCAATGCTGGGTGGTGGAGCCCAGAGTCTCGACTGGGCCGGGGTCCCCTCCTGGCTAGAAGGCTGGAGCCTGGCTCGGGGGCATCAATCCCCAGGGGCCCGCTCGGAGCCCGAGGGCGCGCGTGTAGACCCTCCCAGGTTCCCGGGCAGGCCTGGCGCCGGAGCCACAGCGCCCCCTCCCTCCCTCTCCGGGCGCAGCGGCGCACCGGGCTGGTCTCTAGGAATCCCTCCTAAAACTAAGCGGGTTCGCAGCTTACTCAGATGTACAGGGGGAGGGAGACTCTCTGAGGAAACCGCCCTCGGGGCCCCCCCGGGGGCTCTCGCACTCCGAACTCCAGCGAGGAATCCCCTCAACCAACCCACTCGAAGGCGCAGTGAGACAGGGAAGCGAGTTGGAGACGAGTGAAACCGCTCCCCCAGCAGAAGCTGCCAGTTTTGGAAGCCGGAGACCGGGTCACACCGCGCCCCGACCCGCACAGCCAACTACGGCCCCGCACGAAGGGATAAGTCCGGCGTGGGGCGCCCCGTCCCTGCTCACGAGGGGAACCACGGCCCCCTGGGCGGAGAAGCTGGGTGCTGGCCAAGACCAGTCTAGGCCATACCGGGTGGGGCGGGTAGCGCGGAGCCCCTCCCCTGGCCCGCTCTGGGGAGCAGCGAGGACCGCCACGGGTGCTGGGGGCGCTCCTGCCCCGCCACCCGGGGGCCCAGCAAGGTGGCGGGGCCTCACGCCTCCCGCCCCCCGCCTCCCGCCAGCCCGGATGCGCGCGGCGGCGCCTGGGTTCACGGGGAGGGGGCTCTGCTCGCGCCCGGGCTGTGACGGGCGTGCCGCTTTCTCTTGGCTCGATTTCGTGCTTTCCAGGTGTTGGTTTGCCCCGAGCGGAGAAGCTGCTGGCCGGCGTTCGGCCTAGTCTCACGGAGCCTGGCCTCTGGGTTGCTTCTCCATCCGAAATCCGTTCTGGCCTCCGACTTCGGAAAACGTCCCCGAATCGAGGCCACCTGGCAGTCGAGTCTTGGTTTCACATTCTACCTTCAAGGCTGAGCTTTGCCTGGCTGCTTTGCACCAGCTGCAGCTGAATTTGCATCTTGTGCAAAAAAAGAGAAAAGCATCGCCCTGAAGGTGTCGTTTGTTCGGGGGAGCCTGCTCTTTACCCGCCCTTAACACCAAACCTTCAGTCCCCAACGGGTGCCTCATATCCTCGACCCCGGGGGCCCCCAACATCTGAAACCCAGAGGCTGCCCCTGGCCACCAAAGTTAGCCCTGGCCCTGCGAAGGGAGAGCTGAGCCAGGTAGTTAATTAGGACAGCTCGCCTCTCTGGCTCCCAGTAGCTGGGGAGGTGAAAATCCCCAGGAATGTAGGGGCATTAGCTACACACATGGGAAATTTGCCTGCACGTCCGCCTCTCCGACCAGCCTGTGTTTATGCTCCAGCTGGGACCAAGTTCCCGAACTTTGCCGCCTTCACAGAGCTGCTGTGTCTTAGGGGATTAACTAAGAGGAGATGCACAAAACCCTGAAACTCCGTAACAGAAGATGCAAGGAAGAGCTGCCTGCAGAAAACTAGGAGATTTTTAAAGAGGGATTGAAGAGAAGAGTTTTGGGGCGGGAGGAGAAAGAGCGCTTCCTTACTGTGTCTTGACTTTGAAATGTTGCTTTAGTGGGCTTTCCTTGAGTGGGCGAGGTGGGCTGGGATGAGGCACAGAAGCAGAAACAAAGGCTGAGGGTACCACTGAGGGCAATTCCCTGGCCCTGGGTCCTGACCAGAACAGTTGGAGCTGCCCGGGAGGGAGCCAGTGAGCACCCACTAGGTGGTGACCACGCCCTCGTGCTCCTCAAAGGCCACCAATCCCCCAAGAGTGTTCCCTGGTCCTGGAATGTACTGAGGAAACACCCTCCGTGCTCTATGCACTTTCTGCTGAGTGAAAGCCTTCACTTCTTGTCTGAGGCCCCCAAATGCAGAGCCTTTCAAGACCCAGGCCCATGAGGAGAAACGACCAGCTTTGCTCAACTCAGTGGAATTGATCAGTAATTGAATCCAATGTAGGAAATGTTTTCAGTTCATTCACACTTTAGTTTCACTCTTTTACATCAAACTATAAATTTTAATATTTCTATTTGTTAAAGAAAAAAAATTAATTTCATGACTAACTTGAACAGAGGTTTAAAAAGACCCGTCTCCCCAACTTAACCAAAATGTATATAACTCTCTGTGTGGAGGGTGCCCCCCCAAGCTCTATTCAATTGCTGACATTTGGGGTGATGGCTTAGATATTTTATTGCTGATATAAAATCTGGACTAATGAGTTGTCT
Organism: Cervus canadensis; assembly: GCF_019320065.1. NCBI lineage: Eukaryota > Metazoa > Chordata > Mammalia > Artiodactyla > Cervidae > Cervus > Cervus canadensis. The sequence continues at coordinate 108,840,838 of NC_057388.1, forward strand.
CCCGAGCTGTCGGTAGGTTGGCTGGACTGGATCCAGGTCATTTAAGTTAAACCTAAATTTGCCTAAAATTCTGGAACTCTCTAGCCACTCAAATCCTGCTTCCAAAAATAGTGTGAAGTCAGCATATGTGAGTTTACACTCTCTGTGACTTTCTGTGGCTTTCAGGGAAAGAACAAGAAGAAAAGAAACCTCTCTCACCCCATGAAGGAGGCAGCTATTCCCAGAGTTCCTTCTGAAGGTCTTGTTTTTCTTGCAAAGATCAAAAGGAAGACAGTGGGTAGATACTAGACTTTCTTCCACTATTTGTACATAATTGTAAAGTTGGAGAGGGTGGCCGATTATCTTCACAACTCATTATCCGTTTATATATCTTTTCTTCTCACTTTTGTGTGCTTACCCAGCTCTTCGAATCCCAACCAAGTCCACTTATTGGCTAGCCTCTGGATTATTTGGACTGTGTCACTTTCTTCTGGGTTGCCACAATTCCGAGGGGACATTTTCCTTACTGTGGAGGCATGAGGTCAGGGAGCAGTCTGTGTGACTCCCAGCCATGACCCTGCACAGCCTGCTCCGTCAGCTTGGTGAGGACAGTGAGTGGAAGTAGGCCTAGCTTCCAGAGGCATCCGCCTTTTACTGGGATGGAGGACAGCAGTGAAAGGGGCCCCCAGAGTGCACAGTGATTCCCAAGCAATCCTAGTGCAGGTCGTTTGAGAAGAGAGTCGCCTGGCCCTGGAGAAAGCCAGTGGAGGGTGTGCCAAGGCAGAGGAATGAGTTGGGGTATGGGTTTCCTAGCACAAGTGGGGCGATCCTATGATTTCCCTTTAGAAGCCTCTTTTATTCCTGAGAAGTCAGGTTAGGGAAGATTTCTGCACCTTAGTCTCCAGCACAGAACTGCCCACCCTCCCCCTGTCTCCCCAGCCCTCTGCCCATCTCCCCAGCCCTCCAGGCATCACCCCAGCCCTCTGGCTCTCTCCCCAGGTCTCTGCCCATTGCCCCAGCCCTCCGCCCGTCTCCCCAGCTCTCGAAGGCTGGCACTGAGGCTAAGCATCAGAAGTAGGCCCTTTCCCTGTGGCCTGGACAGGAGGGCACCCACTTCTCGCCCCCAGCTCCCAGGGGCCTTTAGCCAAGCACAAGTCGCTTCTTCTCCAGCTCTGGCGGCAGGGTCCAGACAAGCAGTGCGGCTCGCTGCCCACCCCCTTCTTGAGCCAAGCCTCAGCGAGCGCCGACCCACCCACCAGGCTTTCCCTGGCGCTTGCCGCCCCAGGCAGGGAGAGGCGCGGGGCCTGGAGCGCGAGGGCGGGTGCGCCCCATCCCTCACCACTCTGCAGGCCCCTTCCAGGCCCTCCACTGCTACGCTTAAACCTTCCCAGGGCTACTCGGCGAGGTCCCTGACCCAGGCCCCCAAGGTCTCCCGGTGTGTCTGCAGGCTGGCGCATGGCTGGGAGGTAAGACACCCGCGCTACCTCTGTGTCCCCTCCCCTGGCCCCACCCGACCACCCCCCTCCTCCGCCTGCCCCATCATTTAGGCCTTTGTCTGCAGGCCAGGGTCTCAGCCAGCCGCAGCTGCAGGAGCCGAGGGCCGAGGGGGGGCTCTCTGCCAGGTCGAGCCCTTTCTCCCGGATCGGCCCTAATTCCCAGTTAGGCGCCCGGACAGGCCGCACGGAGCTGGCTCTCGGCCACCGGCGTGCTGCTCCCCGGCCTGATTTTGCGGGGGGTGAGATTTCGCTCTCGGGAATTGTTGGGCACCTCTACCAACCGAGTGACAGGGACCCTGAAAACCAACACCGCTCATATTACATTGGTTATTATTATTAATTATTTTTCCAGTGTCCCCACGCCCACCCAGAGAAGTGTGGGGAGTAAGGGGACAGGACAGCGACCGGAAAAGTCAGCCACCTCTGGTATCGTTTTAAGAAAAAAACGGGAGGCTCGGATCTGCAGCCAGCGTCCCCAGGATCTGCTGTGGCCGCAGATTTCGTCGGACTAGCGTCGGAGCTGGGGACACACCGGGTTGGGAGCCGCCTCTCCCCTTGATGTGCTCCGAGGTCCGCCTTTGTGCCTCGAGCCTGGGGAGGGCAGGGGGGCCGGTTCTCCGGAAGCGGGGTGCTGCCGACTGTCTTCTCGGCCTGGCGGGACGAGATAAGACCGGGGATCCCAGGCGATCGCGGCCTCACCAGGTTAGGGAGAAGCAGATGTCCAGTACCGGGTCTTCTGGTCACGCGGATAAGTTCCCCGCTGCGGGGCGGCCGCCTTGTGGGTGGAGAAGCCAAGCGGCATGGCGGGCTGGGCATAGGGCCCGCACCTCGGGAGCGGACACTTGGAAATGTGCCTTCCCCCTCCCCGTCCCCCTTCCCCGCGTCTCCCCCCCCCACCCCCACAGAAAGCACAGCCAGGCGGGGTCCCAAGCATGTTGGGCCTCAAGCATGTTTTAGAGCTTTCAGAAACGGCTTGTGCGATTTTTGTAAGATTTAGGATTCCCTCCGCTAGGAGCAAATTAACTTTCTTGCAGCTTCCACCCAGATTCTCCCATCCGCCACGCTGTACCTTTGGATGGTGTCCACGCTCAAGGGGAGCTCTTTTGTGGAATTATGTTGAGGTTTGAGTTGGCTTTGTGTGGCCCGATACCTCTAATGACTTCTTCCTTCCCTCTTCTTTCCCTCTCCTGCAGGACTCCCCTCTAATCACTGGAGGGGGGCAGCAGGCCATCACTCAGGAATTGTCCTGCTTCCTCAGATCAGCCTCCTGCAGCCTGGAGACCAGTGTCTGCAGGTTGCTGCCCCCCTCTTCCCCCACAGTAAACGAGGTCAGCCTGGAGATGATGCTTTTGCAGACTTCATGCTGCAGCCAGTAGTTTGCATCTGGACCACCCGCTCAGTTAATGCCGGGGGAATCAGAGGCAAAAGTGCCCGTGACTTTAGGAAGTATTTCTCAGGAGCCAGCCTAAGTGCTTTTCAGGGGACAGGTGGAGAAATTAACCTGGGGTGGCTTTGCAGGAACCAGCCAGCCCTGGGCCCTCCCCCTCCCCATTCCGTGATCAGGAGACCCCAAATAATTGGACATTCCCTGATGATTAAGGGTCCCTAGAGTTGCAGGAAAACTCCCCTGCAACCCTAAACATGTGTAAATAGAGTGTTGCCGTAACCTCACCAGCCTCATTTTTCCAGGAGCAGACAGACTATGGGTTTCATTTTTTGAGACCCAGGGAGGGCTGCTGGCAGGAGTGTGCCTAGCCAGGTAATTTGGTGAAGATCCCTCCACTGGAGGGGGAGGGAGGGAAAGGGATGTGAGTCATCCCAGTGGAAAGGGTTTCCCCTCCTGACAGAGTCTCACCACCTGCCTCCAGAGCCTCTCCACACCCAGCCACTACCTGCATTTAACAGCCAGGTGACCCAGCCCAGCACTTCCTGCTACCCATTTTATGCCTCTCCTCCGTGGGTTAAATTCCCCAAGAGGCACCTTGTAACTGTTGCTTCTAGTTCAACCCAGGCCTCACCCTGGAGCCCGCAGTGCGTGGACCCGATCTGGGGTGGAGAGACAATGGGACCTGCATGGGGACCAGAGGAAAAGCTAAGCAAGTCACGCCTTCAAGCCTCAAGGTGGCCTGGCGGTCACATTGCCAGGAGGGCTGCTGGGCCAGACCTGCTCCATCCTTCCAGCCTGACAGCCTCCTGCTGGCTGCCCAGGCCCAGGGTTACCAAAAACAGGCCTCTGTTGCTGGGCACCCTGAAGCCACGTGGGCTCTCCCTTTCTCCCCATCCTTCCCTTATCCTCTCCAATGTACTTTTATCGTGCCAGTGATCCAGCACCCTGCGAGCTGCCCTTTTGGATGTTTTTCAAACTTCCAAATTTCCATGAAAGTGCCTTTTAAATGATGGACAGGCGTGCCTCGGGTCACAACAGGTGTTTGGTGGGATGTCTGCAGGTGGGGTCAAGGACAGAGGAGTGAACAGGAAGGAGCCACAGGTAGGAGGCGGAGAAGAGAAAACAAACTCCAGGTGGACTTTCTGACAGCAGCTGGAAAGGAAGCGTAGGAAGGGATCTTGGAAGGAAGGAGGGCAGGGGAAAGGGGAAACAAATTGGGGCCCCCACCCCACCATTTGATTTCTAATTTCCGTTTCATATGGGCCCTCCAGAAAAACTAATTTAGAAGATTTTAAGACAAGAAAAAGAGGTGAATGTCCTGTAGCCCCTCGGACTTTCGGTGGGGTAAAAACTGGGGGGTGGGAAATGAGGGTGAGGACTTGGGAGGAGGCAGCCGCTGGGGAGTAGTTTGTTCCACGTGGATTTGAAGGCTTGGTTGAACCATCCGCTTCCCTTCTCCTTCCAGAAAGGAGATTCGGTTATAATGCGCAGTGCTCCTTTATTCTCTTTCCCCAACACGGAGTTCCACATCGCGTTCCTGAGCTCTTCCGGGTCTGCATGCACGTTTCAGGAGGATCCGTGGCCAAGGTGGGATCCGACAGCATGCACGCGGCTCCCTGCACTCGCGCGCACACACGCGCGCACACTTACAGTGAGTGTCTGCAGGAAGAGGGGCCTGCGCGTCAGCTCTGCATTAAAGACGGGAAGCTGCCCGGGTTACCAAAGTCAAATGTAAGTGACAACTGCCCTTTCCAGCAAGGCGGACTTCCAGAAGTCTCTTTGTATCTCGGCAGCTCATTTAATGTTATTTATGCATTTTGTGCAAGGAATTGTGGGATTTTTTCCCCACGGTAAACAATATGGAAATGTTAAAAAAAAAAGCACCCTTCCAGCGCTTGTCCCCGTCCGCGTGTGGGCGACCCGGCGGGACTGTCGCGGGCGTTTCTCAGATCGCCGAGAAGCCGCGGGGAAAACGCGAACGCGCGAGCGCGCGCAGAGAACGCGGCGGCGGTCTCGCGGGTCCAGGCTCCGCACCCGGAGCGCAGGGACGCGGCCCCTTTAAGCGGGGGCGGGGCGGCGGGCGGCCCCTGTCACCGAGCCGGTCACGTGGGCGCGCGGCGCCGCGACCATTGGCCCAAGGCACGTGTCCAGGAGACCGGCCCGCGACGTCACTCGAGGGGGCTCGGTTAAAAATAAGAACAAAAATCCAGAGTCCGAGTGTCTCGGGTTGCGCCGAGTGGCCTGGAAATTTCCTGGCCGCGCGGAGGCCGAGGCGCGAGGGCGCGCAGACGGCGAGGGAACGCGGGCGGCCCAGCCCGGTCCGGCCCGGCCCGGCCCGGCCCGCCGCTCACCCATGCGACTCGGGCCGCGGGGCTCGGCGGGGCTCGGCGGGGGCGCCCCGGCCCGCGGCGGGGCGGCGGCCGCGCGCAGGGGCCCGGAGGCCGGCCGAGCGCAGCGCGGGCCCGTGGGCCTCCATGTGCGTGCTGGCGGCAACGGGCGCGCTGACCGCTCGCGCCCCGCACCCTAGAGGGCCGGCCGGGGCGCGCGGGCGGGGGCGGCCGGGCGGCGGCGGCGGCGTTGGCCCGAGCGGGCCCCGGCGGGCGTGAGCGCGGGCGAGCGCGCTGCCTGCATGCGCGGAGCTCCAGCCCCGGGCGGCCGGGCGGCGGCGGCGGCGCCGGAGCCGGAGGCAGCCGGACGTGGAGAGGCGCGCGGAGCCCCGAGGCGCCCCGGGTCCGCGCCGGACCCTTGTGACCGTCTAGCGACTGGGTGCGCTGCGAAGACTCGGACCGGACTATTTTGAATCTCCCGGCGTCTGGGCGTGGGGCGACTCTTGGTATTTTCTAACTCAACTTGTGGATCTGAACGTGGCTTTGGCTCTGAGCGTGGCTGGCGACGTGTAGGACCCCAGCCCTGGCTGCTGCCGCCGCGCTCGCCCTCGGGAGAGTCGGCGGGGAAGGGACACCGGCCGGCTTCGGAAGTCTCCGCGTACGGAGCGGAGAAGCGGAAGGCTGACTGGAGGGTCTCCCCGGAGAATCGACTCGGGATTTGTTGCGAGCAGCATGGAGGAGAATGACCCCAAGCCTAGCGAAGCGGCGGCGGCGGAGGGGCAGCGGCCGCCGGAATGCAGCCCCAGCGGCGGCGCCGGCAGCCCTGGCGAGGCGGACACTGGCCGCCGGCGGGCTCTGATGCTGCCTGCGGTCCTGCAGGCCCCCGGCAACCACCAGCACCCACACCGCATCACCAACTTCTTCATCGACAACATCCTGCGGCCCGAGTTCGGCCGGAGAAAGGACGCAGGGACGTGCTGTCCCGGCGCCGGAGGAGGCAGAGGCGCCGGGGCAGGCGGCGAAGGCGGCCTGGAGGGAGGCGGCGGCGCGGGCGGCGCGGAGCAGCTCCTGGTGTCTGGCCGGGAGCCCCGGCAGAACGCGCCCGGGGCGCCCGGGGCGGGCGGGCCGCTGCCCGGCGGTGGCGGTAGCGACTCTCCGGGTGACGGCGAAGGCGGCTCTAAAGCGCTCTCACTGCACAGCGGCGCCAAGAAAGGAGGAGACCCCGGGGGTCCCCTGGACGGGGCGCTCAAGGCCCGCGGCTTGGGCGGCGGCGACCTGTCGGTGAGCTCAGACTCGGACAGTTCGCAGGCCAGCGCCAACCTGGGCGCGCAGCCCATGCTCTGGCCGGCTTGGGTCTACTGCACGCGCTACTCGGACCGACCTTCTTCAGGTGAGCCCTGGGGACCCGTGCCCCGACCCGCCGTGGGGAGGCCGGCGGGGTTGCGGGGCAGCGCTGGGGCGGGAACTTACCGGGAGGAAGAAGACTCGAGCATCCCTCGCCCCCAACACAAAGACGCGCACACAGCGACACTGTGTGCGGCCGACGCTGACGCGGGCCGCGGCAAAGCGGAGAGGGGCAGGGTTGATTCACTAGGGGCTACAGACTTCCTAGAACGGCGAAAAGTACCAGGACCTCCGTTCTGTCTTGCCCTTGGGGGCCTCTCCTAGTCCCTAGCCCATCCCTGCCCTGGCCGGAGTTTATTTGGTGGGAATCCGGGTGGCTGGAAAACAGGCCCGGAAGAGCACACCCTCGCTTGTTCTTCCAACTCGGTCCAGACCCGGACCTACGCCCAGCCCGCCCCGAGACTTAGTCTCATCCTGCCGCCCCAGTTTCCCAGATGTGTCCGGGGAAGAAAGCGAGGCTCGCTGCTCGTTCTCAGTTGGGGTCGACCAGGGGCCGGTGGAGGGATCCGCAGAGGGAAGGAAGGGAGACAGAGGAGCCCTTCGCTCTGTGCCTCGTTTTATTTGCCAAGAGGTGCGCACACAGCTTGGAAGAGGAAGGCCTGTGTCCCCGGATAGAATGGATCTTTACCGAGCTTTCCTGGGTAGGAAAGGAGCAGATTTCAGAGGAAGTGCGCGGGGGAGCCGGCGAGAGTGTGCAGAGCTTCTGGGCGTCTTTTTCATAGACCCGGGATTTTTAAAAGCTGAGTCCACGTCCCCATAGAAGCATGAGCCGCAGTAAATGCGGGTCTGCGGCTGCAAACCGCCATTAGGCGGAGACTCCGTTTGTCCCCGAGACGGCCGCGCAGACCGGACCCCCCTGTTCCCGAACCCTCAACTGTTTTGCGGGGGTCGTTTAAACAGCTCACAGCGCAACTAAGTCACCCCCGGGTCGCCTGCCCGCAGAAACGGTCTGTGTGTATCTCTGATGAAACCCCAATTTCTCTAGCTAGATCTGAAATTTGCTCCATTGTTCTCGCCTCTCTCCTTTGTTAATATTTAATTAACATATAGGCTCACAATGCGGCCGGCGAGGAGCCTCGGCCCGGCTTTGTGCAGCGCGGGAGTCGCGGCCGCGCCAGGCCCCAGAGGCCGGAGGAAGCCCGGCAGTCGGGCCTGGCTCAGTGTCTGGTCTAACTGGACTTAAAAAAAAAGCCCCGTAAGATAAGATATGTGTTTCCGGGCGTTTACGAAAGCAGCGACGCCGAGTTTTGTCTTGTTTTGTTTTTTTGCGGAGATTTGGTCTTTCCGAGACTCCTTAAGAGTTTGCGTTTTGAACGAAAATCAAGAAGGAAAAGGAACTGAAATCTCTTATTTTAGGGAGATTTCCTTTCCATAAAGTGGCCCGGGCCTTTTGTGGGCTGATTGGCCGGTGGGAGTGCCCCGGGACCCCGGGGAGTTTGCGGATGGGGACCGCGGGCGGGCTGTGCCGTGCGAGGCCGTGGTGGGGGCCTCCGCCCGGCCTGTAGAAGCCTCGCAGGGCTGCCCCCTGCCTGTCTCGCGAGGCGCCCCCTGGACGCCGGCACCCTCCGGGAAAAAGCCAGGCTGGGCAGCCGGGACCTCGGCTTGTGAGCGAGTGTGCGCACGGTGGGGGCAGGGGGCGCGGTGCGCCTGGGTGGGGGTGCGCCTGGGTGTGCTTCCAATCTTGAAGGCCCCAGGCTTGAGCCGAACAGTCCGGTGCCCCCTCTCCACGGGGCCCGGCCCTCTTTTTCCCGTCGTGGCTCCCGGAGACAGCGCAAGGCTCGGTGGGCGGAGGAGGGGGTTCCCGGGGCCTCCTGGGTCTGCGGACCGCCACAGATCCCTAGCTAGGGAAGGCCCGGGTGATGATCCACCCTCCTGCTCCGAGTGCCCCCCGGAGCCTCACCCCGCAGAGTCCCGTGGGGTGACGGGTGGGCACCTGGGTGCTCCGGCTGCCGGAGGTCTAGCCGTTTCCGGCCTCTCAGCCAGGGCTCCTCCGAAGAAGCGGGAGCCAACCCCCAGCGTGACTTCACACACTTCACAGATTAAGACCCGCAGCCACCACCCCCTCCTGCAAAGGCCTCTTCCCTCTCTGACCCCCTCGTCCCATCTGACCTTCGGAAACCCGGAAAAAGACAACACTTGGTCGCCTTTCTCAGGCCCTTTCTGTTGCCGGGGTCCTAGGACTCCCAGCGCCACTGCCCCGCACCAACCTGGGCGGCCCACCGGGAAGAGTGGGGGTGAGAAGTGTGAGCCTTCTGCCCAAGGTCAGCGGGGTCCCCAGTGGCCTCCTCAGCTCTGGGGCTGGCAGTGTGTTCCCTCTCCTGGACAGGGGACTGGGAGAGACCTGGTGGGGTGAAGGGTGGGAAGCTCCTGCTCCTTCTGGCCCTTAAAGGGAAGGATGAACATGGACCCACAGGGCCGGCTGGGGGAGGCAGACCCTTCCTGTTCCCAGCACCCACCTGACGCTGGCTCCCACGGCCCCCGGGTCTGTGGGGAGTCTGCCCTGCACCCCGGGGCTCCCCCTGCTACTCTGACTGGCCCAATCCCCTCCAGTCTGTCTCCCTCAGCTCTCTCCCCGCAGCCACCCCATCCTGTCCCCATTCGTGGACGGAACCTCAGGAAGGATTCGAAAAGGCCTGGCCACAGAGTTTTGGGGTTTTTGCTGTCCTGACCTTTCCGCTAAGCCTGCCCTTTGCCCCCAAGCCCACCGCTCCTGCAGACTTCCCAGCCCCCCCTCCCCGCCCCCTCCATGAGAGCTCCGCCCCAGCGGCCCACCCCAAACCCAGCCCTGCTTTCCTCCGGGTCGCCACCGGCTGGGGCAGCCTCCTGTGCGGGGGCGGTGACGCCCCCTCCCCCAGCAAGCAGGCTGGCCCGGAGCCCTCCTAACCCGCGCTCTCTGTGTCCCCCGCGCCTCCCCAGGTCCCAGGTCTCGCAAACCAAAGAAGAAGAACCCCAACAAAGAGGACAAGCGGCCCCGCACGGCCTTCACGGCAGAGCAGCTGCAGCGGCTCAAGGCCGAGTTCCAGACCAACAGGTACCTTACGGAGCAGCGGCGCCAGAGCCTGGCGCAGGAGCTCAGCCTCAACGAGTCTCAGATCAAGATCTGGTTCCAGAACAAGCGCGCCAAGATCAAGAAGGCCACGGGCAGCAAGAACACGCTGGCCGTGCACCTCATGGCGCAGGGCCTGTACAACCACTCCACCACCGCCAAGGAGGGCAAGTCGGACAGCGAGTAGGGCGGGCGGGTGCCACGTCCCGGCCCGCCCTGGCTAAACGATGCAATAATTTAAAATCAGAAATCAAGGGCCAGTGTATAAAGATTATACCAGCATTCATAGTGAAGATATCGTGTATTAGCTATGGTTCTGCAATATTCTATGTATATATAATTTACAGGAGGTGTAAAATCCAAAATATCTGACTATAAAATATTTTTTGAGTTTTTTTATGTTTATGAGATTATGCTAATTTTATGTTGGGTTTTTGGTTTTTGCAAAGGGGGCTACTTAGGGTTTCATCTTTTTTAATCCCCTAAGTTCCATTATGGGACATCGGACACTTTTTTTTTTTAATTTCAAAAGATGAAAAAATTAAAACAACTTGCTGAAGTCCAAAGATTTTTATTGCTGCATTTCATACGACTGTGAACCGAATAAATAGCTCCTACTTGGTCTATGAGTTCTGCCACTTTGTTTGTGTGGGCTTGGTGAGGCTGGCAGGAGGGTCTGCATGCCCAAGCCCGCCGCCGCCATCGCAGAGAAAGGGTCCCGGAGGCGAGGCTGCGGCTGGGCCTCCGGTCTGGTGCCCTGCTCCCTGGGGCTGCCTGGGCAGGGCCCACGCCAGCCCCTCTCTGCCTGCCTTCCCTCCCTGTCTCCTCGCCGAGGCCTGGCTCGCGCCTCCCTGCATCCTTCTGTCTGCATCTGCGTCGTTGTCCCCTGTCCAGCCGCCGCCCGCCTCCAGCGCTGGAGTGTCCCACCTCCGGCACCCGCTCTGGGCCTCAGGGCGCCAGTGGCTGGAGGCCCACAGGCTTTGGGGCCGCCCTGTCCCCCCAGACCTGGGCCCAGAAGCTCCCCTGCGGCTCCATCAGCTGCCCAGGCAATATCCGGGGCGGGGGGGGGGGCGGTCCTAGAAACGCAGGCAAGGTCTGCTGGGTGTGCCTCCGGGGCTGTGGAGGCCTGAAGGAGCTGGCGTTTCCCCTCTTTCCTTTTTCTTTTTCTTCACTTTCTTTTCTTTTTTTCCTTTTTTTTTTTAAGTGGCCGCTTCTGCTATAGAGAGCATTCTTTCATGGTAAATATGTGTGTGCATGTGTACATATATCTGTGTGTGTGCTCATATACACACACAGAAGCAGACGTGTAAGAGTCCACAGTTCTAGAACATGTGGCTACCTTGACTTTTAAAGGAACTCAGAATTCTCCAGGATATAGAGGAAAGAAGAAAATGTGTAAATAATCATTTCTTATCACTTTTTGTCTTTTCTTGTTTTTTTTTAAATATACATTTTATTTTTTGAAGTGTGGTACAGTGTAAATGAAATATATTCAATATATCCCCACCAAGTACATATATATAAACAAACACATTATCTATATCTATATCTGTAGCTCCACACTGTCTTCTGTTTATTGTATGGAAAAAGAATTGTGTCCAAATGTCCGTCTGTGCCGGGACAGCCTGGGGGGTGCCTCGGGCCCTGTCCCGAGGACTGAGGGTGAACTTCTCTCTTTGCCTTAAACCTCTTTATTTCACTGCGATAATAGTTTCCCTTTGTACATACTAGCGTAAAACCCCCCCCCTTTTTTTTAAGGAAAAGAAACTTATAAAAGCAAAAGTTGTAATTTAAAATTCTGTGAATAACCATCTGCTGCTTAGGAAACTCAATGAAATGATATGCCTTTTTAGCAGGAAGCAAAGTTTTGGGGTTTTTATTTTTTTATTTTTATTTTTTAGTTTATTATACATGTGCATTTTACAGTTCCAGTAGCAAATATTTATAATCTTATAAGAAATGAATGTTTCTGTTTACTACTGTGGTTATCAAAATTGTGAACATTCCCCCTGCATTTTTGTGTGTTGAAATTCTTGAAAGTTACATTAAATAAAAAAAAAACACTTTATTGTAAAATATCAGTTGTCCAAGATGGAATGAGTAATTTTTTTTTTTTTTAAGTGTGTTTCTGAGCCCAGCTGACCTGCCGAGGACGACCTCAGTGCTCAGGTGCTCAGGTCTTTCCCTCCACGGCAGGTGTGCACATGCTTACCTTTGTAGCGAGAGGCATAATTTTTTTTTTAAATAATGAAGACACTTTGGATGTCTCCTGTATGAGTATAGGACAACCAAAGGAATTTAAGGACGCATTTCTTTACCAGAAGGAAGTGTTCCAAAGTCCGGTGCTTTTTCTTTGAATAAATATTTAAACTCCTGCAGAAGGCAACAGGTCTCCGTCCCTGGCCGCTCCCCGAGCCGACAGAGGCGCTCAGCCCCTGGAGAGAGGAGCTCTCACTTGACCTGAGACAAAGAGGCTCTTCTTTATGTTGCATTGTTGTCTTTTCCCCAGAGCAGAGGACACAGACTGACGGCATCCCAAGGCGGATGCAGGGAAAAGACCGGAAGTGGATGGGAGCTTTGGTCTTGGGACCCGCAACTCACCTGGCCTCAGAGGACAACTGACGTGGCCCTGTGAACCCAACTGCTCTATTTCCAAACTCTCTTGGCTACGGTTTTCTTCTCCCAGTAAAAGAAGCTCAGAGACTGGAGAGGATCGGCTGTTCCCAAGGCGACCTTTTAGGCATTTCCGTTCCACACCGGCTTCCCAAGGGGAAGGACGCTGGGCCTCTGGCTAGGAGCTGAGCTGCTTCCCGGTTTTGCAAAGACACGTTCTGGGGTCTCGCTGCAGAGGCTCCGGAGCCTGGTCCCACTGCCTGGTCCCAGGGGCATTAATGGGGCGGGATCACATCTTCCTTAGCCACTACCCTGCCCCTGTGCTGATCTGGGGGTTCCTAAAGACAAAACCGCGCTAGCCCAGCTTCTATTACCTGATTGGCCTCTCCTTCCTTTCAATAAAAAGATGACATAGTAACATTCAGCAATCATTTTTAGTTTTTGTCTTTCATCCCACCGGCAAATCATAGCGCTGTTAAGGGGCAGTGTATGGTTTTGCAAGGTAATGAGCTCCCCATCCTCAGAGGTGTACAAGCAGACACTAGGCCTACAGTGGCATAAGGTTTTTCATTTGCTTCCCCCCCGGCCTCCAGTAGGAGATTGGACTAAATGAACTCTCAGACCTCCCAAATGCTGAAATTCTGGTTTTGCTCCTACGTTTATTACACGTTTTTAAATTCTCTCATAACTCATGGAGAGCCACTTCGGCACACACCAGCCGCTTTCACTAGGAGCTGGGCTTCCTGGGTGGCACAGTGGTAAAGAATCTGCCTGCCAATGCAGGACACACAAGGGTTCCATCCCTGGGTGGGGAAGATCCCGTGGAGAATGAAATGGCAACCCACTCCAGTATTCTTGCCTGGAGAATCCCATGGACAGAGGAGCCTGGCGGCTACAGTCCATGGGATCACAAAGAGTTGGACGCGATGGAGCGACTGAGCGCAGACAGTGGAGACCAGAGTCGGGCTGCAGGGCAGGCGATGCCCCTTCGTGAAGTCCGGCCGCCACTGAGTTCCACCTGGGCCCCCACAGCTCTGCCCAGCTCGGATCTGGACCCAGCCTGCAGTACCGGTGACACCTCACCAGACTGTCGCCCCCACAGCAGGTGGGGTTTCCTAAATGTGCTCGGAGGAAAGCTCCTTTAGGAAGGACGTCCTTGCGGCTTGCAGCTGCACAGCCCCCACCCTCAGGCTTGGCTGTTTCCCCAGGCCTCCTTAGCTGCGCAGAGACTGGGCTGAGGCCTGGGAGTTGAGCGTGGACGGTCGCAGACCCCCAGGCCAGTGGAACATGCTTCCCCAAAGGTGCAGGATCAAAGACCCAGCAGGATTCCTTGGTGCTTAGACAGCTCCTCCTCCAGCTGCCCAATGGGGTCGAATAAGTGAGCCCCCACCCTCAGGTTGGAGTCAGAATCCGAGGGTCAACACCGGCAGGCGAAGGTCGCAGGAAGTGGACCACCAAGGGCTTTCTTTAGGGGGCAAAAGTGGGGCGCCACCAGTCTGATCTCTGAGAAGGTTCCATGGTTCCTGTTTTCCCTTGGGTGAAAAGGGCAAATCGCTGGGGCTTCTGAACCGCTTGGCACAGGTGTGCCCGGGAGTGTGGTGGGCACAGCAAACATCACACACTATATATGCAAATACGCCTGCCAGCCGCGCGGGGCCAGCTGCGAGGCCATGTTTGCTCGCTCTGTCTCGGCTAAAAGTCATTCTGTCTCCCGCTGGTTTAATATCCGACCTCTCCGGCCTCTGCCCGCCCGGGGAAGCTCCCCAAGAGCCCCCACGAAGGTCCCGGCTCTGCCGAAACCTGCCGCTTGCCAGGCCGAGCCGCCGTGCCCTGGGAGACTAATGGCGACTGGCGCCCAAGGCCTCCGGGGAAGCCGACCCTCCAATCGGCACTCCACGCCGCCTCCAGGCACGCACTGCAGCCCCGCGCCGGGCCTCGGGGTGGGGACCCCATTGCTGCGCTCGCTTCTCTCTCCTATCAGGGCCGAGGGCGAGGCCTCTGGCTTCAAGAGCAGCGGGCAGGGTGGGCTGGGTGGTGGGAGAGGGCGGCTGCAGGCAGGCCTGGCGCTGCGCTGAGAACCGCGACCCCATGGGCCGCCCTCTGCGGGGAAACGCGCGCGCGCGGTGCCTGCGCCCTGAGCTCCAGGGGCGCACGTCGTGAGCCGGGCTGCGCAAGCCCGAGCAGGCCATTCATATTTTCATTATTAATCTCATATAGTTCATTTTGTTTATGCTCCCCGCCCACAGCAAATAAAAAGCCATTCTTGAAATCGCCTGAAATGTAATAATAGTCATTAAAGTGACTCCTCATTATGAGATTTAATCGAGTGGTCCGCCGCACCCCCGGCCTGGCTGGTGAGGCTGAGGAGGACCGCGTAATTATTGCTGTTGTTCGCCTCCTGCTTAGCCATCGGGGCGACTGACCACCTCGTCGTCTTAGGTCAGCACAGGGGCGGTGGGGAGCCCCAGGAGTCTCGGGAACAGGTGTGGCCCAGCTTGCTGCTCTGCCCACCCAGGCCCCAGCCCTTGCCAGGCCCCGGCAATGCCTCTGGGAGGAGGGAGGGAGTCCCCAGACCCTCTACCCGCTCCGCATCCCCGGGGGGAACGCTAGGACCAGGGCCCCGGACTCGCCTCATTGGCGGTCCCTCCCCACCCCTCCTTCCAGGGCCGAGCCCAGAGCTTTGCCCAGAACAAAGAGTAGTGGAGACCTGCCTGCTCGGCCGCCTTTTCGCCCCCTTGGGCTGGAAGGCGTCCCAGAGAGCCCCCCAGCCCCAGCCCAGTCTCCCCGGAGACACCCGGGGAGGGAAAAAGAGCACGGGGCCTCAGTGGACTGCGCCCGCGGAGGGGGCCCGAGTGGGGAGCGCGGCCGGGAGGGGCCCGCCCCCGTCCGGGGTTCTCCGTGGGGCCGGGGCCGGGGCCGAGGGCGGGTGGGGGTCACTGCCGGCGCGGACAGTCTGGAGGGCTGGGCCGGGCGGGCGCGCGGCCCCATCTGTCGCGCTGAGAAACTTGGCCGCGCGGTCCGAGCGCGCGGCCCGCGCCTTTCAGCCGGCGCGTTCGGGGTTCGCTCCTCCCGCCAAGTCCTTTGTCTGCGAGAGGACAGTCAGGCTCTGCGCCGGGCTCTGCCCTCCGCCTCCCCCGGCCCTACCCCCTCCGCTAACTGCCCTTTCTCTCCCCTCCCCGCTTTTCTCTCCTCTCTGGATGGGTAATCACAGGCTCCAGCTGCCAGGCGCAACGAGAGGAGTTGCTGCCCGGTTCGGGGGTCTGCCGCCCCTCCCGGCCCCCTCCAATTTCGCCAGGACTCCGGCCCCCGGCTCTCCCGCCTCTTGGAGCCACCGTGGTGGGTCCGTCCGAGTTTCCCCTTTAGGCCACAACTTTCTCCCGAGGATATGGACTCACACTCCCCCCCCCACCCCAACAAAATGTGAATCCGGAAAGCTGGCGTTTCTTTGGATTCAGGCAGTGGGGGGACAGGCAGGGTCAGCAGCCTTTTGCAGAATGTACTCCTGTCGAGGCCGGTTCCATGCCTCTGCTGCTGTGAGAAAGGTGCCCCGATAAGTAACTCAGAGGCTGTCAGTTTTAAGCCTCAGATTGTTTTCCTGCCCCCAGTGCTGAAACATTTGGGTTAAATCGGGCAGATTTCAGTCTCTAGAAGGAACGCCTGGCATGCTGACTTCCAGACACCTGTTTGTTAGGGCTTCCCTGGTGGCTCCGTGGTGTCACAATAGATGCAGGTTCGATCCCTGGGTCGGGAAGATCTCCTGGAAAAGGAAATGGCTACCCACTCCAGTATTCTTGCCTGGAGAATCCCAGGGACAGAGGAGCCTGGAGGGCTGCAATCCACGGGGTGGCAAAGAGTCGGACACGACTTAGCGACTAAACAACAGCAAATTTGTTTGGTGCGAGACTGAAGCCTGCTAAGAAAGCATTCGGCTGAGCTCCCCGCCATGTGCAGGCTCAGCATATGGACTTCCATATTTTTTCATGTGGATACTTACACAACAGCATTTCTTCTCACTGAAAGAAACTTGGGGCAAGGATGGGGCTGAGTTTTGTGAACAGGCAGTCCTGTGCCCCGAAGCCCAATCATTCATGTCTCAGGCAGAAAGAACTGCTCCCTAGCAGGCTCCCTGCAAGGGGGTGTTTATGAGGAAAAGAACAGAAAGCATGTGGCACAGTACAGCACTTGCTTGGTGGGCAGTCCCACTCTCCTTCTTCAGGGGAAACTCGTACTCAGCCCCCTGGGCCCGGCCAGCCCAAGGCCTGGTTTTGGTAAAGCCACCGCATCTATATGGTGGTTGAGGGGAAGGGGGAAATGATGAGATATTCACGTGGCTGTGAAAAGTGGAGCAGTGATGGGAGCACTCCTACTAGAGGGCTGCAGGACTCCCGTTAGCACTTTCTAGAATCAGGAGTCCCTTCTCCTTCCAAACACGGCTGGGTGTGCACTTTGTGATCACAGAGCTCAAGCACATAGGCACTTCCATTCATATCAGGCTCTTTTCCCCAGGCTTCCCCCCCAAAATGAGCAAGATGCCGTGCCTTGGGTTCCTACGGAGGCTCAGCAACTTCACACACCACTCCCCTCTCCATTCCAGCCGGTAATTACTGCACTGAGCAGTGAGCCTCAGTCACCATGAGACATGGGTGGACTCAGCGCCTAGGAGGTGGGCGCCCAGCGAGACAGCGTGGGGGCAGGGAGGAGGCTTGGGAGTCCCCCCCACCCCACCCCACCCTCGAATCACAGCCGCCCCAACCACCGTTCTTCCTCCAAGAGCCAACCGCCTGCTCCTGGCGCGATGAGCTATTTTGTCTAAATAGTGAAGGGTCTAAGTACCCCCTTTGAAATTAATTGCTGTTCCTATAGCTAAAAGCATAACAGGCTTTGATTACATGCTAACAAGAATGAAACATAATCCTGAGCTAATTATGTGGAGATAATTTTATAATTATATCATTCAGTTGAAGAAGTGATATGTTGTTAACCTCCCATTTCAACAAGACTGATGATTTAAAATAAAGATGGTCCTAAATTTAGACCTTTAAAAAAAAAAGTATCAGGGTTGCATCTTGGTTTCCTGCACATGGAGAAAGTGAGTTTCAACTCGGTCTATCTACCGTTTGTACCTGTGTACACCCCAACCCAGAAGGAGTGGGGGGCCGTGGGAGACCTCAGACAAAGGGGTCAGTCTGAGGAGGAGAGGTGGCCCAGGGCCAATCTGCTCTCAAAGGCTCAGGAAGCCCATCTGCATTTCTATTCTGTCCGGCTGGCTTGGGGAAGTATCACCCAAAGACTGGCGACCCCGAAGAGCACAGGATCTCTGAGACACTCCAGCGGGGGTGTGCGCAGAGCCTGGCGGCCTGGGGTGAAGGTCAAAAGCCAGCCACGCCTGCAGGGGGTTCACTTCCTCTCCCAGACACGAGTGCCCGCGGAGGGGTGCCCCCGGGACCAAGGGACCAAGGCCTGGCCAGATTCCCCTCCCCCGGCCCGCCCCTGGTGGCCCTGGGGTGGAGGTACTAGGAGGAGCCCCCCCCCCCCCCGGGACGTCAAGGACTGTCCTGCAGCCAGGCTGGCCTTCCCAGCAGTTCCAGGGAATTCACCAAGGACTTGAGGGCCAGAACTTGGCATAGGGATGCAGAGTTCAAATGTGATTCCTTTGAGGTGGTCAGAGGTCAGCCAGACACGGCCCTTTTAGGCACTGAGAGTGCCCTCAACTTTCTTTTTTTTTTTTGGTGGTTGCACAGGGCCTCAAAGTGGGCGATTCCTGGGTACGCAGCAAAAGGAGCACCCCGGTGGATTTCGAGCCCCAGGGGAACAGAACCAGCTCCGGGAGAGTGAATGTAACACAGACCCACAGAGTCACAAGCCAGTAACCCCAGACGCCACGCGCGGGTGTAACAATGGCTTTTGCGCCTGGAGCCCCACGAGGGCGCCCGGCCCAGCTCAGAGCTGGCAGGGTGGACGTACATTTCCACGCAGGTGAGGGTGTCTGGGGCAAACCCAGGGCTGGGGCCGGGTCGCTGCCTCTGCACCGCGAGGTGTGGCTCCCTCCCTTCCCCCTAAGGGGTATTTCATTCGCACCTTTTTTTTTTTAAATGCTTCCTAGTCAAACTTGAATATGCAATGAGGCGCCGGAGCTTTGTGGCGGAAATATAATTAAACTGGTGGAAGATGTAAAAGATGAAGACTGAGGATGACATCAGGCCGATTTCACACTTGGCAGTCGGATAGCTGGGCCCAAGCCGCGCTCTCGCCACGCAAGGCAGATCAAAGTGCCCTGCCACCGCTCCAAAGGGGAAAGGGGACTTAAGTATGCTAATCCCCAGGACAAATATATTTTAATCTTGTTAGAATACAAGTTAATGCCGCAGCTCAGTGGCTGAACTTGGTCAGACTGTAGAGATCCATTTTTATTTTAGCTATGAATGAGGTAGACCTCCTGGTTTATTCATAGGTAGTAAAAAGTACATTTACAAAACGAACCCCTCTTCGGGCCGACTCCGTGGTCACCCCCACCTTGAGCTTTCTTGGCCGGGAGGGCGGGGAAATTCCGGAGGCTCCCGGATGGAGGTGGGATGATCCCTGATAACCATTCAGCTCTCCCTGTCCCTCCCTGCATCTGCACCAGAGCCTCCTGCCCAGGAACGGAACTCAGCTCATTTGGCGGAGAAGAAACAGGGCGACTCTGGAATTAATTAAAAGATTCTCCAAAGCAATGCGTTTCCCTTTAGGCTTGGGGTCTGACAACCAAACCAATTCCTTTCCATCAGCCCTCTCCCTTTAATTTTTACAACGTCAATTTTCATTACTATTAATTATTTGCCGAGCTCCGACTGTACATTCGTTACTGCCCTGGTTAGCAGCAAGGAAGTAGGTTCCTGGCTGCCTAAGTCTCAGCCTCTGCTCGACGTCTGAGCTGTGCAGGCGTGCGTATGTAAAATGTTCGGTGGGGTGAGAAGGAGGGGTGTCAGCCTGTAGGGCTGCCTCAAATAAAACCGTCCTGGCAAAACTTGGAGATGATCACAGGCGTATCTGTGCCTCTGACTGCGTGTGTGAAACAGACAGAGCTTGAGCGAGCTCACCTGAGGTCGCAGAAGGTTAAACTCCCCCAAGGAACCTGCCTGCCAGGTATTGCCCGTGGCAGCCATCAGCAAGGCTCTCCCTGTCTTTCTGCTCCAGAGTGTGTTAGAATCTCTTCTGCCTCGGGCATCAAACCTGATTCTCGCTGAAGCTCGCCTTGCAGCCCTGCATTCGAAAGACCCTCCCTGGCCCTCCGGACCCCAGCGGAGGTGGCTGGCTGCCGACTGGGGGAGGGGCAGCCTCTACCCTGCAAACTGCCCCCTGGTTTCCAGGACTAAGGAATGTCGCTTTCCGCCGCGATTCTCTCAAGGCCCCTTGAGTTAGGAGGCGAGTGGCCCACACTGCAGCTACTATAAGCCCACAGCTGGTACGGTTGGGAGCAGCACCGTGGCCAGCAGCCAGGGGCTCCCCGGGAGCCCCTTCCGAGCACCTCCCCTCCCGTCTCTCTCAGCTCCTTGTGAGCGTGTCCTTCGGCCGGAGGCTTCCTTAGGAGACATCCCACTCTTCCTTCGGGTTTCCTATGCCAGCAGTCAGGCTACCTAACCTTTTGGTCCATTGTGTTTCTGTCTTAAATCATGACTGTACCTAGTGCTTGCTGGAAAGACAGTGTGAGTTGCTCGGTCATGTCCAACTCTTGCGACCTCATGGACTGTAACCCGCCAGGCTCCTCTGTCCATGGGATTCTCAAGGCAAGAATACTGGAGTGGGTTGCCATGCCCTCCTCCAGGGGATCTTCCCGACCCAGGGATTCAACCCAGGTCTCCCACATTGCAGGCAGGTTCTTCACCGTCTGAGCCACCAGGGAACCCCTTGTGCTTGCTGAGGTCCCTCTCGGGGCCTGGCTTCCTGCGGCTGCCCCAACCAAGCATCGCAAACTGGGGGTGTTTGTCTCAGTCCTGGAGGATGGAAGTCAGGAGTCGGTGCCAGGTGCCAGCAGGGCTGCTCCCTCCTGCGGCTCCAGGACGGTCTGTCCCTCATCTCTGCCGGCCTCGGTACATCAGCCCCTGGTGTCCTTGGCTTGTGGGCACACACGGTCTTTTCCCCACATGCTGGTCTGCGTCCAGATCTCCCTTTTACAAAGACACCAGTGACATCAGATTGAGGGCCCACCCGAATTCAGCATGACCTCACCTTCACGTCCATCTGCAAAGATGCTATTTTCAAATAAGGTCCTGTTCACAGGTTCATGAATGGATGTGACTCTGGGGGGACACTCTTCAGCCCAGGCCAGCCAGTACTCTACAAGTAACCTGGATTCTCTTAAACCATCTCCCAGTAAAGCCCCTGCAGTGGACTCCATTTTTCTCACGATGGAAGGGTCAGGAGACTGAGCCGTGGAGCTCTCCCTGGCGGCAAGCACGAGGTGGGTCTGCGTGAGCCCTCGTCCTCCAGTCAGTGGTCCTCAGCTTCCTCTGCTGGTCCGTGGCATCCGTGACATAGCCCCTCGACTTTAGCATCCGTCTGACCCAGCGAGACGCTGTCCCTCCTGTAGAACAATCCAGGCAGAGGAGCTTTGTCTCCCGTGGGCGCTGCACCATGCTGCTGTTGTCACCTGGTCATGTCTGACTCTCTGCGACCCCGTAGACCGTGGGCTCCTCTGTCCATGGGATTCTCCAGGCAAGAATACAGGAGTGAGTTTCCAGCCCCTTCTCCAGGGTGCAGCATACAGTTATCCTGTTGAGAGTGTTCCTTTCCTCTCTCGGCTTCGGTCTCCTCCTCTGAAACCTGGAGGGAAGGAAGCAGAGAAGCCGCCTGTGGGCTCTCGGGGTGTCCCCCTGAGCTGCCCCGGGAGGCCTTCAGGATGGTGCTTGGAGCGAGGGGGTGACATGCAGGGCCCTGATGGAGACGTCGAGGGTGTCCTGCAGGGGGCCCTGCGGTGTTGGATACCACTGGGCACCCCGCGGGCGCTGAGTCTCGCTGGGTGCCCAGGACCCCTGTTAACACGGAGCTGTTATCACGGCTGATGTTTCCACCATCTCGCCAACTCCCGGGGGAGTGAGTCTAGTCCACTGCTGTGGATCCACGGAGTCAGGATTGAGCCTCTCAAACTGGAAGCATCACTGTTGATGAGGCTGCAGAATACCAGCACTGGGGACAGGAAAGGAGGGACACATTGCTCTCACGTGACAAACCCAGCACCCTGTGTTCTAGATTCTGCTTCCAGCAGAGAACAGACGCTTGTTTGATGGGAACACTTGGGGGAAGCTTTAGATGGAGGCCCCTCATCCTGCACTTTCTTAGAAGACCAGCTGTGCATGATGAAGCCATGAAGGCAGGCGGAGGGCCCTCCCTGGGCACGACTCACCCGGGTCCCACCCTCTGACCACCCTGGGGCCCGCTGAACCCTAAGCCCAACCATCTGTCTATCTCAGCACGAACCTTCCTGGGAGCTCTCTGCAGTCCTGTCCCACAGCCCCGGGAGCACAGTCCTGTTCCTGGGAAGGCCTCCGTGAGGCCCGGAGGGAATAGGTGACCCTCCCAAAGCTGCCACATTGGCAACGGCAGAGCTGAGTTTTCCGGCCCAGCAATGATTGCGTTTTTAAAGTGGGTCCTGGGCAGGCAGAGGCGCGGCTGCTCCCAAGGAGGGAGCCCTGGCGGTGGATGCCTGGCACCGGGGCACAGGACGAGTGTGGGAGGATCGTGGGGCGATGGCTCCCCAGACATTCCGCACACCTGGCATCTCCCAGCCTCCCGGTGGGCAGGTCGGGGACAGTGGAGTAGCTCTGGCCAATGGTCCTGGGGCAAAGTGACCCACTTGGACTTCAGGTCCAAGGCTCGTGAGTTGTGAGACAACCCCATCCTTCCTTCCCCATCTCTGCAGCTCTCAATGCCTCAGGTCAGACATGACCTCACGGGGCAGCGAGCCCACATCCACCTGCACCCCTAAATGACCATGGATCACAGCCCGCCAACTCACTTTGGACCCAGAGAGTTAGGCCAACAGGACAGTGAGACATGCAGCTAATTTGTTTAAGCTGCACAGGCCAGCAACCAAATGGAAACCCCATGTGTCCTATCTGTGACGGCAGCCCGTCCTTCCTGACTCTGGGGCCGGCCAGTCCTGAGAGTAGGGACGGTCTCCCTGCCTGTGACCCTTTACCTCTCATTCCTCATCCTTTTCCACTTCTCCCTCTGAGGGCATCGGCCCAGAATGAGGAGGAAGATTGAAGGGCAAACATTGACAGCCCCTGGGATGCTAAAGGATGCATATCCATTGTTTTAACTGTTTAATATCTACAGTTTGGGCTTCCCTGGTGGCTCAGCTGGTAAAGAATCTGCCTGCGATGCAGGAGACCTGGGTTCGATCCCTGGGTTGGGAAGATCCCCTGGAGGATCTGAAAGGGCAGGAGGGCCCACGTGGACATCTAGTTGCAGAGCTGAGACGGCAAAGCTAAGAATGAGGTTAAAGATACTGTGATGTAATGTCTTTGGCACAGAGGCTCATCTGCTGCTGGGTTCAAAGCTGCTGAGCCGTGCCACATGCCCTGTCATCGGATGTTCTCACCTAACAGCATTTGGATGTATTGATATTGGCACTATTCTTACACTCTTTGTACAGTAAATATTCAAGGCTAACGTCAATATTGCTATTCCCAACCCTCTTTTGTGATCACTCTGGGTCACACTGTCCAACTCAAGTAAATTTACACTTTCATGTCTGCTATCTCAGGAAGAGAAAACTATCTGCTTGAGTGAGCTTGTATGAGCCCTCCACTCCAAAATATAAAGTGTTTACACACTACTGAATGTGGAAAGCAACGGGAGTCTTTTCCTTCTTGTTTCTCAGAGGGCGTGCATTGACCTACATGTGCAATTTCGTGTTATTTGCCAGTGCAGAGCTGGAAGCGTGCTACAGACACAGGATGCCATGTACAGTTGAGCAGGTTGCTCACTGCACAAGGACAGCCTCTGAGATGGTTGGGTTAAAACTCAACCTGTATTCTGTTTGCCAAGCTCTCTGTCCTGGCATAGAACTGCATCCACCTCAAGAAAGGAGTGCCTTTTTCTAAATTGCAAAAAGGTGCCACCCACTCATCAAGGCTTCTACTCAGTGGGGGAGCCTTTCTCTAACCACAAAGAGCAGTGGCAGCCCTGATAGAAAAGTCTAGGAGATCTCAGTAAAAGAAGAGGTAAAGGAAACATAATCTCTGCAGGTCAATACAGGAGTGCCAGCACCTTAAGTTTATCTCAACATAAACAAGGCAAGACTCAGAAACAAAAATTGTAGCAACAGAAAGCACTGCCTAGGTCTGTTGATAGTTAGGACTGTTTCTCAGTAAATATTCACTTTTCCTCCCCCTCCTCCTTGCATAGAGTGCACGCCCACTGCTTCGATGTTGAGCTTTGGATGTGAAATATTTGCAGAGTGCTGGCTTACCTCAGCACTCTGAATCTCCAGGTGGCCTGCACTCCAGATGGACCTGTGTGATGCAGACCTGGACCTGTGTGATGCAGACCTGGACCCGCCCATGCACAGCCGCCCCACTGAGCGCATCCCTGGGCAGCTGAACTGCTGCTGAGTCATGGGTTGAGGAGCAGAAGGATACATGCTTTCTCCTGGGAGCCGCTGAGTTCTGCAGAGTTCTGGGGTGCTGTGTGTACTGCACAGAAAATAGCCCATGAAAACGGCCCCTTTCAGGTTCCTTCCTTGCCCACATCTGAGATTTAGGGACCATTTCTGGAGGGTTTTCACTGATCTCCCTGTTCTGGTGTTTATTTTATATTCCATGTAAGGCACGTACCTGAGCCCTACTTACATTCTTGGCCCTTGGTAATGTTTACATCAGTCCTTCCAGCATCAGTCCTTCTCCAGCATCAGTCCTCCTAGCATCATTGGAAGGACTGATGCTGAAGTTGAAGCTCCAATCTTTGACCACCTGATGCAAAGAGCTGACTCATTTGAAAAGACCCTGATGCTGGGAAAGATTGAGGGCAGGAGGAGAAGGGGACGACAGAGGATGAGATGGTTGGATGGCATCACCGACTCAACGGACATGAGACTGAGTAAACTCTGGGAGTTGGTGATGGACAGGGAAGCCTGGCGTGCTGCAGTCCACGGGGTCACAAAGAGTTGGACATGACTGAGCAACTGAACTGAACTAAACGCTTCCATTCTGTCATTCAGAGTCGCCAGGCATCTCACCATCCCTCCCCCACTACAAAATCCATTTGTGCTGTTTGGCACGTTCTCTGTGGGCTGGCTAAAGCCGATGTGGTCTCTGAGAACATCTGTCAAGATGCGACCCCCACAGTCACTGCAGTGGCTCCCACGTCCTAGGGCTGAGCCCAGGGCAGGGGAACCTGCTCTGCGAAACCCTTTTGTGTTCTGGGCGGCGACAGTTTGTTGTGACCCATGTTGTCTGTCTCGGCCTCAGCTGAGCTCTGCGGATGGTGCTCCCTAAGATGGGAGCCGATGGATCCCCCAAGTCATACCTGCTTTAGAGCATCCGCACGCCCTCTCTGCAACGTGGGCCCTTCCAAAGGGCCAGCTGGGCTCCAGAGCCCCCGGGGGTCATCTGGGGTCACTGTGGTGGCTGCCCCACAGCCCAGCCGCTCCCCAGCCTCATGCCACGTGGACCCCAGAGCTGGAAGACGCTCACCCGGCTCAGCACAGCTGCCTGGGGAGACCCACCCGTGAAGGCCTTCGAGGACGGCTGGGTTTTCCACTTCCTAATTCAAGCCTAATTCAAGCCTCTCTCCAATACAAGAATACTGTCTCTTGGAAAAGTTAAAAATATCCTAGAGGCAGAGGAAATACCAGAGTTTTCACTGGGGGCCTGATAGCCTTCTATCTGGTGTGTGAGCTGGGCGGTGGGCGGTGGGGGGGGCTCAGGCATCTTGAGGGGTGAGCGGAGAAGCGTCCTGCATCCCACACATGTGGACGGCTGACCCAGGTGTGCACGTGCGAGGCTGTGTATACCCACATTGGTATGGTGTGTGTGCAAGCTTGTGAGTGAGATGCACACCCATGTGGTGTGTGAGTGTGCAACCTACAAGGAAGTCTTGTATGTGTGCACACGTGTGCAGCCCATGCGATGCGTATGTGTCACATGTGAACCTGTGTGTGCCCGCCCACGGGTGCATGCAGGTCCTTGTGTGTGCACACCCACTGGTGCACACTCACACGTATACCTGATTGTGTGTGTGTGTTATCTGAGTCGTGTGTACGTGGGGGGCAGCTTCTGTCTGTTACTGTGTTTGATGCCAAATGCTAATTGCTTGCAGACCTGAAATCAAGCCGTGATGGAGTGAATTGGAGGTCGGAGTCTTTTTCTGCTGGCTTTTGGGGACTGACTGGGCATCTGCTCAGAGCATTTGAGGTTAGAGCCTCGCTGTCAGCAGGATGTGGGGAGCGCCCTGCTTTCAGGACTCAAATCGGGGCCGGATTGTCATCAGAGGCACGGCTGGGGCTGGGGGTGTCAGGCCTGAGGACAGGAACCAGGCATCAAGGCAGAACGGGTCATGGGGGCACCCAGGACCCTCTGACCAGTCTGGTGCCCCACCGTGGGCCTGGGAAGAGAATCCAGACTCTGCAGAAGGATAAACAGTCCTGCTCCCAGCTCTGGGCCTCCAATCTGGGAAAGAGAGAAGAAACCAAATCAGGATACAATTCCAAAGACTATCACTTTTTTTCCCCCTCTCCTATGCAAATTCTGACTGTCCTTGTTGGTCTAGCTGATTCTCACGAGCAACAGGAGGCCTTTTAAACATCCAAATGTGAGGGCCATAGCATGATGGTCACTGTCATTTACTACTTGTTCACTGAGATAGTCCACAAGGGGAAAATTAGACAATGAATGAAGTAAGGTTTTTAAATGCACTGATCACAACAGCATCTCAGATATTGTTATAAACATAAGACCCTCATTCATCTAGCCTGTCAGTTCAATTCAGTCACTCAGTTGTGTCCAACTTTGCGACCCCATGGACTGCAGTACGCCAGGCCTCCCTGTCCATCGTCAACTCCCGGAGCTTGCTCAAACTCATGTCCATCAAGTCAGTGATGCCATCCAACCATCTCATCCTCTGTCGTCCCCGTCTCTCCCTGCCATCCACCTTTCCAGCATCAGAGTTTTTTCTAATGAGTCAGCTATTTGCATCAGGTGGCCAAAATATTGGAGCTTCAGCTCCAGCATCAGTCCTTCCAATGAATATTCAAGGTTGATTTCATTTAGGATGGACTGGTTGGATCTCCTTGCAGTCCAAGGGACTCTCAAGAGTCTTCTCCAACACCACAGTTCAAAAGCATCAATTCTTCAGCTCTCAGTTTTCTTTATGGTCCAACTCTCACATCTGTACATGACTACTGGAAAAACCAAAACTTTGTCAGCAAATTAATGTCTCTGCTTTTCAATATGCTGTCTAGGTTTGTTATAGCTTTTCTTCCAAGGAGCAAGCGTCTTTTAATTTCATGGCTGCAGTCACCATCTGATGCAGTGATTTTGGAGCACAAGAAAAGAAAGTCTATCATTGTTTCCATTGTTTCCCCATCTATTTGCCATGAAGTGATTAAAAGGGATGCCATGATCTTAATTTTTTGAACAGCCGTTCAGCACTGTTTAATATAAAATGGATTTATAGCTGTGTCATGATGCTTTCAGTCACAAGCCCCAAAATCCAGCAGTAAGATGGCTTTAGGTGAGGCTTGACCAAGGCTCACCAGCGTCACGAGGGCTGGCTTTCTTTGTTTCTCCCTTTGACTTCCAAGTTGCTGGCTTCATCCTAATGCTTCCTTTCTGCATGGATACAATTTGACTTCTGGCCAAAATGGGAGTCTCAAGCTTCCTGGTTCACACCCAGAAGACTCCCACCCCTGGGTCCCATGCTTGGAGAGAGGGAAGGTCCTTCCCAGAGGCTCCCAGTGAACATATCTTGATGCCTCATTGGCTCACATCGGGTTCTGTGCTTTTCCCGAGCCAATGACCAGGTGACGTGGTGACTGACCTGCCCAATCAGAGCCCTCCCTGGAGCTAGGGGCGGGTCAGCCCCTTCCAGGAGGCATCCACGGATAACCTGGGTCCCAGGTGGAAGGAAGTGTGTGGGCAGCAGATGTGGGAGGGGCCCACTGGGGTGGGGCTGCAGGCAGGCCACCGTCCCGGCCCTTCCAAGTCCTTTTGCCCCCTCCACCCTCTCCACCGCAGACCTGGCTCAGACCGGCCAGGTTAGTGCCAAATTAGAGCTTGTCAGCTGTTCCTCTTGGGACATGCTTGTATCCAGATAGGGGCTTCCCAGCTGGTGCCAGTGGTCAAAGAGCCCGCTTGCCAATGCAGGAGATGTAAGAGACATGGGTTTGATCCCTGGGTCAGGAAGATCCCCTGGAGAAGGAAATGGCAACCCACTCCAGTATTCTTGCCTGGAAAATCCCATGGACAGAGGAGCCTGGTGGGATACAGTCTGTGGGGTCACAGAGAGTCGGACACGACTGAAGCAACTTAGCACAGTGTCCAGATAACTCCTCCAGGGTTTCTGGTCTCCACCTGGCCACCTCCCCACACCATGTCCATCGTGAGCCCCACTTGAAGTCAGGACCCCCCCCCCGCCACTTTTCACTGCAACGCATGACGCCTCCTGCTACGAGACATGCTGAGTTGTGCTCTGGGCTCCGTTCACTCAACTCTGCTGGCCTGATGGTGACTTTCCGGTCTCCCGTATGCCCTGCTCCAGCCACCAGCTCCTTCTTGAGCTGCTACGCAGGGGGTCACTTGCCTTGTTGCGGGTCCCCAGGGGCACCCTTCTCCTCACAGAGGAGCATGGCCCTTTTGCTGTCTGGATCCCCAGTCACCAGGGCCAACAGCGGCCTCTGGGCATAGGTGTGATGGACCCCAGCTCACCTGTGACAGCCAGCCACCCAGAGCCGCTCTGCCATGACCCCTGGGGTCTCCTCGGCTCAGGAAGCCGGTGGCTCCTTAGCTGTTCCTGCAGCCAGCTGTCCCTTTCCCAAAGCACAGCTGGGCTTCCTCCAAAGTCCCCTCCCGCCCTGGGGCTGGCGCTTTCCCCACGGGCTGCTCTGCCTCTTGGCAAGCCCCCTCCGTGCCCCCTCCATCACAGCCCCCCCACCCCTCTGCTGGGTTGTCTGTCTTCTAAGCTCACAATTACTCTGAGAAGTTCGGGGACTCCCCGGAACCCTGACCTGACCAGTGGCCCCCAGCCCCACCAGGGCCCCACTCCCGTCTCTCTGAGAGGCCTTCCGGGGCTGCTCCCTGCTCCAGGCATGTTGGGTGGAGCCCTGGATGGGGGTCAAGGAGGGGTCTTCTGATGCTATTCGTCACAAGCCAGGTGCTGTGACCCAGAGACCCTGCTCCTGGGGTCCCAGGCCTGCGGGGGGGAGCGCGCTGCTCTGCGGGTCCCCATCACCGAGGCCCCGGGCAGGCCCGGGAGCTTTCACCCGTTCAGCAGAGGGTGCTGGGTGACCTCTGCAAATTAATTTCTTGGCTGCGGCTGTGAATTCCCAGGGGGTGTGTTCACACATCAGAGAGAACTTTGAGCACGGTTGCCTGTAGTTTGACAGGCTGACCGGGGGCCAGGGCTGACCGGGAGACCTGGGTAACGGGAGGTCTCACTCCTGGGGGAACGGCACGGTCCTCTCCCCCGTCAGGCGGGCTCTGCGGAGGCCGGGGGCAATGCCTGGCTTTGGATCTCAGCCCCTTCACTGCCCAGTGTGGGAGCAGGCGGGCTTCGGTCTGTGTCTCGGTTTCCCCATTGACGGCGCTCTCTTCATCCGTTCTGGGATGGCCGACTGCACGCCCAGGCCAGACGCCCTGCTTGCCTCCCGTGCCCGGAACGTCTGCCCCGAGAGCCAGTCCGGGCCTGCCTGTCCCTCGACCGAGGACCAACGGTCAGAGCCTGGTCGTGCCCACACGGCTCTTCACGTCGGCTGGAAGGAACTCACACCCGGCTTCCTCCTTTCCAGCCCGACCCATCCCTTTCATCTGGGTCAGTGATTCCCGGCCTTTTCAGGCAAAAAGGTCTCTTTTTAACACCCGAAGATTAGATCCGCAGCCTAATGGTTGTTACCATTGTAGTACTTTCTGAGAAAACATAGACAGAAAAAAAGCAACTTCCAGCTCCATGGGGCTTTTTTTAAAAACAATTTTACGTTGATTCATGTTTGGTCGTCCTGGGCCTTCACCGCCGTGCGAGCTTCTCTCTAGCTGCTGTGCACGGGCCTCTCGTCGCGGGGGCGTCTCTCGGCGCAGAGCTCGGGCTCCAAGGCGCGTGGGCTTCGGGGGTCATGGCTTCAGGGTTCTAGAGCTCCGCTCAGCAGTCGTGGCTCATGGGCTTAGTTGCTCCAAGGCATGTGGGGTCTTCCCGGACCAGGGATCGAACCTGTGTCCTCTGCACTGGCAAGCAGATTCTTCACCCCCAAGCCACCAAGGAAGCCCTCCGTGGGGCTTTTAAATGACATTTTATCAACCACGTCAGCACCCGCATGCATCTGAGGCATAGTTTATGTATGTGTACACATGTAT
The DNA here is from genome assembly GCF_019320065.1 of Cervus canadensis. Lineage (NCBI taxonomy): Eukaryota > Metazoa > Chordata > Mammalia > Artiodactyla > Cervidae > Cervus > Cervus canadensis. The sequence continues at coordinate 108,870,636 of NC_057388.1, forward strand.
CTGCTCAAAAATACATCCATCACGTGTATACACTCCCAGCAGCGTATCTACCTCTGTGAGGACAGAGCGTTACAACAAGCAGCCCCCAAGCGCAGGGCATTCTGCACAGGACGCGGAAGGCACTTCTCCAGACACCCTTCTGCCGCCAGCAGGGCCCAGATCCCCGGGCAGCTCTGTCCCCAGGGGCTGTGCGGAGACCCAGGCTACTTACCAGCGCGGTCTAGGAGGACTTCCCGTGCTGGCCGACGTGGAAGCCACTCGCCCACGTGCCTGTCCAGCCTCTGAAATGTGACCAGGGCAGCGGAGGACCTGAATGTTAGTTTTATTTAATTGTAATTAATTTACGGGAACTGTCCACAGAGCTCTTGGCTGCTGCGCTGGGCAGTACCCTCTGCGCTGGGCACTGCCCTCGCCGGGGGCCTCCCCGCCGTCTGAGTGGTCCAGACTGCACGTGGCCTCCCAGTGTAGACGATGCTGGAGGTGGCAGGACAGCCTGGAGGAGGCGGCCCGAGGGTTCCAGCTCACAGTCCCTTAGAGGATTTCCTCTCACAGGAGGTTGGGGGGGGGCGGGGGGTAGCCGCTCGCTGGGGTCGGAGGTGGGGCTGTGAAGGGAGAAGGAATTCCGGGGGACAGTTGTGGGTCTCCGCTGTGCTAACACCGGATCCGTAGTATGCATGCTGTCTGTAGAACTAACCGGTGAAGGACGGGTTGGAGGCCCCTTGCAGTCACGACATCCCCCAGGGGTGGTCCAGCGAGCTGGCTCAGCCCCCAGCTCAGGTCCTTCCCCGCCCACATGATGCAGCCAGCCCAAGCTCTGAGCTGGGCTGGGGTCCCTGCCTGCCCATCACTGGCCTGTCTGCGACCCCCTCAGCTGGGCTCCCGGCCCCCCGGGCTCCAGCTGCCCTGGGCACTGTGGCCCCAAGTCACACTCCACCCAGCAGCGCGACACTCCCGTCTGCTGGTGCTTCCATCGTCGGTGGGGCTCTGATGATTCTGGCCTCCCCGGCATCCCTGAGGGGGACACTTAGGAGGGGTACAGCCCCACCCCAACCCTGGCCTGATACGCAAGCCCTGGGCAGGACGGGGAGGGCTGCTGGACAGACAGACAACCCCTGCAGGGCCAGAACGCACAGGCACGCGTTCCTGCGATGGAAGCTGCCTGGGACTCGGGCGTCCAGCCCCAGCCCACGCGCCCCCATCCCTTTGTCTGTGTTTCTGTCCTGCCCCTGGCGACCGCCCCACTGCCAGCATCCTGGGCAGGGAAGCCGTGTGAGAACTCGTGCGTGTGGAAGTGGGGTCAGAGACACCGGGGGCGGGGGAGGCGGGCGTGCCCAGGCAGTCAGAACCACCTGCCGGGCCAAGAGGTTGGCCACAGAAAGCGACGCTGAAGGTGGTGGCAGGGCCTGATGACGGGGGCAGCATCAGGGACGGTGGTGAGAGGTCCCTGGCGCAGATAAAGGGTGGGCTGCAGGGAGGTGACCTCCAAGGGGCCAGGAGAGAAGACATGAGGCCTGCACCTGGGTGTTGGGGGGCGAATGCCGAGAGAGGAGCCCAAGAGGCAGCGGGGTCAGCGGGGGCAGCCTGGCTCCCGTTCGGGCCTTTATCTCTCCACCGCCCCAGGACCCGGAGTGTCCTGCCTGGAGCGGGCGGAGGGGCCCCACACAGCAGCCTCCCCTTGCCCCACCCGGCACAGGCCAGGAGGACAGAGGTTCCAGGCGGGCGTCCCCGCAGGTCAAGGACCACGCTCTCTGGCTGAGTGTCGCTGTGTTCTCAGCCGGCCCTTCCATCCCAACCCTGGGTCAGCAGCCAAGTCCCTGGGAAGGAGGGATGCTTCCAAACAGGAAACATGAGCCCAGGACCTGCCCCCCAGCTGCCCCCCCAGGTCCTTCCCTGCCCCCCTCCCCCAACTCCCACTCCAGGGATGGTCCTGAGCAGCGCTGACCAGGACTTCATGGTTCAGAAGCCACCAGAAGGCAGAGGGCGAAGGGGCCACTGGCGGCCCCCGCCCCCGGCACGCCTGGCTGCCCTGCTCTTGTGCGCGGTGGGAGGGGCTGGCCCGCGGAGGGACGGGGCGCACCCCGCGAAGAGACGGGCAGCTGCTCCTTTTACATTTCTAATCAAGACCCGGAGCCAGGACTCGCCCTGCCCCAGCCGCGGGGCAGGGCGGGCACCGGAGGCTACAGGGGGCTCACGCGTCAGGAGGCTGACGTCCGGAAGGGTGACTGTCAGGAGTGTTTGCGGGAAGGGCAGCCAGGGCCCTGGGCCAGGCCTGAAGCTGCCGCATCAGGACCACTCCGTGGCATGAAGGAGGTATTTCCAGTTGCCTGCTATTTTTTTTTTTTTTTTTTTAGCAACACTAGAGGGTGGCACTGGGGGTAAAGTGCCTGTCTGCCAATGCGGGAGACATAAAAGATGCGGGTTTGATCCCTGACTCGGGAAGATCCCCTAGAGAAAGGAATGGCTACCCGCTCCAGTATTCTTGCCTGGAGAGTCCCATGGACAGAGGAGCCTGGCGGGCTACAGGCCATGGGGTCGCAAGGAGTCAGACACGACCTAATTGACTCAGTACACAAAGAGCAAAGCGTTGTTTCTCCACCGGCAGGCCCCAGAGCCCAGCACGCCTGGAGGAGGGCCACCTAAGCCCCTGGACTCAGGGCTGGGTGTCCAGAACCTTCTCCACCCCCCCCCCCAACCCCCGGAGTCCGGCTGCTCGTTCTGGCTCCTCCTCTAACAAGGAGGGGAAGTCTTGGCCTGGGGGCTGATCAGAGGCATCGCTTTCCTGTCCCTTCCAACGTTGCCATGGTGGGCCTCAGGCATCCACGCGCTTGCCGGAAACAGGGCTGTGCCTCGATGCGGCAGGAGGGAACGCGCTGACATGGAAGACGGAATTTTTTTTTTTAATGTGCAAACAGTCTGGGGAACCCACAGCAACAAAGGGAAAAAAGAGGAGACAACCCAACAAAGCCTGGAAGGGCCGAGGGGGCTGAGAGGCTGAGAGGGGCGCAGGGAGAGGAGTGGGGCGCAGGGAGAGGAGTGGGCCGCCGATTAGCATCTGAACTGGGGGCGAGGGCCGGGCGGGGGAGGCCTTGCTAGGCCTGGGGGCTCCCGGGACGTGGCGGTGGGCCCTGGAGGGAGGACAGGTCGCCCGATGTGGGGATGCGGGGACAGAAACACGGTCGAGAGGAGCAGACCGGACAGGCCAGGCTGAGGACCGCAAACTGCCGCGACGACAAATACTTCCGTGCGTGACCCTGGGCGGAGTCGTCGCGAAATTCACAGAATCGCGGGGCGGAGCCACCGTCCAGCCGGGCCTTTGCGCCCAGAGAGGACGGAAGACGATTTCGGAGGCCGAGGTCTGCTGGGTCCAACCCTCTGTTGCAAGCTCTCTCCCCAGCACCCGTCACCTGCCTCTTGTTTATCATGCGTTTATTTTGACTGAGATGTAATTGGCAGGTCACATTATGCTCACCTCGGGTGTACGGTGTAAAGACTCGGTATTTACACACATCGCGAAAGAGCGTGGTGTACACCTTCATGACCAGAGCGAACAACCCTGCCTAGGGGAAGGCGACCGAGAGAGCAAGCCTAAGAATCCTCATCACGATGGGAAAAAAATGTGGTGACAAGTGGAGGCGGGTTTACTAGACTTATCATGGCGAGCATTTCCCAGTATAGTCAGCCTGCTGTTCAAACACAGAGCCACACCCGAATACGGGGATCCAGACACCCGGAGGAGCAGGAAGAATGTAGAGAGAGCCGGACGGGTCAACACTGGAGAGAAAGACCTGAGAAGCAAGAAGGGGCCGGACTCGGGCTGAGAGAGGAGGATGGGGGGCGGCTGGAGGCAGGCTAGGAGCCTTCCTGGTCCGTGAAGCTTGGAGGACCCAGGGCAGGAGTTGGGCAGGAGGTGGCAGGTTTGGGGCAGTGAGTATGGCAACAGGTGAAGCAGCAGAGATGCAAACGGCAGGGGGTGGTAGCGCAGGGGAAGATGCCCCCCAGGAAGTGGCAGACGGGTGTCAGCTTCCTCCCTGAGAGCTCGCTGGGACCCTCAGAGCATCCCGGGTGATGGAGGCAAGACCATCCATTAGACAGTAACTCTGCTGCCCTGGGAGGTAGGAACACGTGACCAGAAGGGACACTCGGGGGGAAAGTCCTATGGTTGATGGATGAGAAGGGAGAATGTCCAATTGCCTGCTTTTCATTCCAATGGTCAGTTAGGTGAGGAAATCACCGTGTCCTGTCCCACTCTCTTTTTTCCCCCTGTTTTTAAATTCGGGGCTGTGCTGGGTCTTCGTGGCTGCTGCGGCGAGTGGGAGCTACCATCTGGTTGCGTGCGCAGGGCTCTCATTCTGGTGGCTTCTCTTGTTGCGGGGCACGGGCTCCCGTGAGTTTCAGGAGTTGCAGCTCATGGGCTCAGTGGCTGCGGGTCCTGGGCTCTGGGGCACAGACTCAGTCGTCGTGGTGTGCGTGCTTAGTTGAGCGGCATGGGGGATTGTCCCGGACCGGGGATGGAAGACAGGTCCTCTGCACTGGCAGGCGGAGTCCCACCCACTGCACCACCAGAAAAGTCCCCATTCTTTCTGGTATTTATTTCTGGAAATGTATGAGGTTAGTCTATTTGAGGGGCTCACTGTCCCCCAATGTGCTTCATTTTGTAAAGCATTCTGGCAACACAAGACCCAAAGACCTTACGGTCACATCGCCCTTTGCCACCAAAGTATAATAAGCGGAGCTTACCATTGACTTGGTTGTAGATACTTCCGTTAAATCTGAACACTGGTCTGAATGATTTCTTCAAGCAGTCTCATTACTGATTTGAGTGCTCCCAAAAGAAAGCACTGGTGATTGGCTTTTTTGAGGTGTTTCTCAGATGAAATCAATCTTCTAATCCCCCTGGATTGAACAAGTCTGTTTATGGGGTTCGGATTTGGGTTTTGTACTATCCATAAAGTTTTTCCTATGAGATGAGATGGTTGGTTGGCATCACTGACTCAATGGACGTGAGTCTGAGCAAACTCCAGGAGATGGTGAAGGACAGGGAAGCCTGATGTACTGCGGTTGGTGGGTTCACAAAGAGTTGGACACGACTGAGTGACTGAATGACAAAGTGCTTTTGAGACCATTTTGTACCTTTACTAATAGTAAATGCAGCTGACTGATCTTTTGGGAAGCATTTCAGGATGAAGCCTGGGATCACTTTAGGACTGGAGGATAAGGAGGGGAGAGGCTGAGCCAGACCAACTGGTCAGCACCTCTGGCAGGAGCCCGAGTGGGGCTCTAACTTGCTGTGTGGCCTTGGACCAAACGGTTAGCCCCTCCGTTCCTCATTTGTCCTCTCAACAAGATTGCTTGTTTCTATTTCCTTTAGGGCAGGAGTTACTCACCTGGGTTCTGTGCATTTGGGTGGGAAAAATCCATCCTTGTTCTCCTCATCTATCTCTAACTAAAACGGACCAGCTGGTTTCATTATGAAATAGGCATAATGATGCTACGGCAAGGATTGCGTCGCCTGTGACACTGTTGCAGCATAAACCACAGACACTTCTGTATGGCGCTACAGTTACAGACAATAATGCAGTTTCTGCTGTGTCTGCTGCTTCAAAATCGGTGATGAGACCTCGTTAGTTAACCTATCGGTAAAGACGCATTCATCACAAGGGTATTTTATAACTATTTTAAATCTAATTGGTTTCCTAGAGGTCTTGTGTATTTCGCTTTATGCATTTAAACATCTTTGCCTAAGGAGGGCTCCCAGGGCTCCCATGGCATTTAAAAAAAGGTTAATAGGCTCTGCCTAGAGGGATACTGAGGGGGTTGAGTGTTGGCTACAGGACAAGCAGCTCTTTAGGGCAAAAGAGGGGCAAGTTGACAGTGCTCCTATTGCAGCGGTGAATCAGGGAAATGACTCTGAGGGCTGAAGGGCTGAGCTGGGCTGACTTCGTGACCTGCCCGTGTTCAGAGCGGTCGGTTCCTGCAGGATGGTGTCTGGGCCACTCCTCCCGGATCTGGCTGAGCTGGCACCGGTGGGCACATCAGCCAGCAGCGCCCGGCCGTGTCGGCAACCTGAACAGGATGGCACGGCCCCGCTCACCACCCGGCCGCCGCCCACCCACCTCTCACTGGCACCACGTCCCTGCTGTGGTCCTGAGGAGAGATGTCATCTGCGGACAAGCTGCGGGGCTGCCCCCACGGTCCTGCTCCTGCCGATGACTGGGCGGGGCTGCCCAGGGGCCCCAGACCTGCTTCCGGGTCTGACACGGGGGGGCCCTCCAGGGAGACACCCTGGCCCTGCGGTAGGGACACCTGGGCCTTTGACCCTGGTCACAGTGTCTCTCCAGACCCTGGTTTCTTTCTCTTCTTTCTTGGCCGCTCTGTTAGACCTGTGGGATCTCACTTCCCCGACCAGGGATCGAGCCTTTGCCTCCTGCAGTGGAAGCTCAAAGTCTTAACCACTGGACCACCAAGGAGGTCCTAGACGTTGGTTGCTTCACCTTCAAGTGAAGGCGGTAACTGTGTTTCTCAACCAGGTGGTCTGAGGGTGACACCTCCAGTGCCCATGAAGGGTCAGGAAGCATCACCAGGACTGCAGTTACCAGAGCAGCGGAGCGCTCCGGGGGCCAGATGGGGTAGGGTGTGGCAGGGCTCAGCCCGACTCTGGGTGACTGGCTCCAGCCCACGGCTTGGAAACCTCGTCAGGCAGGTTCTGTTGTCTTTGGAGTGAAGATGCAGGAGTTTGCCAAGCAGGGCATGGTGCTCCTGGACACCAGATCTCCCCAGGAGGACAGCACCGTCCTGGACTCCAAGGACATCGTGGGTACCAGAGACTCAAGACTCCCTAAGGCGTCCCTGGACCACGAGGAACCTGGTCCAGGCTGATGGGGACGGTGCCCGCCTCGCAAGGGCCACACAGAGACCCTGGCAATTCACATGTGCTAATGCCAGAAATCCTGCTTCCAGAAATTCATCCACAGGAAATTTCCTTGAATATGCTAAAGACTTGGCTACCAAGTGGCTCAGTGGTAAAGCCACAGCCTGCCAATGTGGGAGAGGCAGGAGATGTGGGTTTGATCCCTGGGTCGGGAAGATCCCCTGGAGGAGGGCATGGCCACCCACTCCAGTATTCTTGCCTGGAGAATCCCATGGACAGAGGCGCCTGGTGGGCTACAGTCCACGGGGTCGCAAAGAGTCGGACACAACAGCACACACGCGTGCAGCTACCAAAACTCACCTCCGTCTTTTTCACAGTGATAAAAATACTGAAAATAATCTAAATGACCTAACACAGGAGACTAAACGAATGTGGTGTGTGTGATACACGAGGTAACACTTGGCAGCCGTCAGAGTCATGGTGTTGAAGGAGATGAGACGACAGGGAAAGGAGCGCACCGCATGTTAGGGCAAAGGCCACTCACAAGCAGGAGGGACGATGTCTAATTCACATACGTGTACACACGTGTACACACGTGTACACAGACATACATATGTGAGATGAACAATTAGCTGAGTGCTGAAGCTGAGAAAAGTCTTATTTTCTTATTTTTTTAATCTATATTTTCTAAATACATGTATTTCTTTTTACTTATAAGAAGGAACATAGGGGATTTTTTGTGTTTTTCATTTTGTTTTGTCTGGATTTTTTTTTCTTGGCCGCATGGCACGAGGGATCATAGTTCCCCCAATCAGGCATCGAACCTGCACTCCTTTCTGTGGAAGGATGGAGTCCAAACCGCCGGACCACCAGGGGAGTCCCTGTCTTGTCTGGTTTTAAAAGAGGAAAGGCAAGTTAAAGAGGCAGAAATGCCTTTCTTTGCAGTTGCCCTGGGCAGGGCAGACTGAGGTGACCCTGGGCACCCGCCTGCCCCAGCCCCGCCTGCTCTGGTCTGAACCGTACTTTCTGAGCCTTCAGAGGACCGAGGACTCCCTCAGCGTGGGCCCCGTGGACCCCAGAAAGGGAGACCCAGTGCGCGGCAGGACACTTAGGTAGTCTCCAATGTGGTCTCCCAGATGAGAAGACCAGCAAGGTCCACTCGGGGGCTCGCGAGCACAGACGTGGAGCCAGCAGATAGAGCAGCAGAGCGAGGCTGGAGGTCCACACCGCCACCTCCGGATAAGGGAGGGTCCCCGGCTGGGGGTGCCGCCAGGATGCAGGCTGGTCCAGGGGCATCATCCGACACAGAGACTCTAAGGGGATCCGAGAGCGCCCATCTCCTCCTGGACCTTCCGCTCTGCAAGAACCTAAGGTAATAAATAAAAACGAAGTGCCCTCTCCCTTACTGAAATTTACCCAAAGGAGATGAAACGGCTCCACCATCGGAGCTTGCGCCTGGCTTGACACTCAAGCAGTGCCCACGGCCCCAGCACAGCCCAGGAGGTCGCAGTTCTAGGAAAGCCCGGAGGGCAGGTTTCCTAAGATGCCCAGCCCTGCCTGGCCCTGGGGGTGCAGATTGGAGGCCCTGGGGCCAGAATGGGGCCCCACACTTCCTGCTGGTCCCCCTGCAAAACCAAGAGCCGCCTGAGGTCGGGCTGGTCTCTGTCCCTTAGCTGAGGATCGCGGAGGCCCCTGCACGGAGCTGTCCCCGAGGCAGCAGGGCAAGAACACCTCCATCCTCGGCACCCGCCCGCCGGGCTCCAGCTTCCTCCTCAGCGTCTCTGCTTCTTCAGCCTCAGATGCTCTCGTACCAGACCCCTTCTCTCAAGCCTACCCAAGGCCGCGGGCCAGGGAACCTGTCTTCCGAAAGCTGTCGCTGGCTGTCTTTACCGTCGGCGTTCCCCAGCCTCCAGCCGGGACTTCACCCTCTCTGCACCCGCCGCCCCGCTCCAGGGGGCCGGTCACCCCGGAAGAGGTGGTCCTCGCGGGAGGACGACAGAGCCCAGCCCGGGTCCACCCGGGGGGACGTCAGCGCTCAAGCCGAAGACCCCGGCGCGGTCTCCCTCCGCACATGCCCCCCCCCACCACGTCGGGCTCCGGCTCCGCGGGGTGGAGGGCACTGTGCCCACGGTCAGGGACACGTTTCCTTGGATGCCTCTCGGTGCCCGCTCCACCCAGGGGCCCGCTGGGCCCAGGACGGTGACGGGCAGGGCAAGACCAGGCGTGTGGAGAGCGGGCGGGGTGTCGTGAAGGCGCCGGCTACCCCCCAGGGACCCCACGCGGGATGGGGCGCCAGGCGTCCGGCTGCCGTGCTGGCTGCCAAGGCCACCTGGACCGAGGGCCCGGGCTGCAGGCGGAGGAGGGGACGTCGGGGACGGCCCGGGGCCTTGCGCACGCAGGTCTGACCGGGAAGCTCCATTTCTCAGCCAGATGAGAGCAGGGCCGTGAGCCGGGCTGGCTCCCGGGTTCAGACCAACGAGAACGAGCCGGAGAAGCTGGCGGGCCCCCCTCCACTCCCGTGGCTGTCCCTCAGCCTCACGGGCTGGCCCGGCAGAGGAGCCTGCTCCCCGGGGCCTCAGGTCAAGGACAGCTGGGCTCAGGGCCGGGGCAGCTCAGGGCAAGGACGCAGGACCTCCCAGCGGGGCCACTCCCCCGGGCCTGCTCCCCTCACCTGCCTGGGGGGCCTTGCCTGGGCCACGTGATGGCCTTGCCCGGAGCGGGGCGGGGTCTCTGGTCCCACCTCCGTCCCCTGAGCCAGCGGTGACTGCGGGCCCTCGGCAATCGTGGGAACGCAGGAGAGAGCTTCCGCCGCCGGCTGTGTCGTCGGGCACCAAGGCTCTGCTGGACCTGACCCCAGACTCCCGGGAGAAGGAAAAGGATTTCTGAGCGAGAAGCAAATGTTCCTTTCTCAAGGCTGAAGGTCTCACATCGTTAGTTCCTACGGACAGTCAGCAGCTCGTCCTCGGGTTTTATAAAACACAAACGCTGCTTCTGACGCTTCTCCTCCTGCGAGAGGACCTTAACAAGCAACAGGAGGAAGTGTGAGACCGGATGAGCCTTCTGTGGTTTGACAGGAAAGAACACACTTCCAGCACACAGGGCCTCAGCCCATGCACGGCTGGACCACACCCTGGCGGTTTTCACCCGCAAAATTCGTCCAGGTTTTAGCGCCCACAAAGTATACAAAAGGCAGCAACATCTCCTATTCACCATTTGGGGGTATTGCTTAAAAAAACCTACTCAAGTGACCCTTTAATCTTAGGGCATTAATATTTAATCACAGCTTTGATTGCATATAAAGGCAGTTCTCGGGTATATTTTCACCTAAAGGTCTAATAATTTAATAACACTTATTGAAGCTGCATTTGTATTAGATCTCGCTCTGTTTTAATACCATGTTGCTTTAAATGGGGTCCATTTTTAATGGGGACCAAATAGTCTATTTTTTGGTTCTCTGCTTTCTTCTACAAACCACAGGGCATGAAGGTGCTTAATCAAGGTCCTTTGATGAAGAACAACAAAGCCATAAAGATCATTTCTATCAGACAGTGGAGATCACCTGACTGCAGTCTTCTCTCTCTGTGGACAACGGTCCCCCCGGGATTATTAGCACCTTTCATCGGCCACCATCAGATCACGCAGCAGAGAAATCCCCACTGGTTCAGAGAGCAGTTTGGGGCAAACCCCTAACACGGAATGGCCGGAGGACATTGGTAGTCAACTTCTCTGCTCACCAAGTTTGAGACCGGTATTAACATTTTCACTTATCACTCACAGGATCTTTCTGACTCCCAGGCAGGTTCTTAATTAGCTGACATTGGGCTGCCAACGTTTCATTATGTAACCTGCATTCCTTAGATATTGGTTTAGTAACAATCCTGAAAGGAGAAAGAAGTCGCTAGAATCTCTGCTCTAAGGAAAGACCTGTGTGCCTCTGAGCTGCATCACAGATCAACCAAGTCTGCACTTAGGGAACTTGGTCCTACACTGCGGTTCAACAGAACACGACTCTGTTCTAATCGAATGGCTTACCCTGCTGTATCAGGCTTCTGCTTTGTGCTATTATGTTTGGGGGAAGGTATACAATTTTGACCCGTGGTTCCTTGAAATTTTGTTCCATAATACTAAGCCATATTATAAGATTCAAATACATTTTCCATGTAACCTCGTGGCTTATTTTGCTTCCTAGTAACTTTTTTTCTTTTTTCTTTTTTAAATTATGAAAGTATAATAACACACTTACAGGAGGCTTAGGAACTACAGAACAAAGTTACATATTGTTGTTCATTGTCCAGTTGCTAAGTTATGTCTGACTCTTTGTGACCCCACAGACTGCAGCACACCAGGCTTCCCAGTCCTTCATGTATAGTTCCACTGTGTATGACAATTATTTAATAAATGAAGCATTTTAGCTGGAGTTTCAGTATCAAACTCTCAAAAATTAACAGAATGACTATGCAGAAAAGTAGGAGAATATAGTAGACCTGAAAAGCACCATGAACCAATTCAACATCATTAAGATTTATATAATTTTCACACAAATTCAAGTTCTCATAGACCATAAACTAGGAGACGCTGGAACATATCCAGGGACATAAACCATGGTGCAAAAATTCCATGGTCTCAAGGTATTGAAATCATAGAGTCTGTCCTATTTGTCACTGTACGCTTCCCACTAACCTTTTAACAGATCAAACGTGTCTCATGAACAGTTTGCTGTTGTGGGGTAGAATATTTTCTATGTGTGTCATGGTACAGGCTATCTTTTTTCTTTCTTGAAAATCAAGATGCGAGTATAGCAATGATTTTTTTTTTTCTTTAAGGAATTAAAGAAATCTCTGGGCACTTTTTCTCTGGGATGCAGTCAGAGTTGTAGCTGGCCTGAGTCCTGACTTGATTCCTATCTATGTACATAGGTTTGAGGGCTGCATCTATGAATCTAGGTTTCTACCCACCCATCCATCTTCCGAGTCCCCCCCTAGGATTGGCAAGGGCACAGAGCTGTATCTGATGCTTTAGACACCACTTCCACAAACTGTCCTTACGAAGCAAAGCTTGCTCTTTCAGGTGATGGTCCTACAGACAAATGAGCCCATATCCTATTCAGTTTAATCATCATCTGTTTGAGCAGGGCAGGTCCTGAAAACAGATGAAAAGGGTGGATCCTTCCTCTCCAGCAAATACGTTTCACGCAGGAGGCCCCAAGCATGATTCCAGAGAGAAGCACGTCATCTCCTGCCTCTTTTTCTGCGTAATTCACAGGCGACGAGTTTCTACAACTTTCATATTTCAATTTCATTTGTTGTGTTTGACCTTTCATTTATTTAAGTCCTTGCTCTAAAAGCAGATCATCTGAGGAATTTAAGAAACTTATAAAGGGGATTAAATTATAGGCTAAAGATCACAATAAAAAATGCACATATCTAATGGGTATCCTTTTTATCCTTTTATAATATTATTAATTGCATTTTGGTATAAAACTATGGAATATGCTATGGACTGGGTGTCAAGATTTAAGATTACCTCAAACATTTGCCTTAGAGTTTAAAACAGGATATACAATCACATCAAAGGCTGGCGTTTTCTCATATTCATTACAACATGAATTTTAAGATAGATTGGTATACAGCTTAAAATATTTATTTAGATCATACTATTACATATATGAATAAATGTCAACCAAGCAGAGAAATAGGTATAAAAAATATAACCAGCTATTGACTCTATTTTTTTAGGGCTTGTCTTAGTAAATCAAGTATTGATCGCTCCCATTTGGGACTTTGCTCTATTCCACTCTCCACTCCTCAGTGAAATAGATTCATTGGTCTTGGCTTATTCTTTGCAAATAGTAATCCACATAACAAAATATAAGCTGTGCATCTCAGCCAATTTGGTCTTTTTCTTTATGAGACGAGGCTCACAGAAGTCTTCCGTGGAGACCCAGAGAAACCATCTCATAAAACTGCGATTTGAAACCATCCACCTCAAACACATCTTCTCTCCTCATTATTCTAATAAGTAATGTAAGCCTCCCCCCAATATTTTCTCCGGGAATTTCTCTCAGTATTAGGTGGCTTTTCAGGGACTCTAAGAAACTTTTCTGTTACAGCCTAGGTGTTGTTTTCTTTTTCCTTTTTTCAGGCTTTTTGCTTTTGTTTGGTTTTTTGGTCAATAAAGGTCATTAAAAGGCAGGAATGTGGTTGGAGGGAATGTGGTTGGAGGGACGGTGGAGCCAGCGGCTCCTCTCTCATTATTTTTCATTAGCAAAAGCAGCGCAGCCTCACCACGACCCGGAGGGAAACCTAAGAGTCGTCGCAGCCGTAAGAAACGCAGTGACTCATATCCAGGACTCAAATGTAGTTTTAATCAGCAATCACAAACGTTTACATGAGTTTAACAAGTTTGATCTGGAAAGCAAAATATCTAAGTCATGAGATACTGAAAATCTTGCTAAGAGACAAGATTATTTTTACTAGGAAATAAGAAAAAACTGAATAGCCATATTGAGCAAAACCTTGAGATATTCACCATCAGAGGCGAGGTGTGTGGTTCTTGTCACAGTGGAAGCACCAACATCCATGGGAAACACCATCAAGAGTGAAGGCAGACCTCCCCACAGACACTCAGGGTGGAAACCAAAGCCCACATTCCCTTAAATTCTACGGCTGGCAAGAGCACTGTATGTATGTGGGGGGTTGTCAGCGACACCCCTACACACACAAGTGTTACGGTTTGAACGGGGACTTCAAGCCAGTGTCTCTGTTGTGTTCCCGTGAAGAAATAGTTCAGTGTGCTTACCAAGGAAGCCGAAGGTAGGATAACGTTTACGGCTTATTATCTGATATGCGAAACGAAACTTAAATAGGTAAGTTTACTAAAGGTTTAGGCACTATGTTTTAAGTCCCAGTTTTCCTACCGTCCTGAAAAATGAGGCTAATGATTCTTAAATCCCATTTCCATTTTTTGTCAGTTGCAGGCAGTGCAGACTCATCAGGTTATAATATATAGGCTCCACACTACTGATATCAGCTAAAAAATCAGAAACTTTCTCAGTGAATGAATGACATTAACACAGAAGCCTGACTTTAACACAAGCTGAGGTGGGAGAGGGAGAAAGGGAACTTCTTTCTCTCCATGGTGGCAAATTTTTCTAAACTTACAAATTGTTTTCTCCCCAAGTGTCAGTTGAACGGTTTAAGTAATGCGCTTTCTAGGTAACCTTGTAACACACGGCAAATACTTTCTGCTTTTGGAGGCGGAACATCAACCCACTTCGTAAATTTCTCAGAGATAACAAGGAGAATTTCTTCTTTAAAACATTGTGTGTGAAGCATGTCCTGACATTTTAAACAATTAAAGTTTTATTCCACTAAATGTAAATTCAACAGAGACAATAATCTCTGTTGAAATCTCCAAGAAATGAGATCCCCAAGACAATGAAATCTCTAAGAGTGAGATCACTACACACCATTATTAAGGTGGTCAAAAGGCAATTTTCTATAAGTTTCCATCTCTCCTTTCATCTCCACACCTACAAAAACATCCATAGACAGAACAATAGTTGGTTAGTAGTAAAATCTACATGCTAAATATGAGGTGAAAATCTTTAAAAACAAAGCATGACAGGAGAGTTTGCACCAAAATAAACGAGTCCATTGGTGTCAGCCTTTAAGAATACATGATAATAAATACATGAATAATAAATCAACTTTCTAAATCATTTCAATTCAGAATGCATGCGTTAGAAAGGCCAATAAAATTGTTCACTATAAAAGTGTTCACTGCTTTCTATGCATTTGGTTAAATTTTAGGAATTAGAAAGTATTTAAACTTAAGGTTTCTAGAAATTTAAATTTCATTCCTGACATAAAGTAAATTCATTTCTTTTGGTGATAGCCATACAGTCCATAAAAATTAGCCTGGAATTTTGCAATGTATTTTCTTAATTTCATGACTAATCAAGTACTTATGAAATCAAATCAAGTCCTTATCAAACAGGACACTATACTTGTATATGTGCATGAACTATGCAGTACATGTTATTAAATCCTTATTTCATTTATGAAATGTCTTCACATTTGTCCTATTACTAAATGCTTTCCTGCCAAGACTCTTTGTAAATATCAAAATCCACACAGGTAATTTGCTTCATGTACTCCTCAACTGCACCTGGAGAAAGAAGTGGGACTTGTCATGATGCCAAAGAAGAGATTTTCAATAAAATATCAAACAGGAGACCCTGCAGTATGAAAAAGAGACACATAGTTTCTTCTTGTGAAGAAACATGAAGACGGAAATGCAGACATTGACCTTGGGGGCCGTGAGGTGACTCCTCTCTGCTAGTAGCACCGAGATTCCTAGAGTTCAGTGTGGTTAGTGGAAGTTTCACACAGACCTGGGGGAAAAAAGTTAGATGGCATCACTCTCACATTTAACATCAGCCCATAAGTCATTTACTTTCTGCAAAAGCACATTCTTGTGGAAGCACATTTAAAAAAAAACCAAAAACTTTCCTTATGGACATTTTCAAATACACACAAGCAGAGAGAAGAATGAGTTTATTCTGTTGCAGACTGGTCAACCACTGCTATTCCACTGGCACTGCCAGCCTTTTTTCCTGGAGCATTTTGAAACAAAGCCCATGGGTTGTGTCCTCCTGCCTGTGGCCATGGGAGTATTTAAGGAAAACTCGAGACAGGGAATCAGTGTGCTGGGCACTTAATCCAAGGTGCGGAGAGGCTTGGATACACAGTACATTTCCCACTGGAAGCAATGAACGCCAGCTCTCTAGACTGGGCTATGGATTATTCCAGCTACATAATTTATTTAAAATAGGAAATAGGCTAGCCCTTGTGTTATTTTGTATCATGTGTTTGCTTTGAAAGTAATTATTTTAATATTAGAATTTACCACTCTCTTTAATGCTTGAAAGTCTACACAGAAAGGTCGAAATGCTTTTACTTTAAATGCAGGCTAACTATTTCAGAATACTTGAGACCTTATTCCTTAGGTGGCCGTTCAAAATGACCATGTCACAAATTCTTATTGGTCTCATGTTTTTCTAAATGTTAAGATTTGATACCAAAGCAGAAGTGATATGTATAAAAAACATATTTATGTATTTATATTTATAAACTCACTCTTCCTAATGAATACCTCCACAAACCAAAGAATCCATTCATCCATAATCTAGAGTGACATGTTTAACCTTGAGTGAAATATAGCCATCTTTTTAATCATGACCTTGTATCTTATTAAGATTTTAAAATACCATTTTTACTTCAAGACATTAAAATGACAATCTAGAGAAGACTGGGTCATGTGCCACAAAACATTCAACTAGGAAAATCTAATGAACTCTTATTTTCTGCCTAGGAAAAAAAGGAGATACGTAAGAAATAACCCTTTACCACTTTTGCTGTCTCATGTCCCTAAAACAGAGTGCACTTGATAACTTTTCTTCTATCCACTGAATAAAACTACAGTGGCATCTGCAGGTCTACCTGCAAACCCATAGCACTTCACCGAGATGTTTTTCACTCATCGAAAAGATAACACGTTTATGAAAATCTCACAGAAGTATTATTTTTAAAGCCAAACACAGTCATCTTAAATTTAACATGTTTTCTCCATTATTCCCCATGTATTTGTGTGTAGGGGTGGGCCTTAGATTCCTATATTTTCAACGATCATACTTGTGTTAATTAACTAGATGGATGCACATATCAAATCAGCATGATGTACACTTTAAATACCTTACAGAAATTTTCTAGGTCATTTATACCTCTAAAGCTGAAATGCTGAAGTCTGTGAATAAGCACTGATTTGCTCCCGTGCTAACTATTAAAAATAAAGTGAAAAGGTCTACCTTAACTAGAAAAAAAGCAAAATTCTCTCACACACACACAAACATATAAGGTGTATATAAAGTATATTAACCTTCCAACCAAACTTCTAGTTCTAAAAATATCTACCTTTGAAAAGATTATTAATCTCCCTAAAAGCAATGTAGACATTTTATGAGCCCTCAGTATAGTGGCTGTTCATAGGATATAGGTCAAGTATTGGTTACTGTAGTTTCATAACCTCCAGTACACATACGCACACGCGCACACACACGGTCATCTCTCTAAAACATCACTTAGACAGGCAGAGGGATTGCAGCGAAGCAGTGGCAGAACAGGATAAAACAAAGCCTCATCTTTACAGAACAGAGGCTGATGCTCATGCTGCCATAAAAAACTCACTGTGAGTGTATTTCAGATTACACTAAAAGCATCTGGAGTTTCTCTATGATATGAGAGCCTCACCTTTTACACAGATTTCGAAAACCATCCTGATAGGTTAAAACATACTATTTCTTTGTTGGCTGCAGTCATGACTTAGGATTATTCTCATTACTGTGTCACTTCAGCTTTTTCCTGACAATAATTTTTAAGTTTGGAAAACCCTTGACCTTGTTGTGTGGTTTACTTCCTTCAATGATGGGGGGTGGGGGGCAGTTAGGAGGGGCAGGGACTCTTGCCTCTTTTAGGATTAATGGATTCCTAGTTTTTATTTATAAATTATTTAGAGTACCCATAAGTATGTTTCACAAAGAAACAGCCTGAAAAAGCTCACTCCACTTCACTAGGTAGCAGCCATGTGGCGGAGAAGCCTTTGGAGTGGTTACCGTGTGTTCTCAATAGGGCTGGGGCACTGATACTTATGTTTACAGTAAACACTTAATCAGTCTTTCAAAAATCGATGCTATTAAGAATGATTTGATCATGTTTTATTTTACACTAGTGATATTGCACACATCTTAAGTTTATGCTTTACACTGCATTTTCTTTAGGATAATATTAATTTTTATTTCCAATTATAAACATACGGAAGGAATGAAAAGAGATAGTGACTATAATTGAAATTAAGCCAAACTGCTGCACTTGGAAACAGCGTTTCCTCAGAATCTTATTATTTGAAGCAACTCCTGCCATAAAGAGTTGGCGAAACTTTCTAGAGACTTCCATAATATCTGAGCAGGTATTCATATAGCAAAGATGATAATGACAAGCCCAAACCCTTTGAGGAAAAACAGAAAAATAAATATTCCCAATCTTGTTCATTACATTTTTGCTTACATCCTAACACACACATTCTCATCTCTGAATTGCTTGAAAACCTTCAAAAATAATTTCTTTGGGAAATTGTGATGATGTGAAGTTCACTTCAATTATGTGAAGTTCACCACTTACAACAGTACATATCCAAAATCAATGGAAAAAGCTCTGGAATTCCTGGCTATATTCTGACTATATTATTTCACTGTGGTCTTCAAACTCCCAACCAAACTGGATTTTAAACAGAGAACAACCCCATTATCTACTCAGTAAGAAAACTTCGTCATGTTAATGGAAATCTATTACTTTCTTGTTCAATAACTTTGAACGACAAATATTTATCTTCAAATCACAGTAACTATTATTTCAAGGACTTTGGCACTAAATTTGACTCTATGGATGCAGGTATATCATATTTTATTATAAACAATTGCTGAATGCTAGACATCTGAGGCTTCTATAATTGCATACAAGTATTTCCCCAGCTTTCAATCATCGTCTCCAAATATCACAGTCATTTTTTCAAAGATATCTGAAAACAATGTACAACCTGTACCACATTCTTATAAACCTATTTTAAAAGTGTCAAAATGACACAGACTAAAAGTCCTGTGTTTAAGCAGAAGGGAGGGCCGGGGTGATCCTGTGTTTCAACTCTGTATATAGGAAATAAAGTTTTGGCAGTGTTTTCTAGCTTCTGGTTATGTGTATGTATGCGTGTGTTTAAGAATACGAATCAAATATTATTTTCCACACCAGAAAAAAAAAAAGTTTTAAGAAGTAGATATTTGGGGAAAGGAACTTGAAAAAAAAATTTCCAGCCCAAATAAACCAACAGGAAAACATCAGAAATTTCTTACTAAAGAGAGACCCCACTGTCTGTTGGTGCAGGTGAGCAGGCAAGTCATAAAGAAATCCTTCCCTGGTCCAGGGTGGAGAACCCAGCTCTAAAAGTTTAAAAGGAGAAATGCTTTGGACCCGGGCAGGGCTAACCAAGCCTGTGCTCCTTCCCGGCTGGGAGCCAAGCATGTGTGACTTCACTTAAAAACGCCGAGGTGCAGAAGTGCAAGCAACAAGGCCACACAGCCCCGAGGTGGGTTTGTTTGCTCCCCTCACCAGACAGGCTCGGTTTGAAAAAAAATGAAAAAAAGCTGCTGAGCGGGAGAGGGGTGGGCCTGGGAGAGGGCGCACGCCACATCAGACACAGTACCTGACTTTCCACCGCACAGCGTGTCAGCGAGGTGGTGTGCCTCCTGGGTGATAAGTGAAAATATTTCATCTTCCAACTCTTCTATTATAGTCTCACACTGCAGAAACAGAACAACAACAGACGTGGATAGATGTGCGCTCACAGGACATCTTGCTAGGAAGGACTTGTCACAGTTTTATTAGCTAAAAACAGAAAATCATGTTACCAAGGTGGTCCATTTTTATTAGCCCTTTTGGTTTAAGACATCACTGCATTGGATTAACCCTCTCCCCAGAATGCTAATTGCATCATTTTCCCCGAGACTCAGCTGACTGATTAGTCGTGTTGAAAGACGAGGGTAAGGCAGGAAAATGGTTCTTTGTATTTGTTTCTCTTCCTCAAACTGGAATGGAATGCAAGGAACAGGAAGGGGGGGGCGCTCCTACTTATGGAGCTGAAAAGTCTTCGCTTTTTTGGTGGGTTATATTTGCCGTTGTTGCCGTTGTTATTTTGTTTTTTGGAAACTTTAAAGAACATGGCTCCTTAAAATGGTTAAACCAGTTTCCTTTATATTTAACATAACAATCCATTTTGCGGTTCTAAAGCAGGATCTGAAATGTGAAAACAATTAAGCTTTCTCAGCAGTGAAAACACAAACGCTTCTTCCCTTGCACTCTGGATAACGGCTTGTCAGTCACTCGGGAAACTTTCTTTTCCTAACAGTTAGAGATCCATCTACAATTTCACTTCGCTCCCCTCACCCTCTGCCCACAAATCTGACATTTCTGAAAAGAGGGTGCTCAAAGGTACCCATGCCTCTGAAACCCTTAAATTCTGACTAGAGTATGTGTCTGCCTTGGGGAAACACAAGCTTACACTCTTAGGAACCGTGATGCTAAAGGGTGTTCACTGGAGACATGGAACTCATTTTCTGAGTTCATTAAGTGAGACTCTAAAAAATTTTAAATGGCATTTAAAAATATTTAACTTCCACTATCACGTGTTTATGGAAGACCTGTGAAATATAAGCACACTTCCTCTCTGCAGTCCCCATGCTATAGTATTTTCAGCCCTGAATTATTGCCTTGACTTTTTAATTAAAACGAAATCGCCCAAAGTCAGCTGCAGCCCTTCTATCAGGGGGTCGGCATGTCTGACATTTTGGCCACCGTGTGAACCACAGACATTTCTTAAACAGGCTTTCCCATCACGGTCTGACTCAACAGCATAAGTATAGTGAAATCTCTTGCCATATATTTGGTGGGCACATTCTGAGTCAGAGGCCACCGTCCACGTAAAGTAAACATTTTGAAGGGAGGAAATGTGCCACGAGGCCGACGAGCATCCCTAAGCCTTTGTTTAACCGAGTCTGTGCTAAAATAGTTGAATTAACTCCGGAGGAGAAAGAATTCTCCCTCTTCTGTGAAGCGGGGGGGAGGAAAAAGTGACATGCGTCCCTCTCCCTCCATCGCGTGGCTATCCATATTTGAAAACAGCACTCATTTTAATTTAGGTTTTAATCTCAGGACCATGGCCCCTGATGCCTGACACGGGACCCTGTACAAGCGCCGCCCGCCCATGGGACTGACTGAGTCCCCTTCCCCACCGTCCCCAGGAGCAAAGCAACCTGCAAACGGTGCCTCCAAGTCACTGGGCCTTGTAACACACTTTCTGGAAAATATCACTTAAGTGTCTCCATGGAGATGAAACTATCACAGCCCCCCAGTGATGCGAAAGGCAAGTCACTGAGCGCCTGGTTAACACCGAGAAAGCAGCAGGACGACAACGCTAACAGACAACATTTAATGGGCCTGTCTTGAAACTCAACAAAATCCCAAAGAGCAAGAAATTTCTTTAAAGTACCAAAAACACGTTCACGGAGCATAGGATTCCTCTGCGGAAAAAGAGCTTACCGCGAATTTCAAAGGTCTGTAAGCATCTGAATAAAAATAGAATTTTTTAAATTCTTTGTATATTTTGTCTCCTTTCCTAGGAGCAAATCTCTTGAAAGTCTTCTCCTTCGTCACGGGGTCTTCTTCCAGTCTGTAGTCATTCATCCGCTCGCACACTTTGTCCAGGAGGTCTGTGAGGAACGCCTCCGACTGGGCTAAGGGGATCTATGAAGGAAAAACAAAAACGAAAAAGGCAGGACACTTGACTTAATGTTAGTGTTACTCAAGAGCCATTCCCCTGAACGCACGTGGCCGCACCCCACCCCCACCCCCCACGCGGGCAAACAGTCTTCCTGTCCGGTTACTGCCCAGCTGTATTATTTACAGCATTTAAGAGGTTAGCTTAAATTCCGCTTTTTAACAGGTGCCTATGTTTGAAAGTGGCCAGAAGAAAAACTTCTATTCAAACTAGCAACTATCCTTCTACAGGAGATAATTTCTGAAAATCACGGAACATGCAGAAGAAGGCTCTGAGCCACACAGAAGGGCTGTTATTATCTATTTACTTGCGAGAAACCGACAGACCGGAGCCGGAGCGCGCGGGGTCTCTACGGCCGCGCACCCCTCGAGCTGGGCCCAGGCCCGGGCTCGCGCTCCGCAGCCTCCTGGACCCTCGGTGGCCGCCGGGGTCCGGGGCAGGGCCGGGGGCCGCGGGGCGGGAAGAAGCCGGGCGGACGGCGTGTCCCCGCTCGCGGGGCGCGGCCGCGGGCGCGTTGTCTTTGGAGCAGCCGGTGCGGGGGTCCGCGCGCCCCTCTCCCTCCAGAATCCGACGAGGATTCAGGGGACCCTGTGACCACCACGTTCGCCCCGCACGGGGGTCAAAGAGCACCCCGCGCCCTTGGTAACCGTGACAAAAAAAGAAAATAACCAACTCGGGGGCCGTCTAGACAGGTCAAGGTGCAGGAGGCCGCGTCCCCGCGGCTCCTTCCGGAAGGGGGCGGGGACCCGCCAAGGGCGCCGCGGGCGCGCCGCGGCCCCGGCCTCCGCGGGCCTTTCTGCCTCTCCACCCTCTGCTGATCAAAGTAGGAAGTTTGCCTGACAACCGGGGTGAAAGGGGCCGGATCACAAATGAACTCGATTTCGGCGCTGTGCAGATACCGCGCCTCCATTGTCCCCCTTTCAGACGCAGTGTGAACCCTTCCGGTGCCGGCGACCGCGCGGCGCTCACGGGCGCGCTCCGGGCGCACAAAGGCCCCGCGCCCCGCCCGCCGCCCGCGCCCCGCGCCCCTGCGCGCAAACCTGCTTGCAGCCCCGACCGCGCCGGCGGCCCTGCGCTCACCCCCAGTCTCAGCAAGGAGCCAACTCTGTGCGAAGGGAAAGGGCAGCGCGGGGACGTTCCACCGGCCCCATCACGGGCGTGGGGGTGAAATTTCCCACCTTCTCTTGGCGAACCTGGAGACCGACTCCGAGCTGCTTTCAAGGCCCCTGCGGTCAACTTGGCAATTAAGTCGCTTGTTAAGCTGGAGTCTACTGCAACATCCTTTATTCGCTAAAATACCGTTTGTTTATTTTTAATGAGTGATTTATTTTAATGTCTACAATCAGAAGACCCTTAAAAAGTAGATGAAAGTGCACAATCGAACCACAATGAATACGATGTAGTCACACTTTTAATTGTGCCGTGTAAGCCTCCTAAGTTGTAAACACAACCAAAAACATAGGTTAACCGACAGAATCTGCTTTATGGATTTACGGAGACGAAAGATTAAATATGTGTTGGGACTTAAAAGCTAGAAAAGAGAAGTCGGTTCTTAAATTACAATTAGTCAAGCAGATCGTGAACAGAATGAGTATGGTCTTCATTCTGCCAGGCGAGTGCTGCTGTGTAGTTCCCGGTCTGGTCCATATGAAGAGGCTCCTAGCACTTTCTGGATGTCAACAAAGCGGCACTTTAACCTCCAAGTGAAGAGCTGGCGCTTTCGTTTAGAAATCTGTCATCGGGAATGCCTTCTCTCTGCCCCTCCCTAGCCCTGTCCCCAGTCTCACCGCAAGCACTGGGGAGACGCTGTCACTGAAAAGAGAGGCTCCGCGTGCTGGAGGGTGCTTTTGGAACCCTGGACGAATACACCACACTAGTTCCCGAGGCGCCGAGACCACTTTCGGAATCGTATTTTAAAACAGACCTGACGTTCTGAGCGGCGTGCAAAACCCCTGAGTATATAAGATCTGAACAGATCAGAGTGTTAATAACGTGAGACCTTCCACAACTTACTTTTGAGAGCCATTTTATTTATTTCCCGGTTGGCGCTTTAAAAAAAACAAAACAACAAAAAAAATCATCACCATGTGATAACTTTCTACGAAACAGGATTGTTTTTCCTGTTTTGAAAGTGGGATTTTGTATGTCTAATAGAGTAGTAGTGCACCAATTTTAACACAAATATGTTATATCCAGGGATCAACATGTGAGTTTTGTGGATTTCATACATCTTTGAAGGCTAACTGGCTTTTTGATGTAATTAGCTGGCTCTTTCTAGTAAACGTTCTTTAATAGAGAGAGTAGGAAATGTTGCTGGCAGAGAGCTCAGAAAATGCTGTTTTACAGTCTTCACTGAGAGCAAGAAAGAAAAACACACAGCAGGAGACTAGTACAGTTCACTCTACAGAAATATTTTTTAAAAAATTGACCTAAAATCCCAATCAAAGCATCTGATTTTGCGAGAAAATTTTAAAGAAAAAGATACTTATGCATGGTAGCTATTTATACATTTATTAAAATGCACACAATTAGGGTTTAACATGATTCCACTTTTAAAATGCACACAATTAGGGTTTAAAATGATTCCACTTAGCTGAACTACTTTCACTAAATTTAAAGACTGTTCGGGGAATAATTGAGGCTTTTTCTCCCCTCAAAGTGTTTTGATTTTAAGAGTGCAATAAGTATGGAGACAAGTGGAATAAAACTGAGGCTTTCTTTCTATACTATGAAGATTTTGAATAGTACTTGTCAATAAAGCAACTCCTATTGTAGTCTTAGGGGAGTGTTGCCTCTGTCCTGG
This sequence comes from Cervus canadensis, assembly GCF_019320065.1. NCBI lineage: Eukaryota > Metazoa > Chordata > Mammalia > Artiodactyla > Cervidae > Cervus > Cervus canadensis. The sequence goes on from NC_057388.1 coordinate 108,894,749, forward strand.
AAGGAGGGTCTCAGAGATACTAACCTCATTAAAATATGAATGAAAAAGGCCGCCATCATTGTATCGGGAGAAAACCGATTCACCAGCCATTACTTTTACACATGGACTCATTTGGTATCGGTTGCAAATACAAAAACCATCCGTTTCGATTTCGTTACTGTCTCAGTGCACCCTCAGAGTAAAATCCTAAGTTTTCTCTTTCTGAAACCTAGCTATGACTCTCTCTCTTTTTTTTTTTTTCCTTTAGGCCCCTTCTGACCATGTGCTTGTTCTGTGAGCAATGACATGGGGATGGGAGGAGGTACTCATATTCCGACTTGAAAACAGAAAAAGGTAGCTGAAAGTTTTGGCTTCAGTTTCTCTAGAAAGCTGGAGTTAGGGAATTATTCCGGACCACTATGGCAACACTTTAATAACAGTCAATTACAGGGTGCTTTCCGTGTTCCTTCATTACTGTCTCTGTTAATCTTGTAGCAAATTTCTTGCTTGATAGCTATCACAATCAGGCAGCAATACAATTATGTTACAGTGTACAGTCGGACATGAAAACTGTCCTTGTGGTATACTGTCTCCTTCGTAACAGTCTGACAATCTCAAATAAATCTTACTTATCTGGATGCTTATTTTGGAAGGGCCCTGAGATAGGAAACCAACACTCAACCTGCTTAGTTTCACGTTGTTGCAAAGGTTTTCTTCCTAGAGGTTTCGTTATTGTAAAAATTTTAATTGCATTACAGCAAATATTACATCTACTTTAATCACTAACTTTTCATCCATAAAATACTGAAATCACTTCTGATATTAGTTAAAAGTCAATATTTAGGAGTGAAAATTCAAACCTCCTTTGCTTTAGGCTACAACAGGGAGAGCATGAATTCAGAAACTCTTGTAAGTTGATGAGATATATAATTAGCTTTTATGTTAATTGACTGCTATGAGTTTGTTGTGTGACACTTCTTCATATAATATGCAAATAGCATTGACTGTTTAGTTTTATTGGACAATATAATTAGAAATCTAAAGAAGCTCATTTTGATGAAGAATAATAAAGGTTGATAAATTTTCCAGTGTTCTGTATATCAGAAAAAAATGAATCCCGTCTGGACTTAATCAATAACAGAGATTTTAAGCAGCCTTTGTTCAGAGAGCCAAAGCCAGGCAACATATAACAGAATTAATATTAGCTTTTTCAGTTACATAAATTTGATGTTAAAACAGGTGAATTTGTGCAATCAATAAAACCTTGGGGGCAAAAATACAAAGACTGCAGCACAATTTACCACAAATGACACAATAAATTTATGAAAACATCAAAAATTTTGCCTCCTTTAATCTGAATACTGAGAAAAAGTCATTATTTGAAATAAATATTTTGCAAGTGTTTCCTATTTTTATTCCTGGACATATTATGTCAACATAAAGTATACGCTCAGATTGTGAGAAAAATAGAAATAATAAAATAATAATGTGATTGGGGGGAAATTTTTCCTAGAATTCAAAACTATTAAGATTTCAATCATGTTTTTTAAAAGTTCTGGAGCCTGTTTTCAGCTAAACAATATGGAAAACTTGAAAGTATAGAAAAATTGCATAATGGATCACCATTAATGAACTCCAAATGGGAGTCATTGAACTCAATTCGACTTCCTAAAGTTAAAAAATATATACTTTCTTTTCATTATTAAATACAAAATTGGCAGGGCCATTTGATTTCTCATCTTAAAAAGTATTCTATTAGTCTTTTAAGAAAGTTTACTTTTCAAACATTTTTAGGTGAACTGAAATACAACTATCCATGTGAAAAATGTTACAATTTTTCAATCTTTGTTAAAAATCACTCTAAGAGAGGATTTAGGGCGACCTTTTCACGCTGCTTCTGAGCTTTGACCTCTGCTGGCTTACCCCGGAAGGATTTTGCAGATTAGAAAAAAAGTAATAGAAGAAAGTGACAGTGCTTAAAAGGGCAAAGGCGGTAAGAACTGCAGCAGTGATAGAGGTGATGGGAATGTGTTCATTCAGTCAACAGTATTTATTCAACTCCATCTCCGTATCAGACAAACTTACGTCTCTAATTCAGGCTTTTTAAAGGGGACTTTCCTGTGATTCTGAATAAAATTACAAAGAAATACTTGAAAAAGACTGCCTGGAAGAGAGCCAATAAATCCCAGTGGATGATAATATGACTCCTTGTCTATCAGTTTAGCTAAAGATCACATAAATACATACCCGTGTCCTGATGTTACAATTTTCTGCCCCCCACCTCCCAAATCTGCCAGTCTTTCACCATCTTGCTTCTGAAAACACAATAAGAATCCATTTCTAACCACTTCTGCAAACTGCTTTCCTGGAATAGAAGAAGTGAAAAGTCACCTACGGGAACTCTGTTGTGGCATTTCCCGGTTGCGTCATCCCTGTGAGATCTTGTTTGAAAGTCTTAGCACTCTCAGAGGAAAAGGACGAAGACTGGGATCAGTTCAGAAACCCACGGTGTTTCATCTCCCTCATTGTGGAAACATGAGCACACAGATGTGTTCCCGCTGGCCGCAAAGAAAAGCCTTTCTTTAAAAATAGTTTTAAATAGAAAAAGTAACACATTCACTTGATTTTTGTTTTAAATCAGAAAGGAACAAAAGCATAGAGTAAAAAGTAAGACTGATGCCTCCCCTAGAACGCCTCCCCCAGACCCCAAAGCCCAGCTCTCCATCCTCCAGAAACATTCTTGGTGCACGGCTGTGTGTATGTGAGTGAATGTGTGTGCATGTGTGTGAATGTGTGTATGCATGTGCATGCGGGTCTGTATGTATGTGTGTCTATGTGTGTCCTTGGGTGCTTGTGTGTCTATGTATGTCTATGTGCGTGTGCACATGTGCATGTGGGTCTGTTCTCATGTGTGCCTGTGTGTCCCTGTGTATCTCTGTGTGCATGTGGGTCTGTATGTATGTGTCTGTGTGTGTCCATGTGTATCTATGTATGCATGTGTGTGTGTGCATGTGGGTCTTATGTACATGTGTCTGTGTGTCCGAGTGTATCTCTGTGTGCATGTGTGTATGTGCATGTGGGTCTGTATGTATGTGTCTCTGTGTGTCCATGTGTGTATATGTGTTCATGTGTGTATGTGCATGTGGGTCTTATGTACATGTGTCTGTGTGTCCGAGTGTATCTCTGTGTGCATGTGTGTATGTGCACGTGGGTCTTATGTACATGTGTCTGTGTGTCCGAGTGTATCTCTGTGTGTATGTACATGTGGGTCTTATGTACATGTGTCTGTGTGTCCGAGTGTATCTCTGTGTGCATGTGTGTATGTACATGTGGGTCTTATGTACATGTGTCTGTGTGTCCGAGTGTATCTCTGTGTGCATGTGTGTATGTGCACGTGGGTCTGTGTGTATGTGTCTGTGTGTGTCCATGTGTGTCTATGTGTGCATGGGTGTATGTACATGTGGGTCTTATGTACACGTGTCTGTGTGTCCGAGTGTATCTCTGTGTGCATGTGTATATGTGCACACGGGTGTGTATGTATGTGTTTGTGTGTGTCTATGTGTTCATGTGTGTATGTGCACGTGGGTCTTATGTACATGTGTCTGTGTGTCCGAGTGTATCTCTGTGTGCATGTGTGTATGTGCACACGGGTGTGTATGTATGTGTTTGTGTGTGTCTATGTGTTCATGTGTGTGTGTGCATGTGGGTCTTATGTACATGTGTCTGTGTGTCCGAGTGTATCTCTGTGTGCATGTGTGTATGTGCATGTGGGTCTGTATGTATGTGTCTGTGTGTGCCCATGTGTATCTATGTGTTCATATGTGTGTGTGCATGTGGGTCTTATGTACATGTGTCTGTGTGTCCGAGTGTATCTCTGTGTGCATGTGTGTATGTACATGTGGGTCTTATGTACACGTGTCTGCGTGTCTGAGTGTATCTCTGTGTGCATGTGTGTATGTGCACATGGGTCTGTATATCCATGTGTGTCTATGTGTTCATGTGTGTATGTGCATGTGGGTCTTATGTACATGTGTCTTTCTGTCTGAGTGTATCTCTGTGTGCATGTGTGTATGTGCACGTGGGTCTGTCTGTATGTGTGTGTGTCTATGTGTGTGTGTCTGTGTGTGCGTGTGGGTCTTATGCACATGTGTCTGTGTGTCTGTGTGTGTGTGCATGAGTGTCTCCGTATATGTGTCCACGTGCATGTGTGTATATGTGAGTGTCCATGTGTGCACTTCTGAGCGTCCTCCTCTTTGTACAAGATCCAAGCCCAGCACGGCCCCTGTCTTTCTCACTTGTGGATAAAAGGGCTCAGGCACGTCCAGAAGGCTGAGGATGGTCTCCCCTTGGACCTCAGATGAAGGACACGCAGTGCGGAGGCGGCTAAATTTAAACCTGTGCAGATTCAAAGACGCCCCATGTCCCGAGGACCGGTTCAAAAGGGAGCTCCTGGCCAGTGTGAGCTATGGCAGAATCCCTCTGGATTGTTTGTTAAACGTCAGTCTGGGGACACATCTTACCTTATTCTATCCTGAAATGATAGTTTCGAGGGGGTGAGGTGAGTGTTTTTCCCCCTGTCCTGGATGAGTAGCCCCGGCCCAGAGGCTTCCTTCTGCGGCCATGACGCGGCCAGGCCATCATGCTGAGGACTCAGCCGCGCAGACACCGGGGGCGGGAAGGCCTTGGAGACCCCCTCCCAGGTGGGGAGACTGAGGCTCCGACAGGGGCGACTTGCCGGGGCCCCACAGGGGCCGTTTCAGTCGGCACCCCGTGCTGCCTCCCACCGAGTGGCCTGCAGGGCCATCTCCCCCAGACCTCAGCTGGTGGGGCCGGTAAAGAGGTGATAAGGTAAAACCCTGACACTGGGAAGGACGGAGGGCAGGAGGAGGAGGGGGCGGCAGAGGATGGGATGGTTGGATGGCATCACCGACTCAGTGGACATCAAACAAACTCCGGGAGCTGGTGAGGGACAGGGAAGCCTGGCATGCTGCAGTCCCCGGGGTCACAGAGAGTCGGACACGACTGAGCGCCTGAGCGGCAACAGCAAGGTAAGCTGAGGTGACCAGTCCCGATGGCCTGATCTGACCAGCGTCCTCATGAGATGGGCTCAGCACACAGCCACGCGCCAAGGGGCAACGTGTGCGGACACAGCAGGGCAGGGGGGACGAGGGCATCGAGCGGACAGGAGAGGGGCCTGGGGGGAACTGGCCCTGCCCACACCTGGTCGGGATTCCCAGCCCCAGACTGCAGACGATACTCTTCTGCTGTTTAAGCTGCCTGGTCCGTGGGACTTTGGCCGCTGACCTCCTAACACAGTCCCAGACTGTATTCAGCCCTGGCCTGAGGTCTTGCGAGTCTCACCTCTCACGCCCAAGAGGTGACCCAGGCTGCTCGGGTGCCTGCCGTCACAGGGGGACACAGAGGGACACGCGCCGTGGGCTGGCACGTGTGCTGTGATCCCGTCTGAGCCGGGGGAACCCTACACAGGCCCCCCAAACAGCTCCACCCTGGCCTGGCCCCGCCTACAACCTACGGAGGGCTGGACCACACGCTCGCTCCTCGCTCGCCAGAGGCCTGGCTTTAAACCTGGGGTGGAAGCGCCAGCTGCTCTCGTGTGCCTGACCAGGGGAGGTAACTGGCAGGAAGACCCTCCGAGAGTTTGGCACACCCCACAGATGTGAAGGGACCTGATTTCCTTCCCTCGGATGGACGCCGACTGTTTTAGCGTGTAGATTGCCTTACAAGTGAAGCAGGCTGAAGGCGCACAGGCCCATCTCTGCAGCCTCCCTACCGGTGGGCTAGTTGACAGTCCTGGGACTCCGACGCAGTGCCTTGAAAAGCCAGCCTGAGGACCTCTCACTGTCCTCGCCCCTTCCCGTCTTCTCAGAATCTGAGAGCGGCCAGCCATGGGCGTCCAGACCCGTGGCACTCAAAGCGTGGTCCGAGGCCCAGCAGTTTTGGCCTCAGGACCCCACGACCCCCCCAGACCTGCTGCCACTCTCCCCGTCCCCGAGCCCCTCGGGCGCCGTGTGCACGGGGAGGGGCGTCACAGCCTAGGATCCTGCTGATGCTCGGGGCGGCAGTGGCAAGAGGGGCTGCCCACTCTGATTTCTATTTTCTGCTTCTGTGCTCTGCCTAAGAAAGAGCAGAGACTGGAGGAAGGGCCATTTGTACAGAGAGACTGAGCCAAAGGCTCGTCCTTAGAAACGCGTGTGGGGTGACCCGCAAAGAGGCCTGGGTCCTCAGACCGGACAGCACCTCTCGGGGGACCTCACCACCACCACCCCCCAATTACCATGACGAGCGCTGAGCTGAGTGAGACAGCAGTTCATGAGTGAGCACACGCAGACCCAGGGCACAGATCTTTCATGCACAAGCAGAGAAAACTGAAGGGTCCACGGAGGACAGTGAGGGGCACAGCCTTCCTGGACCCCTGGCTTGAGGGGAGATTACAAGGCTGAACACTGAAAACAGCAAACAATGAGCCCATTCTCCGTGGCATTATCTTTCTCTCATGCAGTTCTGCAAACCCACACCAGGCAGGGGTGAGGTCCCCAGTGTGACTTTGCTGGGAGGTCCTGGTGCCAGGACGAGCGTCCCAAACTGGGAGTCCACGTCAGGGCACACCCTCCTGCCCCAGCCCGGCGCCCAGGCTGTGGAATAAGAAAGAGTAGAACAGAAAAGGGTCGTGTTTTCTCTGATGCGCCAAACTCAGGTCACCCAACGCTAGCAGCTTTAAAACAGCTTTAACACGACATTTGAGATCCTGTATCTCTCCTGGCTCGGAAGTTCCTTTGTCTCAGAAACCCCCCCAGAAAAGTTTGGGGACTTCCCTAGTTTCCTGCTTAGCTATTTCAAATCCTAAAAGATGATGCTGTGAAAGTGCTGCACTCAATATGCCAGCAAATTTGGAAAACTCAGCAGTGGCCACAGGACTGGAAAAGGTCAGTTTTCATTCCAATCCTAAAGAAAGGCAATGCCAAAGAATGCTCAAACTACCGCACAATTGCACTCATCTCATACACTAGTAAAGTAATGCTCTAAATTCTCTAAGCCAGGCTTCAATAATAAGTGAACCAAGAACGTCCAGATGTTCAAGCTGGATTTAGAAAAAACAGAGGAACCAGACATCAAATTGCCAACATCCGCTGGATCATCAAAAAAGCAAGAGAATTCCAGAAAAACATCTACTTCTGCTTTATTTACTATGTCAAAGCCTTTGACTGTGTGGATCACAACAAACTGTGGAAAATTCTTAAAGAGATGGGAATAACAGACCACCTCATCTGCCTCTTGAGAAATCTATATGCAGGTCAGGAAGCAACAGTTAGAACCAGACATGGAACAACAGACGGATTCCAAATTGGGAAAGGAGTACGTCAAGGCTGTATATTGTCACCCTGCTTATTTAACTTATATGCCGAGTACTCTGGACTGGATGAAGCACAAGCTGGAATCAAGATTGCTGGGAGAAATATCAATAACCTCATATATGCAGATGACACCACCCTTATGGCAGAAAGCGAAGAAGAACTAAAGAGCCTCTTGATGAAAGTGAAAGAGGAGAGTGAAAAAGCTGGTTTAAATCTCAACATTCAAAAAACGAAGATCATGGCATCCGGTCCCATAATTTCATGGCAAATAGGTGGGGAAACAATGGAAACAGTGAGAGACTTTATTTTCTTGGACTCCTAAATCACTGCAGATGGTGACTGCAGTCATGAAATTAAAGACATTTGCTCCTTGGAAGAAAAGCTATGACAAACCTAGAAAGCACATTAAAAGCAGAGACATCACTTTGCCGACAAAGGTCCATCTGGTCAAGGCGATGGTTTTTCCAGTGGTCATGTATGGATGTGAGAGTTGGACCTAAAGAAAGCTGATCACTCAAGAATTGATGCTTTTGAACTGTGGTGTTGGAGAAGACTTGAGAATCCCTTGGACTGCAAGATCAAACCAGTCAATTGTAAAGGAAATCAGTCCTAAATATTCACTGGAAGGACTGATGCTGAAGCTGGAATCCAATACTTTGGCCACCTGATGCGAAGAATTGACTTGTTGGAAAAGACCCTGATGCTGGGAAAGATTGAAGGCAGGAGGAGAAGGGGATGACAGAGGATGAGATGGTTGGATGGCATCACCGACTCAATGGACATGAGTTTGGGTAAACTCTGGGAGTTGGTGATGAATAGGGAGGCCTGGCGTGCTGCCGTCCATGGGGTCGCAGAGTCAGCCAGGACTGAGCGACTGAACTGAACTGGCATTCTAGTAGTTAAGACTCCAAGCTCTCAATGCAGGGGGCATGGGTTTGATCTCTGGTTGGGGAGCTAAGATCTCACATGCTGCAGGGAAATGCCAAAAAACAGAAAAAAGGAGCACCCAGTTCTGAGCCAGTGAGTCCTGGGGTGGTGACCAGATGTGCTGTAGCTTCAGGTGCAATGGAGGCCAGTGATCAGTAAACTCCTGAAGTGTGTAGGGAGCCACCACCCCCTGTCCAAGGAGAAGGGTCATCAGTGTTTCTGCTTTATTGCTAATTCTTGGGTTCTAGGTCTGTAGCATCTCTTAAAACCTCAAAAGAATGGGTGCAAAACATGGGCCTGATTGAGATCCCCCCCTCTCTCCACAGAAGGACAGAGAGGGGACTCCCCTGGGGGTGTAGTGGCTGGGAGTCCAGCTGCCATTGCGGGGCACACAGGCCCATCCCTGGTCTGGGAGGATCCCACCAGCCGCAGAGCAGCTGGTCCCGTGAGCCACCGCTGCTGAGCCTGTGCTCGCAACAGGAGACGCCACCGCAATGAGCAGGCTGCACACCGCAACTAGAGTCGTGACCGCTTGCCACAACTAGAGGAAAGCCCCCGTGGTAACAAACCACCCAGCACCGCCAAGATAAATTTTTTTAATTTAAAAAAAGAGAGACGGTTCATAAGTCAGCTTTGTTCTTGTCCCAGAGAACATTTGGCTTGTTTGGTTTGGTTTTCCTCCTTGAGGGCCGCCAGTGAACTCTAGTCTCCGCAAACCAACGCCTTCACAAGCTAAGTGTGGGAGGAGGCGCTGTTCATTCAAGTGTGCAACGAGGTGCTGTTACATTCAAGCAACCAGGCTCAGACGCAAGAGGGGAGCTGCCCGCCATCTCAGCATCCCGCCCAGCCCTGGCCCCATCCCCCTCCTGCGTCCCCACTGCCCCCTTGCCCCATCACAGGCCTTTCCAGGAGCCCCCGGCCCCATGATCGTCCGATCATCCGGGTGGTGGGCACCCATGAGAATCCACACCCTCCTCGAAGCCCCTTCACTTTGGACATGTAGGGAGTTGCCCACATTTAAAACGAGATGAATGATTCTGCTCTGAGCATTTCTGCACATGAGGTACTTTTGCTCCTGTTGGATTATTTTCTCAGGCCGTGTTTCTTAATGTAGGCTGCTGCTGCTGCTGCTAAGTTGCTTCAGTCGTGTCCGATTCTGTGCGATCCCATAGACGGCAGCCCACCAGGCTCCCCTGTCCCTGGGATTCTCCAGGCAAGAACACTGGAGTGGGTTGCCATTTCCTTCTCCATAATGTAGGCTAACTAAGTCCTATTTGGTTTTATCTACTGATGCTTCTGGTCAGACCACGAACCCCAGTCTGCCTAACAGAGAGACACCTGTGAAAATAAACTACGAGCTCAGTCAGGGCAAAGTTCCTCAGCAGTTTCCCTAAAGAGGAGCGGCTCCCTCCAAGCCTGTGTGCCGAGTTCCTCGGAAACCTGCTCCAGGGAGACGGTGAGAGGATGAACGGCTGGGGTTTATCACAGGGCCTGCGGCATCGCTCAGCGCCCACGGGGCTCTGCTCGGTCACAGTACAGTCTCCACTTTGCCCCCTGCTGACGCTTCCAAAAGGAGCTGAGCCTGAGGTCATTTTGTTCCATTTGAGCCGAGCTTTCTTTTTCACTATTGGATAAAAATGAACAATTCCAAGAGGTAAAGTGAAAGCTTTCTTCCTGATTTCTGTGCATCTGGATAAATGTTATCTTTCTGCTCTTTAACACCCAGATCTTGGAGGAAGATTATATTTCTAAATATATTCTATACTTCTAAATTGGGAGTAAGAAAAGTTCCCCTATCGCTTCCAAAGGGAAGCTGTGGGTGGGACCTGGGCCTTAGGTGGGGCCTGCGTTGTGGGTGGGGCCTGGGCCATGGGTGGGGCCTGCGTTGTGGGTGGGGCCTGGGCCATAGGTGGGGCCTGCATTGTGGGTGGGGCCTGTGTTGGGGGTGGGGCCTGAGCCGTGGGTGGGGCCTGAGCCCTGGGTGGAGTGAGAGTTTCGGGACCTCTCCACTGGGCTCCAGGATCACAGAGGCCACCTGCATGGCTAAATTCCACTCAGCGAGCGCGGTGCTGGGAAGCAGGACGAGTGGACTCCTCTGAGGACAGGGCAAGTTCCCTACCCTTGTGGAAGCCGGGAGAATGTTCCAAGGTGAACGTTCTGAGGAGAGGCCCACAGACCCAAATGGTGAAATCTATCAGGCGATCGATGTTTACTGAGCACCTGTTGGGTTCCTGTTGAGAAACCTGTATGCAGGTCAGGAAGCAACAGTTAGAACTGGACATGGAACAACAGACTGGTTCCAAATAGGAAAAGGAGTACGTCAAGGCTGTATATTGTCACCCTGCTTATTTAACTTATATGCAGAGTACATCATGAGAAACGCTGGGCTGGAGGAAGCACAAGCTGCAATTCAAGATTGCTGGGAGAAAATATCAGTAACAGATAGCAGATGATGACACCACCCTTAAGCAGAAAGTAAGAGGGAACTAAAGCCTCTGAGATGAAAGAAAAAAGAGTAAAAAGTGTTGGCTAAAGCCACATCAGAAAACGAAGATCATGGCATCTAGTCCATCACTTCATGGGAAATAAGATGGGGGAACAGTGGAAGCAGTGTCAGACTTTATTTTTTGGGCCCCAAAATCACTGCAGATGGTGATTGCAGCCATGAAAGTAAAAGACGCTACTCTCTTGAAGGAAGTTATGACAACCTAGACAACATATTAAAAAGCAGAGAATTACTTGGCCAACAGGTCCCTGGCAAGGCCTATGGTTTTCAGTGTCTATGTGGAGGAGAGTGGATGTGAGAAAGCTGAGCACCCCGAAAAATTGATGCTTTTGAACTGTGGTTTGGAGAAGACTCTTGAGAGTCCTGACACCCAAGGAGCCAATCAGTCCATCTTAAAGGAGATCAGTCCTGGGTGTTCATTGGAAGGACTCATGTTGAAGCTGAAACTCCAGTCCTTTGGCCACCTGATGCAAAGAGCTGACTCATTGGAAAAGACCCTGATGCTGGGAAAGATTGAGGGCAGGAGGAGAAGGGGACGACAGAGGATGAGATGGTTGGATGGCATCACTGACTCGATGGACATGGGTTTGGGTGGACTCCGGGAGTTGGTGATGGACAGGGAGGCCTGGTGTGCTGCGGTTCATGGGGTTGCAAAGAGTCAGACATGACTGAGCAACTAAACTGAACTGAACTATTGGGTTCCAGATACTGGGTTAGATGTGAAGAGACAGCAGTGAACAAAATTAAGGTGGCCCCTGTCCTCCCAAAACCTGTGGTCTGGTCCCCACCTGAAATCACACAGGGCCATGTTGGCCTCGAGGTTTGTGTCCATGAGCCAAGACCGGTTTTTACATTTACAAATGGCTGGAAAAAAAATCCAAAGAATATTTTGTGACACGTGAAAATGAAATGCTATTCGAATTTCAGTGTCCATGGTAAATCTGTCTGGTTGTTTCCAGAAGACTCTTGCCCAGCCCTCTGGTGCGCTGAGTCCCGGTTCCCAGTGGGCTCCTGACCGCTGCCCCATCCCCACCCGGCCCCGCCCCCTGAGTGATGTGGTCCAGGTTCCCCAGCTCCCACCACCCCAGCGTCCTCCCTGCTCTGGCGGCCCCCAGTGCCTCTCTCCCGGAGGACCCGACAACAGGTCTTCCAGATGTGTTTGCACACACACGTGTGCATGCACACGTGGATACACATGCAGATACTGAGTGAGCCTCACGGCCCCCAGGGAGCCTAGAGCGTCTTCTCCCCAGGCCCTGCTCTCCTCCCGCCCACGGTGATGCCAGAGTCACTACAGTTGTGGAGCTTACTACATGCTTTGATATAGGAACCCCCCCCAACACACACACACTGCTGGGGTGGGTATTGTTGTCTGGTATTGCAGGCCAGGAAATGGAGGCCTCGAGAGATTTACTCAGTTAATTCAGGGGGCCAGGCCTGCCTCTCCCGCTGGTGCCACACAGCCGGCCCCACAGCGCACGCAGCAGATGTCTGTGGCTCCTGTGGCCTGCTGCCTGGGGCCTCTCCCAATGAGATGCCCTTCTCTCCATCCACAAAGCTGCCCCTGTCCCGGCTCCTTTCACCAAGGCTGGGGGCCCCATCCCACTTCCCCAGACACACCACTGAGAAGTTGGTCTCTTGCTCCAGGTCACAGACCTTGGGTACATGCTGAAGCCAGAAGCTAGTCAGGTCCGTTTGAGGCTAAAGCCCTTCTCTGAGTGTGGGGGGCCGGAGGGCATGACCCCTCCCGAGCCTTCATGGAGTGCACTGCCCTGGGCAGACACCTGGCACCATGGGGGGGCCCCAAAGCTACTGTTTGTAGAGAACAGCCAGTGTCAGGGGACTCAGCCTCACACCTCAGCCGTCTTTCTCATGACCATCAGCACGCTGCTTTCCCTCCAAAGTTTCCAAGGAGAGAACCGTGTGAAAGCGCAGATGCAAAGTTGTGCTGCGCTCCACCCAGCTCCCTTGCCGAGGGCTGCCCGGCGCCACTGCCAGGCCTGGCTCCTCTTGCACTGGGAAAGCAGCACAATCCTCCAAATGCATCCCTTTATCCCTCCCCGATTGTGGAGTCGAACAATTCTGATTCAGTGGAATAAGGAGCAATTAACGGGACGAGGGATTTATTAAGGATAAGTCATGCCAGACAGTTTTGACAGCTTGTTTTGAGTGTGACAGAATTACAAAATGCATTATGTATTTAGACTTTTGTGCAGCGTCTAATTCCAGGCTCGTGAAGTTATTCTTGCCAAATGGTCTGAACCAGCCAGAAGGAGAACAGTCTCACACACTGCAAATGAATGCAAAGATCAGAGACAAGAGGTACAGGGGGCTCAGCTGCAGGCCCAGACGGAGGCCAGGAAGAGGGCCGAGCTTCCTGAGGGCATGGGGGTCAGGGTCAGGGTTTGTTCCCCTAAAGTCTTTAGCGTTGATTCCATCCACCACTCTATGTGGGGTGGGACACCCCAGCCCCAACCCTGCTGCCCTTGGCCTTAGCACCCTGTGAACGAACATGAGGAGGGGCTGCAGAGGGTCCCCACCCACCCTCCGGCACCCTGGTCACCTGAGGACCCTCAGCAGAAGGGCAGGGTGGGAAGGCAAGCCCACTTAGCCTGGAGGAATCAGAAAGACAGGGCTGGGAGGCTCTGCAGCGGTCAAACTGTCTCCGGAAAGATATGCGCACGTCCACACACCTGGCACCTGTGAGCACAGGAGCGTCTTTGCAGAGGTGAGGAGATATGATGAGGGCGTATTCACTTCGGGTGGGCCCTGATCCAGGGTGGCTGATGCCCTGCTGGGAATTGGAGGACAGCACAGACAGCCAGAGAGGTGAAGGCCACGTGCTGACCGAGGCAGAGACCCAGGGGAGCCACATCTCCAAGCCGAGGAATGCCAAGGACTGCAGCGGCGAGAGGCAGGAAATCCATTTCTCCCCGAGTCCCCGAGAAAGAACCTACTGCCAACACCTTGGTTTTGGACTTCTGGCCTCCTGAGCTGGGAGACAGTCTGTCCCTGAGGCCCGATCTGTGGTGCTTTGCGACACAAGTCTCAGAAATGAAGAGCTACTGAGTGAGGCCAGACGCCCCGGGGCAGGAGGGGAGCTGTGGATGGAGGCGCTGCGGAAGCCACACTCCCAGCTTCCCTCCGGGATCCGAGTGGGAGAGGGGGGCGTTCCCATGGTCTTCAGGGGCCCGGGAGGACTCAGGCTGGGGAGAGGGAGCAGCCACCAGGCCACTAGCCGGTACCATGGGTCGGTATCACTTCTTTTGTTTGTACTGATCAATTGAAACGCATGCGTGGCCAGAGTTTGGTTAATTAACCTTAATTCTGTGCTAAGCTACTGTAATCTTTAATTCTCTCCCATCACTTTCTGCCCTCTGATAATTATTATTTTTATCTGTCCATGGTTACTGAATCATCTGTTTTATCTCCTCTCCCCAAGGACAGCGTGGCGTTGAATCGTTCTATACGCCCAGATGCTAACGTCAGCGTTTTCTCGCTCAGCCAGAATGTTTGACCTAATCGGACCGCGGTGCCTCTGTCCGGGTCGTGTATACGGTCCAGCAGTACCAGTGATGGCAGAGGACGTGGGCGCCGCGGGCGCGGGGGCTGGGGACGCAGGGCCGGGGGCTGGCCGTGGGCGTGGCCGCCCCGGGGTGCGCAGGGCTGAGGGCACAGGGCGGCCCTCCCAGGTCTGCAGACGCGGATGCTGGCGTCACAGGCTCCTTTCGGGCCCCTCTGCGCTTGCTCAGCACACGCCTGACACCACACTCACAACATCATCAGATCATACGCCCAGGACGCTTACCGGTGGCGATCCTCTTTTATTAAGTTTTTATTTATTCATTTTTTAACTCTTTGGCCGCACCGTGCAGCATGTGGGATCTTTGTTCCCTGGCCAGGGATTAAACCCGCGTCCCCTGAAGTGGAAGCTGGGAGTCTTAACTGCTGGACCGCCAGGGAAGTCCTCAGATACTCTTTTTTTCCTTGACATTCTATCATCTTCCCAGGCTCTTCACAAAATAGTGGAAACAGTCCCCAAACACCTCACAGAACCAAAGGAGAAGTGACATATCTGTCAAGCAAACAGTTATTCTTTTATTTCACAGAAATTGAGAATGAACACACTACTAGCCAAATATTATGCTATGAGGTGTAGGGAACATGAGTTCAAGATAAAGCATGTCCTTTAGGACAGAGAGGTATGATAGAACACAAGTAACTAGGATAAATCATGGGCTTTAACAAACGCTCTGAAAAAGCTACAAAAATACTTTGGATGTTCGGATCTTGCGAGGGAATGCCTGTATTTCAGTTCCTGACAAATGCATCCTTGAAAAGCTGACAAAGTGTCATTCGAATGCAACAGGGAGGGGGAGTGTGGTTTGTTTAATAAACAGTGCTAACACAAATGACTTGCCAGAAGGAAAGAAAGCTGGACCACACCTCACACCACATCCAAAAACCGAGTTCCGTATAGACTCAATGTTGGAACGTGAAAGCACAAACCATCAAAAGAAAATTCAGAAAACAATCAGTACAAAGCAGGGGACGCAGTCTTGAACGAGATGAGACACCCAAAGGCATCAAGGAAAGAGACCGTGTGTGGGGTAAGGGTGCCAGGGCCTCGGACAGATGCCACCAAGAACAGGCGTGGGTGGCATGGAGCCAGCCGCCCTGCACAGTCACCTGGGAAGTAACAACATGCAAGACAAACAGCCTCACACAACACGGGGAAAGGTCACAAAGAAGCAACTCGAAGCACAGGAAATCTGCTTAACATCCTGGGAGCCAGTGAACGGGAAATTAAGATGGGAGTGAAATGCCATTTTTCATATATTACCAGGAATTAAACAATGACATCATCCAGTCCTGGCAAAAACAGAAGAGCTCACACGCGTGGCCAGCAGGAACACAAAATGTGGCAACAACCTGTGGGGAGAAAAGCTGGCGGCAAGGATTCGAGTCAAGACGTGCGTGCCCTGGGAGCCCTACCCTGTGGAGAGTCTGTCCTGCAGAAATCACGGGAACCACACATATATAATCAGGTTTCCCTGGGGGGCTCAGACGGTAAAGAATCCGCTTGCGATGCAGGAGACCCGGCTTCGATCCCTGGGTCAGGAAGATCCCCTGGAGGAGGAAACGGCAACCCATGCCAATATTCTTGCCTGGAGAATCCCATGGACAGAGGAGCCTGGAGGACATAGTCCATGAGGTCGCAAAGAGTCAGACACGACTAAGCGACTAACGCGCGTGCACACACACACGTAATCAGGAGGCTTCTTGCACTGTTGCTGTAGTGGCAACAGACTGGAAGCAGCCTGTGTGTGCGTTTGTAGGAGAACAATCCCAGCGGCCAGGCTGGGTCTCTGTCCACTGACCTGGAGGCCGTCCATGACGGACGCTCATTAAGTGAGTGTCTTAGCGTGGGCCACCACCAGCCAAACACCACCAGCTGGGTGGGTCACACAGTGGAAGTGTTTTCGCACAGTTCTGGAGGCTGGACATCCGAGATCCAGGGCCCGGCTGAGTCTGAGGACTCCCCTCCTGCTTGGCCCCCAGCCACTCCTCTCCGTGACCTCTCACGGCCCAGAGAGAGGGCTGGCGTCTCTGTCTCTCCTTACTGGGACACCACTCCCATGCGACTGAGCCCCACCCTATGACCTCACTTAACCTGAATCCCCTCCTCGAAGACCTCAACACAGTCACACTGGGGGGAGGTGAGGGTTCGCCATGTCAATCCGGGGAGGTGGTGGAAAACCATCCAGTTTACAGGGCAAGGAACGCATTTAAACTTAACATTTAAATCGGTTTAACACTTCCATGCCCTTCAGGGGAATATATATATAGTGTGATTTTACTATTATTTTTAAATGATAAAAAGATAAAAATGAATCCATATGAGATGTGTATGTTTGTACAGGTTTGAAGAGCGTGGAGGATGCTGAAAAAGGCAGTGCTCTCACCCTGGATTATTTGAGGGGGTGGGAAGCCAGCAGAGGAGGGTGGAAGGGTCACTGACAAACTTTTTGGTGTGGATCTCAAGTTAAAATTACCACGTTACTTCTGTAATTTAAGTTTTCTAATGAAGGAAAAAAAATTGAAAGCCCCAAATAATCAGCAGACACAAGTGCGTCCCATACCACCTGTAAACTGCTGAACACCCATCAGGGGCTCCCAGCCCACTGCTCCCCACTGTCTGGGGGACCCACCCCCAGGAGCCTCCGGAGACCCAGCCTCTGGGCAGCATCGCCTGATCCTCCATCGAGAGCTCGACTCCTCCCCTGAAACACTGGGAGAGTGCCCACGGGGGAGCTTATTAGTGGACCCAGTGGCCTCTGGACCATGAGAGGCGACTCCTCACCCCACATTTTCCATAGAGCTCTCCAGATGGACTGAACTCCAACCAGTCGAGTGGCCAGAGACGCCTCCTTCCCTCTGATGTTTCGGAAAGTTCAGGAGGAAGAGCATGAGAAGAGCCCAAAGAGCCTAATTATTATTTTTTTTAACTGAACTTCAACAGTGGACAGGGGAGTATATTCTCTCTTCATATAAATTTTAAAACCTCTCGATTGGTGCTGTGTCCACCCCAACCCTTCCGTTAGGCCTCTCCTCTTATCATGAGCAGGGGCCCGACTGTTCCTTCTGTCCCACGTCAAGCTCGACGGGGGGACTCAGGGGCTGTCCCCACTGCAGAAATCACATGGGACTGGAGAGAAGGGGCGTTGGGGTCCAGCCCTTGAAAACCACGCATTGGAGCCCCCCATCCATTCCCCTAGAAGGCTGTGCAAGCTGAGGCAGTTTCTGCATCCAGAGCTGAACCCGCAGGAGAAGAGGTGGTCTTCACGCCCACCGAGAGTCCCCTGCAGCCCTCTGCCCTCCAAGCACAGTCCTCTGCATCCTTCAGGCGTCTCTCCTTTGTCAGAGACCCTGTTACAGGCAAAGATTCTGCACCTGCCAGGGAAGTGACTGCCCCCAGCGGGGAATACTGGCCTCCGAGCCTGGGAGACAGAGGAGTACACCATGCCTCTGAGCAGAGTCCCTCCTCCGCCTGCTCCAGCCTCGGTGCCCTTGGCCATCCCGGGTGTCCGGCCTGCGTCTCCCCTCTGAGCATCTCCGGTTCTGCTGGTCCCCCCGTAAGGACTCCAGTCACCGGATCAGGGCCCGTCGTGGTCCAGCATGACCTCATTAACAACAGACACCTCCTAGGGCCCTGTTGTCAATAAAGTCACACTCTGAGGCTCTGTGTGGGTGTGAATGGGGGGTGCTATTCAGCCCAGAGCTAATCCCCAGATTCGCGTGTGATTTTTTTCCATGCACCTTCTGCCCTGTGTGTTCTGCAGGGGTGTCACTCCTTCCAAACTGGACCTGACCACAGCTGAGGTCCAACCGCGGCAGCTGGCGTCTCAGTCATAAGAGAGCCATGCAACTCCAGGTGGCCATCCTTTGTAAAGTGACAGCTCCAGCTTTCTCTAAACACTGGAATTCCAAGTCTAAGTAACTAAAACTCCTGGGTTCTCCTGGTGGCTCACTGGTAAAGTATCCACCTACTTTATGCAGGAGACTCGGGTTCGATCCCTGGTCCGGGAAGCTCCCACAGCTAGGCCGGGGCACCCCAATATTGGGCCTGTGCTCTAGGGCCCGGGAGCCACAGCTCCTGAAGCCCGCGCACCCTGGAGCCCGTGCCCTGCAACAAGAGACGCCACCGCAGTGAGAAGCCTGCACACTGCAACTGGAGAGCAGCCCCAGCTCGCCCCAAGCGGGAAGCCCGAGCAGCACCCAAGACCCCGCACAAACAGGGAGCACCGACTAACTGACGGGAGAAGACAACTCCTACTGAACAGGCCTTCGCAAGCTCCGCGCTGGGGACAGTGAAGACCGGCGAATCCTTTGTGGCAGCGGCTGTCCTGTGCCCGCAGCGCCCGCCTCTCCCCGCGAGGCCGGGTAGCTCCCTGGCCCCCCACTTTCCCCGCCAGCCACATCTCCAGTGTTGCTCCAGGTCGCCCCCAGCGGAGACCCACGGCCGCAGACCGGGTTCCTAGCGGAAGCCTCTGCTGAGTCACCGTGATGGGGAAACAGGCCGTCTGACACCCTGGGCTTGCTGGCGGCGGCGTCCGGGCTGACCCCGGGTCCGGGCTGACCCCGGGCAGCACGTGGTGGCCGAGCCCAGCCCCAGCCCCCTGCCTCGCCGGCAGGTCCACACCAGCCTCCAGGCCTCTGCAGACAGCAGGCCCTGCATACTGGGTGACCACGCACATTGTATTTGTGAATAGGCTTCTCATCATAGATAGACTCTTAAAAAAAAAGATTGGGTCATACTAGACCTAAATTCTTGACGATCAATCTTCTCTGCCTTCTCCTTCATGTTCATGTTTTTAAATTGAAATTCAAGGAATGGGGTCCATGTCAGGGCTTCCCAGGTGGCGCTAGTGGTAAAGAAGCTGCCTGCGAATGAAGAGATGCAAGACACGTAGGTTCAATTCCTGGATCTGAAAGATCCCCTGGAGAAGGAATTGGCAACTTGCTCCAATATTCTTGTCTGGAGAATCCCATGGACAGAGGAGCCTGGCGGGCGACAGTCCATGGAGGTACAAAGAGTTGAACATGACTGAGCATGCATGCACTTCTTTTGTGGTGGACACTAGCCACTGCTTCCCTCATAGCTCAGTTGGTAAAGAATCCGCCCGCAGTGCAGGAGACCCAGGTTCAATTCCTGGGTCAGGAAGATCCCCCAGAGAAGGGATAGGCCACCCACCCCAGTCTTCTTGGGCTTCCCTTGTGGCTCAGCTGGTAAAGAATCTGCCTGCAGTGCAGGAGACCCCAGTTCAATTCCTGGGTCAGGAAGATCCCCTGGAGAAGGGATAGGCTACCCACCCCAGTCTTCTTGGGCTTCCCTTGTGGCTCAGCTGGTAAAGAATCTGCCTGCAGTGCGGGAGACCTGGGTTCGACCCCTGGGTTGGGAAGATCCCCTCGAGAAGGGAAAGGCTACCCACTCCAGTATTCTGGCCTGGAGAATTCCATGGACTGTATAGTCCATGGGGAAGCAAAGAGTCGGACACAACTGAGTGAACTTCACTTTCACTTGCCACTGTTGCTTAACATGAAGCTAAATTAAAGAATTTCTTTCCCTCAAGATCGTGTGAACTTAGCATGTATATCATTAGACTAGCCATGACATTTGAATTAGGGAGGTCCAGATAACACTTAAAAGGTTAAAGATGCGTTTGGACGGCAGGAGGGCTCCTCGAGCCTTAGACTGAGGACGCGCTGAGCCCATGGCCAGGTAGCGGTGTGTGCGCGCTTTTGGCCGGGGGCCCCTGCTTTCATCGGCCGATCCATCCCGCCGCTCTCATCCTCTCCCTCTGGGCTGGGACTCCAGCTCCCCTTGTGGGGGTGGTGGCTGGTGATGCACTGTCCGCACTCCAAGGTGGGCTGGTCCCTGATTTGTCTGTTTCCTAATCACTCCTCAGCTGAGCCTTCAGGAGCTCTGGCTGCTCTCAGCGCCTCACAGTCCATCAGGCAGACACAGCCGGGAATCCAAGCAAGACGTAGGGCCACGTGGCTGGTGGCTAGAGGGGCAGAGATCCAGGGAAATGCCGGGTCATCAGGGAAGGGGGACACTGCTGTCAGGTCCCCGGAGGGTTGAGCCCTGAGCCCTGCATGTCCCAGGATATATCAGACAGACCTGGGAGAACGAGTCCGGCTCATGCACTGTAAATTGCCCAACTCCCTGGAGACTCTTGTGTGAAAGTGTGAGACCCAAGTCAGCTTGGATCTCAACGACAGCTTGAGCGAATAAAGCAGAGTGCGTGTCAACATCTGTTCAACATCACAAAGAGGAGTTTACTTCAATCGGATCAGCGTCTGGTAGGACCCTCTGTAAGTGAAAATGATGTTGAAATTTAGAAAAGGGGGAAAAAATTGGTTCTGAAAGTTCGCCTGATATTCTCTAATAGCTGCTTTCTAACAAAAACAGTTCCATCTGTTCTGCCTGCCAATTCATGCTCGGCCCTGAGGGCTGTTTCTTTCTCTGGGTCATTGTCCTATTAAATGGTTCTTTGACTGTTTGGAGACCAGGACACCTTTTTATGCCATGTCTTTATGTTATGTTACCAACCATCTCCTCCTCAGTCTATAGTCAGAAAACAAAATAAGCTGATTTCTTCTTTACCACGCAATAAAACCAAAAAGATCTGCAATGGATATCCATTCAAGCCTGCTGACATACAGATTAAAGACAGCAGGACATCTCTGGGGGATTGCCCATGCCATTAGAGGAGCTAAGAATAAACCACACACAGATCATGCGTCAGTGGTGACCCGGGACTCGGTGTGACCACCTACAGATAACCTGGGACATGGTGTGACCACCTACAGATAATAGATAACCTGGAACTCGGTGTAACCACGTACAGATAACCTGGGACTTGGTGTGACCACCTACAGATAACCTGGACTCGGCGTGACCACCTACAGATAACCTGGGACTCGGAGTGACCACCTACAGATAATCTGGGACTTGGTGTGACCACATACAGATAAGCTGGGACTTGGTGTGACCACATACAGATAATAGATAACCTGGACTCGGCGTGACCACCTACAGATAACCTGGACTTGGTGTGACCACCTACAGATAACCTGGGACTCGGAGTGACCACCTACAGATAACCTGGGACTTGGTGTGACCACATACAGATAACTGCAGAGTCAGGTCTCCCAGCATTGCACCCTGCCACAGTCATCCCCACACAGGCTGAGCCCCGGGCAGCACGTGTCTCTGCCTCTCTATCTCAGCCTCTCGTCCCATCCACCACTCGGAAGGCAGGAGGAAGGAACAGGCCAGGGCTGGCAGCTCAGAACCTTGACATGACTTCAGTTGGCCAGCAAGTGGAACTGCCGTGGACTCACAGACCTCGAGAGCAGACTGGGGTTGCCAGGGGGTGGGGGTGCGGGAAGGTGGGATTGGGAGTTTGGGGTGATCAGACACAAACAAGGGTACATGGGATGGATAAACAAGAAGGTCCTGTGATAAACCGTAATGGAAAAGAATACAAAAAAGAATGCATCTATGTATGCATAACTCAGTCACTTTGGGGTACAGCAGAAATCAACATAACAGTGTGAATCAACTATCGGTTCAGTTCAGTCCTCAGCCATGTCTGACTCTTTGCCACCCCATGAATCGCAGCACGCCAGGCCTCCCTGTCCACCACCAACTCCCGGAGTTCACTCAAACTCATGTCCATCAAGCCGGTGATGCCATCCAACCATCCCATCCTTTGTCGTCCCCTTCTCCTCCTGCCCCCAATCCGTCCCAGCATCAGGGTCTTTTCCAATGAGTCAACTCTTCGCATCAGGGGGCCAAAGTATTGGAGTTTCAGTTTCAGCATCAGTCCTTCCAATGAACACCCAGGACTGATCTCCTTCAGGATGGACTGGTTGGCTCTCCTTGCAGTCCTAGGGACTCTCAAGAGTCTTCTCCAACACCACAGTTCAAAAGCATCAATTTTTCGGTGCTCAGCTTTCTTCACAGTCCAACTCTGACATCCATACGTGACCACTGGAAAAACCATAGCCTTGACCAGACGGACCTTTGTTGGCAAAGTAATGTCTCTGCTTTTTAATATGCTGTCTAGGTTGGTCATAACTTTCCTTCCAAGGAGCAAGCATCTTTTAATTTCATGGCTGCAATCACCAACTGCAGTGATTTTGGAGCCCAAAAAAATTAAGTCAGCCACTGTTTCCACTGTCTCCCCATCTATTTCCCATGAGGTGGTGGGACCAGATGCCGTGATCTTAGTTTTTTGAATGTTGAGTTTTAAGCCAGCTTTTTCACTCTCCTCTTTCACTTTCATCAAGAGGCTTTTTAGTTCCTCTTCACTTTCTGCTTAAGGGTGGTGTCATCTGCATATCTGAGGTTATTGATATTTCTCCCAGCAATCTTGATTCCAGCTTGTGCTTCTTCCAGCCCAGTGTTTTTTATGATGTACTCTGCATATAAGTTAAATAAGCAGGGAGACAATATACAGCCTTGACGTACTCCTTTTCCTATTTGGAACCAGTCTGTTGTTCCATGTCCATTTCTAACTGTTGTTTCCTGACCTGCATACAGGTTTCTCAAGAGGCAGGTCAGATGGTCTGGTATTCCCATCTCCTTCAGAATTTTCCACAGTTTATTGTGATCCACACAGTCGAAGGCTTTGGCATAGTCAATAAAGCAGAAGTAGATGTTTTTCTGGAACTCTCTTGCTTTTTCAATGATCCAGTGGATGTTGGCAATTTGATCTCTGGTTCCTCTGCCTTTTCTAAAACCAGCTTGAACATCTGGAAGTTCACTGTTCACATATTGCTGAAGCCTGGCTTGGAGAATTTTGAGCATTACTTTGCTAGCGTGTGAGATGAGTGCAATTGTGTGGTAGTTTGAGCATTCTTTGGCGTTGCCTTTCTTTGGGATTGGAATGAAAACTGACCCTTTCCAGTCCTGTGGCCACTGCTGAGTTTTCCAAATTTGCTGGCATATTGAGTGCAGCACTTTCACAGTGTCATCTTTCAGGATTTGAAATAGCTCAACTGGAATTCCATCACCTCCACTAGCTTTGTTCGTGGTGATGCTTTCTAAGGCCCACCTGACTTCACATTCCAGGATGTTTGGCTCTTGGTGAGTGATCGTACCATCAAGATTATCCGGGTCATGAAGATCTTTTTTGTACAGTTCTTCTGTGTATTCTTGCCACCTCTTCTTAATATCTTCTGCTTCTGTTAGGTCCATACCATTTCGGTCCTTTATTGAACCCATCTTTGCATGTTGGTATCTCTAATTTTCTTGAAGAGATCTCTAGTCTTTCCCAGTCTGTTGTTTTCCTCTGTTTCTTCGCATTGATCGGTGAGGAAGGCTTTCTTATCTCTCCTTGCTTTTCTTTGGAACTCTGCATTCAAATGGGAATATCTTTCCTTTTCTCCTTTGATTTTTGTTTCCCTTCTTTTCACAGCTGTTTGTAAGTCCTCCTCAGACAACCATTTTGCCTTTTGCATTTCTTTTCCATGGGGATGGTCTTGATCCCTGTCTCCTGTACAATGCCAACTATACTTCAGTAAAATAAGTACATAAAAAGGAACTGTTCTGTATTCAATCCTGGAACGTGCCGATCCGTCAGAGAGAGGGGGAAGAAAGGAAAGTTTGTGAGGTTTGGGGCAGAATAGATACATGTACATGTGTGGCTGAGTCCCTTGGCTGTTTGCTTGAAACTACAACACTGTTAATTGGCTATACCCCAATACCAAAAAAAAGTGTAAAATTTGGATTAAAAAAAAAAGGAAAGCTCATGCCATCTGCGAAAAGACTCTCAAAGCAAAATGAATGCTTGTTTCCTGAATTTTTAAGTACGTGCCCAGACAGCAGAGGCTGCAGATCACTCAGCTGACAGTTGGGAAGAGAGAGTTCCCGGAACAAGGCCCAAAGTGACCCAC
The DNA here is from genome assembly GCF_019320065.1 of Cervus canadensis. Taxonomy (NCBI): domain Eukaryota; kingdom Metazoa; phylum Chordata; class Mammalia; order Artiodactyla; family Cervidae; genus Cervus; species Cervus canadensis. The sequence continues at coordinate 108,919,004 of NC_057388.1, forward strand.
ACCGCGTCAGGGTGTCCTTTAGGACTCACGGGACACTCGCTTCCACAGTCCACCCCCAGAGGCAGAGGTTGACCTCAACTCTGAATTCCACTCGCCAACAGCGTCAAGTGCAGTGAAAATCTGAGCACCTTTGACCGGAGAAGCAATCTCTATGGGATTAAAGCAATTCTCTTCCTTAGGAAAGAAAAACAGGCAGTCTGTAATTACCTGCTCCCAGTGGCAACGTCTGTCCTTCCAGCCTCAGTCTAAGGCGACTCAGCGGCTTGGCCCTCCCTGCATTGTTTCAACACCTACCAAGAGGATTAAAAATAATCTCCTTCCCTTTTAATTTTGCGTCACCCCGCTACCCTGCATGCCCTGGGGACGCCGTGAATGTTTAATCCCCGTGGTTTGGGGGTGGGGGGAGGTTAACCCTTGTTGAGGCACCGGCTGGACGGGAAGCCCTGGGGGAAAGGGCCCCCTGGTGGCCCTGCCCGGAAGAGCACCGAGCGCCCGGGCCGAGGGCTCAAGGTTTGCTGGCAGAGCTGTGTCTTTGCTGCGCTCGGGGGCCCCCAGCGACCCCCTCTGAGTGGGTCCCGGCCAGGCCTGCCCATCCTGGTACCTCCCACCACCGCACACGCTGGGTGACCCAGCCTCCCCTCTCTGCTCTGAGATGGGCAACTGCCCCCTCACGGGCTCGTGCCGTGCGTGTGTGCGCACGGTCACACCCATGCACATGTGGTGCACACACATGCATGCACGCATGCTCACGTGTGCACACATCCGTACACACGCATGTCACGCACACCTGCACACACTTGCTGCTGCCCCCCAGGTTTGCCTTTGCACCCTGGCCTCTTGGGGGGTGGCTCTGGCTGAAGAGGAAGAGGGTTTGGCCACCCAGGGCGGTTCCAACCTGGGGGTCCGGCCAGGGGCAGCGCCGCCCTGGGGACAGGCTCAGGGTGACTCAGACAGCTCCGGGCCTCTGGCAGGGGTGAGGGGCTGGCGTGGAGTCTGCAGAGTGGAGGGGACGTCAGCCTGTCAGCCCTGGGGGAGGAAGAAACCAACAGTCCTGCAGGGCCCAGACGTCCACCAGCTGGGCAGGGGCCAGCGAGCTGGCCAGGTAGCGCCCTCCACTGACCCACGGCTGAGGAATCCAAACTCCCACCCTCATCCCGGGGTCCTGGCCCCAAGGCCGGAGCGGCCACAAGCGCGCCCGCTTAACACCAACCTTCCTGAACCCTCTGCCCCCCAGCCTTGGGCCCCAGACCCTCCTTCCCCTGGCGGCTGCATGGGAGCATCTAAACCTCGAAAGCCTGCATTCAATTCCTCTCTGTTCAAAATCACCGCAGGGGTTCTTACACACTCAGCAGAACCCTGGCTGAGATGTGATGGGTGCAAGGATCATCTGCAGATCTGGGCCGGCCGGCCTTACCCGGTTAGAGGCGCTGAGATCGTGTCACGTGTAAAATGGGACCCTGCCAGTTGCAGGCCTGCAGTGGCGTCCGTCTGGGGCCTCCCGGGACCTTAGTGTCTGTGGAGCGAGGCTGGGCTTCGACAAGCCTGAGGTGGGTGATGGACCCCACTGCGTGGGGAGATCATAGGCTTTGAGCTGCTCTGTGCTGGGGCTGCAGGTCGTTGGTTTGAGGAACCCTCTCTTGGGTGACACCCTAGATGCCTGGTTACCAGAGAGCCCCGCGGCACAGCCTGTCCCCAGCGGCTACAGGGCGGAACCGCCATGTGGTCACCTGACCCCAGCTCCCTGGAAACCGATCAGGTGAGCACAGGTGCCAAAGACAGAGCTGGGTGTGCAGGCAGAAGGGAGACACTTCACTCTCAGTCTGCCCTCTGGACCTCCCCCAGGAGTCCCCTGCCCCCAATTCCCCACCCTCCCTCGGAACATGCAGCGGACCCCGAGGACTGGGTCCCCGAATGGCCATGGCAGCAGCCTCCCCTGCCCACCGGCGCTGGTGGGCAGGAGGGCAGCTGTCGTCGTGGGAGCTGTCCCTGGACTCACACGGGAAAGACGCCCGTGGCACCGTATCAACAAATCAGCACGAGAGCCAGAGGGTTTCTCTTTTTAAAAAAGTGAAAGAGGAACTTCTCTGGCAGCTCTGTGGGTAAGAATCCGCCTGCCAGTTCAGGGGACACGGGTTCTACCCTGGTCTGGGAAGATGCCACGGGGCAACTAAAGCCTGCGAGCCACAGCTGCTGAAGCCTCCAGCTGCAGCTACTGAAGCCTGTGTGCCTCGAGCCTGTGCTCTGCAACAAGAGAAGGCACCGCAGTGAGAAGTCTGTGCCCCCAACGGAGGGCAGCCCCTGCCGGCTGCAGCTAGAGAAAGCCCGCATGTAGCAACGAAGACCCAGCGCAGCCCAAAATAAATAGATTTTTTAAAAAAGGATTCTTTATAGAAAAAAGTTCAAATATAACTTGTTTAAAAAAATAAAAGAATAAAAGGAGAGGTAAAAGAGAAGATGACACACAGTCAAAGCCGTCAACCAAACGAATGACAGAGATGCAGCGAACCCCAAGTGTAGTCTGGAAAACGAGAAAGGCCGCTCCTTCTCCTCTTTCTTCTCCGGGAGAGAGGGGAAAGGGAGCCTGGGAGGAAAGTAGCCAGGCTGCCGAGGACTGAACACACAGATTCTGCGCATGTCCTCTGGACGCCTGAGACAGGAGATCCGCTCATCTCAGAGACTGGGTCCTGGGCCCCCGCGGCTTTAGAGGGAAGAATCGGCAACAGAGACAAAGGTGACAGCCCCCTGACTCCAGCGCTGCCTTCCCGGGACTGTCCGAACCTCCACAGGACGGGGATGGAAGGCGGCCCCCCACAGCTGACCCGGTGGGCCACCAGGAGCAGGGGCCGCACAGACGGGGGGTGGCCACCTGCCTGCTTCTGTCGCGTGTTCTGTGTAGCAGAGAGCTACGTGTGCCTTCCACCTCACTGAGAGCAAGGCTGCTTTTGAGAATTGGAACTCCTGAAATCACATGGAATTCTTTTGATTTCTCAGGGAAAAAAAAAACAACCAAAACTCAATTTTTAAAAATTACACAGTAGTCATCTGTTCACGATGGGAAAACATTAGAAAGATGAGCAAAAAAAAAAAAACAACAACAAACGAAGCCTCACAGCAATGCCAGGATGACCCCATCATCATCAAGGCGTATATTCTGTGCCCCCGTCTCCCAAGACCAGATGCCCACTCATGGGGAGTATCTGTATACACTGAGTAGTCACTTCTTTTTTGTACTTGAAAACTGCACTGCACCTTTCTGATTTTCTTACATGCTGATTCACGGGTCCATGTGAACATAATTTTATCTTCAGTTGTCAAAGTAATAAATTGATTAAGGTGTTAACCACTGCCTGAATATTCATTGTAAGGACTGAAGCTGAAGTTCCAATACTTTGGCCACCTGATGGGAAGAGCCAACTCATTGGAAAAGACCCTGAAGCTGGGGAAGATTGAGGGCAGGAGGAGATGGGGATGACAGAGGGTGAGTTGGTTGGATGGCATCACCCACTCAATGGACATGAGTTTGAGCAAACTCCGGGAGGTGGTGATGGACAGGGAGGCCTGGTGTGCTGCAGTCCATGGGGTTGCAAAGAGTCAGACACAACTTAGCCACTGAACACACACACACTACGGGCTGACAACGTCCGTAAAACAACATTGGGGTGGTCCCCCAACTCCTGCTTGCCAGTGTAGCTTCCAGTCCTGCACCCATCCACACCATCTCTTTCTATTGCTTGCAGGAAAATTCGAGAGAACTCAGGACTGTCCCCCAACCCCGTTTCAGTCCCATCGCCACACTAGGGTCTCCACACTGTCTCTGAGCCCTCGCTCTCACAGCACAAGGCAGAAGTGTGGACTGCTGGGTGGCCACCTGCCACAAGACCACCGCCCCCCGACCCTCAGGCTGACAGACTGCCTCTGTCGCCCCTCCTCTCCTCAGGCAGCAGCCCCCACCCCAGGGCTGGCCTGACCTCCCGGGGACTCCCTCACGGTGTCCTGACTGTAAGATACCATCCGGACTGTCTTGGGGCTGGGGTGTCGGGGTCTTTTGGACAAATTCCCCACTTGTTGAAAAGGAACCTGAGGCAACACTTTTCTGTTTTTCTGTTCTGAGGGCTGTCTACGGGTGACACGGGGAGACGGGTGGCTCACTGGGGGCCACGAGGAGATTCCGCCCACCAGGCCGAGCTCTCTTTCTGCCAAGATGGGCAGACAGGAAAGGCAGAAAGGGGCTCGGTCACCCCTGGGGTCCCTGGGCCTCCAAACTCACCCCTGGGGCCACCGGCATGCAGACTATCTCCTGTGTAGGACAGGAGACGCTGCCTTAGCTGGTTGGCCCATTGTTCGAGGCTGAACGCTTCCCAGGGCTGCCTTTTTGAAACGAGTAGCTTGAAACCATCAAGCTCTGATGCCAGGAGTGGGGACGAAGGCCAGATCGTCTCTCACCGCCGTCACACGTGCTCACGCTGCCCCCTTCTGAGATCTGAGAACTCCTCCTCTCCACCACCCCCAGCGCGGGCTGAACACGCACCAGGCATCCTGGCTCAGGGTGGCCCCGGGGCCAGAGCATAACCTCTGAGCTACGGCTACTGGGAGCTGGGAGCCAGGCTGCCGGGGCCCCCGCTGGGCTGGGGAGACAACCGTCGCCCCCAGGCCGCCTTGGTCCCTGGGTCCACGGACAGCGCAGACCACCAAAACCCAGCCCTGCTTTCTGCCGTAACCCCTGGAGGAGAGGTTCTGTTGGTTTCCGCATGGGGAATAGCAATTCCTGTGGCATTGTTTGGGTACAAATAGTCCTCCAGAATGAAAGACCTTTAGGCTGCGGTTCCATGCTGAGAAAGGCCATCTGGGGCCGTGGCTCTCAATGTTTGGGACGTGACCCAATTTTTCCAATGCAATTCCTTACATAAAGTGTCAGGAGACAATAGCTTCCTTTGTCAAGATGCACTCTGACACTTCACATACATGTTTCCACGCCAGTTTCACCCCTGGGTGCTGACTGGTGGCTCGCTGGTTGGGGGGCGGCCCGCAGTCTGACCATCAGTAGGGGACTGAGTTCCCCTCTGTCCCCCAGCTGGCCCGTGACTGTCCAACACTCAGCCTCTCATCTCGCTGGCAAACAGGCCTCCGTGCTGCCACGAGGATGTTCCAGCAAATGAGACTTCTCCTCATCTCAGCACTGCACGCCCCTCCCCTCAGGCCTGCCTGGGTCCGGGGCCCGGAGCCAGGCTGGGCACCCCAGGCTCCGCTGTCCACTGAGTCTGCAAAGCGCCGTCCAGGCCTTGCTTGGTTACCACTCAGAGAAAATGGGGCCTCTCCCCCAGGGCTCCCGGCCCACCACGCCGGGTGGGGAGCTGATGGTGGCCCGGTGGCCCTCCTGGGGAGGGGGACCAGAGGGGCACTTTGCCTGAGAGGGCCTCACGGTAACTGTCTGGGTCTGGGTTTCACTGGAGGGTCATTGCCCCCTCCCCTCCCTTCTCCAAACATGGGCGGGGCAGGGGCAGTGTCTGCGGAAGTGGGGGCAGAAGGTAAAGGTGGATCTTCCGGGGTGGCTGGGGCCCAAGTCCACTGGGGCTGGTCCAGAGCGGGGGGAGCGCTCCTGAGAGGTACTGCACGCAGGAGTACTGGACCCCTTCCCTGCACTGCCCCGCCCCCAGTCTACCCCTTTCTGCTCACCGGAGAAAACTCTAGGAGAGAGCAGGGTTCCTGGAGTCAGTGGGAGCCTCCGGGGAAACGGGAAAGGCCGCATCTGCCACAGCTCCCCACCCCAACCCCGACCTCCCACCCCAACCCTGATCTCCCACCTCAACCTCAAACCTGACTTCAACCCTGACCTGACCCCACCCGAGTCCCACCCCATCCTCCCAGGGCCGGCCCTCCGGATGTCCCCACCTCCCAGCACCGTACAGTGGCCACGCAGGGGGCGTGTCCTGGTGTCCATGGTCCAGCGAGCAGCCTCCAGGGCAGGCTGCCCTGCACAGGGGTGTACGGAGCTGAGAGAGGAAAGCGGGGAGCAGGGCTCAAGGCCAGGCTGACCCAGGGCCACGGGGCACGGCAGAGCCAAAGCAAGGGGGGTCCAGCTGGCGGGCGGGGCCAGGGCAGGTCCTAGCCCCGCAGAGCCGGGCCTGCCTCCTGGAGCGGGTGCAGCCTAGCACAGGCTCCCCAGGGCCCCCGAGCACGTCTCCCAAGCTCCCCCGGCTCCTGGACCAGGGGCTTCGGCTTCCCGGCTGGGATGCCCTCGGGAAGAGTCAGGGAATGGCACAAGGCGGGTGGATTTCTGCACAGGCCCCGCTGCTGCCTCTGCAGAGTGTGGAGGGCGGAGAAAAGGCCGTGGGGGAGGCGCGCGGGACACCCTGGTCCTCGGGCTGCGGCAGCGATGGGGCAGCAGGAGCTGCCGTCTGGGGGACACGTGGCCCCTCGGGGCCTGCCCCCCCCATGCCTCGTCTTCTGAGCCCACCTTCACGGGGGATGGAGCACGGTGGGCAGGGCCGGCTGCAGCCCACTCACCACGCGTGACCCAGCCCAGAGCAGCTGGCCACGTTCCTCCCGCCACGCCGCCCTCCCCGGCGCCAGGCTGGATATGGCCGAGCAGGCGGCATGGACCTGTGCGTAAACAGTCCACACCGCGCTGGAAATGCCAGCTCGGGCCTCTGAGCAGGGCCCTCCCCCTCCCTCCAACGAAGGCCTGTCTCCCCCCACCCCACCACCCCCGGACCCTCAGCTTGGAGGGCGCAGCACGCAGGTCAGTGCTCCCCCGTCCTTGGAGAAACAGGACCAAACCAGGAAACGAGAAAGCAGGACAGGCAGGATGTGGGTCTCGCGCCCTTGGCCAGCGCGTCGGGACGCACCCTGAGTCTAGGCCTCTCCCAGCGGAGCGCAGGCCCAGTCCCGCCGGACGCTTGTTTTGTGTGTGTGTGTGTGTGTGTGTGTGTGCGCGCGTGCTTCTCAAACACCAAGTTGAGCACACACAGGCTGCGCGCTTGCTTGCGGCAGAAGGACCGAGAGATGGCTGCACACCAGCCCCGCCGCAGGCCCGCCAGGCCCGCGTCCAAGGCGGCGGGTGAGGCCCCGACTTCACACCGCGCGAGGCCTTGCGTTTCAAGTCTGACTGGCTGAGAAAATGGCAGCGGGGCTTTGAAGCCGGGGAGCGTTTCCTAAGCGGGTGGGAGGGAAGGCCGCTGGCTTCTGTGAGGCCTGGGAGCCGCCGCGGTCACTGGCCTCATGTGGGCCAGAGGCCGGGAGGCTGACCGCCAGCCCTGACCCCAAAGCCACACGGTTCCAGGACAAGTGGCTGGAAGCCCAGCCTCTCCGGGCACCGTGGAGCCTCCCCGTGCCGGCCTGGAGCGTCCGGCTCTAGCGCGGAGGGCTGGAGCTGGGGGGCCTCACCCCGTGACCGCTGATCATGCCCCAGGACAGTGGGGCTCACGGTTGCTGGGACTCTGAGGTCACCTTGGCCCGAGGGATGGACGCTCCGGAATGGTGGCTCTCGGGGCTCAGCAGACAGTTTGCGGTAACTTTGAAAATGTGGTTTCAAGTGGGTCATCTCAGAGCAGAACCAAGTGGGATGAGGAAGCCTGTTGCTGCTAGAGGTGAGTCCACGTGGGAGCTCGGGGCACTCCGCACGGACCCCAGGGAAGACCCCCAGGGACGCAGTGGGAGAGCTTGGAGGGTGCAGGGCCCAGGTGCGCCCCGGCCCAGCCCCACGGGGCCCACTGTCTCCACGGGACCCTGGGTTACCGCTGACCTGCTCTGCATGTTGTCATCAGAAAGCAGGTTTATTCTGCAGGTCGCTGTCAGGACGGGAAATCACTGAAAGACTGACATGGTGGGGTTCTCAATAAACAGCCGCCAGCTCCCCGAGGTCCCCACCCCGCCACCTCCTCTGGGACCTTCCGTGTCCCCTGGGTCAGTCATTCTTTAGAGAAAGGCTCCTTCCTCTGTCCTGGCCCAGATGCACCAGCAGCGGGTCAGGTAACCCCCAGTCTAACCTTTTACCGTAGCGACCCTCCCTTTACTTCAGAGGCTGCACTGGCCCCAGCACACACACCTTCGCTGCCCTGCTGGACGGTGGGAGACGGTGCGGCCGGTGGAGGGGCCAGGGCTGCTCCCCCGCGCAGATCACTGTAGCCGCCGGGGCCACCTTGTCATGGGGAATCGGCATGAATGGAGCTGCCGTGGGTGCACGGTGACGCAAGTTGTCATGGTCCTTCCCGGGGAAGCACCTGAGTTATCAGAATTATCTGATCATTCTGGTGAATTACCTGGTGAAATTATGGGAGAAGGGTTGATGTGGGAAGGAAGGCCCTGCCCTTCTCGGGGTGGCTCCTGACCCAACACATCTATTAAAGACGCCCTTCAGAGTGTCCTGCTGGGCCTTGACCAGCCCACTCCCACGCTCTCTGATGGGCAAATGCTCCAGAAAGAGGTGGAAAAAGCGGACGGCCCACCTCGGCCATTTGTCCAAGCGCTGGACCAAACCAACAGGAAATCCAAACCCAACTTCCGTTCAGCCCAGAGCACGTTGGGTGACGTGGTGCAACACCTTCTCCAGCCTTGATTCACTTGTGTGTGTCAGTCGGTCGGTCGTGTCCGACTCTTTGCGACCCCATGGACTGTAGCCCATCAGGCTCCTCTGTCCATGGGATTCTCCAGGCAAGAATACTGAGGTGGGTTGCCATGCCCTCCTCCAGGGGATCTTCCCAACCCAGGGACTGAACCCAGGTCAGTCCACATTGCAGGCAGATTCTTTACTGACTGAGTCACAAGGGAAGCCCTTGTTTGGCTTAGGATGACTGTGAAATCGCTTACTCGTCTGGGCACTTACCACCTGAGTGCGGGGTAGGGGGAGGAGACAGGAGCCCAGGTTTGCCCTGGCCCCATCTAGCCCCTCCCTCCTGGGTCCTCAGACCCCTGCCATCAGACACTCAGGCTGGGGCGGGACGGGGCGGGGCGGGGGTCCCTCCCGGGGGCATCCCTGGAGGAAGCATATCCATCTTTCCACTCAGATGAGTGACTGGGTCTGTCTCAGAGATGGGTCTCGCATCCTTACCCCCAGGAGGATCATCTGCGGATCGTGGCGGCAGGGGTGGGGAGCCGGGGGGAGGTGCTCAGCCTCCGAGGTCCCTAGGCAGCCCCCGCAGCCGCTCGGGGTCCCCTGCAGGCCTCGCCCAAGAACCGTGGAAGCGCTATTTTTATCCTGATGCACAATAGTGCCAGAACGCCTTCCGACTTGACGAGACACAAAATTTAGGTGCTGGGAGAGAGACTTCAATTTCAAGCTTAAAGATTACTTTGGGTCCCCCAGGACTCAGAAGCAATTTAGAGCTGATACCCTGAACAAGAGAAAGGTTAGAAGATTAAGACCAACTGCTGTTTGGATAAATGGCTGGTAATTGCCCGCACCCGCAATTATACACGGGGACATAATTTCTTTTCCGCTACCTTTCTCCTCTCCTGCGTCCCGTCAGGATTCATTCGGAAGGAGCCCACCTTGGTCTTCTCCTGCCGAGCCTTGGTGACGTCGTACTCCACTTCGTCCATCAGCGCTCTGCACGCTAAACAAGGCAAGGAGCGCTCGTTACTCCCGGAAGGGCCCCCGCCCCGAGCCCCCCGTCCAGCTGCAGAGTCACGAGCCCGCGGTCCCCGGGGCTGGGACAGCTCCCCTCCTTCGGTCGCTTCTGCACAGGCTGAGACGCGCAGAACTTTCAAAGACAGCCAGACTGAGGCTTCCTTTGCTTATCCTTTGGCCCCCTGTGTTTTTCATAAACCACATACGTTTTATGTTTTCATGTAAAACACGCCTTTTTTTTTTTAAAAAAAGAATAGAGAGACCTCCGCTCTGAGTCCTTCAGAGTTCCCTAAGCCCCACTGGGTCACAGTCATTACACCCACAGAACCTCAGCAAAGGAAACATGTTGTCCAAAACGGGGCCCTGCTCCCAAAGACACTCTTTGGCTGAGTTTAAAATCTCAGGGAACCTCTGAAACCGACCTCCCTCTCCCCAGCTCTATAGCTGATTCTGCGCCTCTTTCCAGGCAGGGCTGCCCAGCTGAGAATTCTTAGCAAGAAAAAGTAAACGAAGTGATGCCTCCAGCATCAACCTCGTTTGCTCAACAGGACGCTGGTTTTGAACGTTCTGTCTTTGCCCCCATTCTGACACGGATGTCGGAGGAGCCCAGCAAAGCCTGGGCTGCTCACAGCCCCTCGCCTGGTGTGAAACGAGGCGCGAACACATTTTCTGTCTGATTTGAGCACTGCATTTCAGGGGTGAACAGCATAGCCTTTAAATTCCCAAATCTGAACGCCGGCACGGCCGACCTTGGTTGTAGCTCTGTTTCCTGGTTAGCATCACCGACTCAATGGACTTGAGCTTCAGCAAACTCCAGGAGATGGTGAAGGACAGGGAGGCCTGGCGTGCTGCCATCCATGGCGTCGCAAAGAGTCGGACACGACTGGGCGCCTGAATAACAACCCACTGTACACCAGAGTGGAATGGCGTGGGCTCAGCCTGCGTCAGTGGCAGCAAGGGCCAACCACAGTCTCGCCGACGCCGACACGACAGACACGTCCTGCCTGCCCCGTGCTGGGTCGTGAGCCACACTTTCGACACTCCTCGGAGCCTGAGGAGTGACCCTGTGTCATGGTGAAGCTTAGAGAGACTGGAGGACGTTCCCCAGTTCCTCTCTGCAGGCCGCTCAGAGCATGTCTGCACGGACGCAGGCAGGTCTGTGATTGAGAGTCAGGCCATGGGTCATCCAGCCCAGCTGCTGACCGGGTGACCCTCGGGCAGTGTGAGACATCCTTGATCATTAGGGTTACCTACTATGGAGGCACCGGCCCCCTGAGCAGGACCCACTCTTTCTCCATCCTCAGGCCTCCAAGAACAGCCCATCAGTCCAAGGAGACAGCAGGAGCTGGAAGGGCAGTGGGCGGTTGCCCGACGCCAGGAGAGCCTGGCATGCCTGCTCCTCCATGCCCAGCCTGCAGCCACACGCCTCCATCCCAGTTTTCTGGGCCTCGTAACTTGGCTCTGGAGCAGGCATCCCAGCACCCTCCTGAAGGCCCTTGACCCAATGATGTCCTCCTGTCGCTCTGGACCAGTGCCCTGGGCACTCGGGGCAGCTCTCCCGGCCCCCTGGATGGCAGCCTCCCTCCTCTGTGAGGGGCCTCAGCCGCTGCCCTTCCAAGTCCATTACGGTCCCAGGAAAGGGTCTCCAGGGGGGTCCCTGACCCGCCGAGCCCACCGGCCGGGGTGGGGGCCATACCTCCCTGGCCTTGCAGCTGGCGGATGGCCCGGCATCTCAGCCAGGAGGCCTCCTGGGAACAAAGTGCGGGTGACCGCTGGCTGCAGCTGAGGACCACTCAGGATCCCTGGGGACGGACAGGTGTGAGGAAGGATGTCCTCGAGTCTCCTGATGCCCTTCAGTCCTTGCTTCTAGGAGGGGAAGGGAGTGGGAACCAGTCTCTCGGCCGCAGGGAAGGGAATGGTCAGTGCGAAGGGGCAGTGGCTGGTGTGGCCACAGGGCTGCGAGGCGGCTTCCAGGGAGCGATGTGGCTCCCCCCCTGCCCAGAGGACAGCCTGAGGAGCCCCACGGAGCAGGGCCCGGGGGACCAGGGGGCTCCACGCTCCAGCAGTGCCGCCAGCCCTTCCTGCTACAGCTGCCCGCTTGGAGGGCAGCAGGGTCCCTGTTCACAGCCCGGGGCTTCCGAGCCTGCCCTGGGGTGCCTGCTTCACTTGCTCTGACTCACTTAGCTCTCTCTTCGTCAGAGGGTGAGGATAACCTAGAAGCCACCGAGTGTCCACATCCACTCAGCGAACTGCCCCCACCCTCAGCTGGACCCGGCAACCCTCCCGGGCCCCCAGTCCTGCCTGGCTCTCTGCTCTGTGTCTGCAGACTTGGGTTCCAGGATGTTCCAGGATCCGGCAGGTCTAGGATGTTCCAGGCTCTGTGGAGCCCACGGGGCGGACCTAGCCACTGTGCCTATCCCCGGGCTTTCGGTCCTGTTAATGTCCTGCTCCTTTCAGCTCGGGCCAAGTCTGGGGAGCACCAGGACAGGCCGGGAAGAGGAAAGCGGAGTTGACGGCAGGGTCGCCGTGGTCCCCACGCCCCCAGCCCTGCCTTCTCTTCTGTGGCACCAGCTGCCTGGAGTCCCAGCCTCCAGGGGCTAGACTTGCCGGTCAAGCAGAGTGGCTCGGGGCAGAGGTGAGCTCCACCCACGTGGAAGGCCGGGCTTCCCGGATAGCCCTGGAGGGCGTGAGGTCGTCCAGGCCTGCGTCCTGACCTCCCCGGCTCAGGGAAGGCGCTGCGCGAGCAGAACAGATCATTTCACATTTTCGCCCCAGGTCACAGAACAAGTTAACACAGTCACATCAGCGACCTGGGCCTCCAGATTTCTAGTCCGGCATTAATTTAAATGTTAATCTGAAATCTTCACTTAAGTCACTGGAGTTTCGAGTTTATTAGAGCAGGCGGCAGGCCTGGAGCCTCCTGGGGGGGTTGGCAGGTCACGTTGCCTGCCAGAGGGCGAGCCCTCCCCCCAGCTGGGCCCGCTTGTCTCCTCCCTCTGTCTGCCTCTTCCTCTCTGCCGGCCTCTCCTCTCTCTCTTTCTGGGAGTGAGATTTGGAAATGGGGAGGAGACGCGGCGGGTGTTCGGGGCCGTCGGGATGGCCCCTGGGGGCTGCAGAGGGCAGGTGGGGGGCACCCCCCTTCCCAGCCCTGAGGGTGGGGACAGTGCCCAGGGAGCCTGCAGTCTGCCGGCCCCCTCTGCTGACACCACTCCCGCAAGAGAACACGCGTGACCTGGGGGTCCAGACCCCGCACCCTGCTGGGCACACGCCCTCAGGAGTCACCTGCGTTCAAGGACCTGTGGTCTGCAGGGTTATGCGAGGAACAGGGGAGTCCCAGGAATAGATCCCCAGCCAGGCCCTCAGGGCGCTTGTGTTTGCCTGGAGGGCGGCCTGCTCACCAAGGGGCACAGAAATGAGCAGTGCGGGGTGGGGTCTGCAGACAGCTCGCCAGTGAGGTGAGTGAGGCCGCCTGAACCCCCAGAGCCGCCCACAGCTCAGCCAATTCTGTGCATCAGCGCTGGCCACCAGCAGATTCACCTGGGCAGACGCCAAGACACAGACCCGGGTCCCAGCCCAGGAGGGGCCCAGGCTCTGCCTGCGTCCCACCACCGAGCTACCTGTCTCTGCTTAGTGGGGCCCCAGCTCCTCCAGGGAGACGAGCCCTGACCCCCAAGGCGGGGGCTGTCCTGAAGAGTGCAGCTCCCCCACCTTGCCCATCAAGGAACCCTCGGTCTCCTGCGAGTGGAAGTGGTGGCCAGTGCTTAAGTCTTTCTTGAATGTTTTGTCCACAAGACACCAGAAGTGTGGGGGCTGGGGGGGTGCTGTTCCACGAGGGGTGGGTGGGAAATGAGCTGAGAGGCCAGTGACAAGCCACACCAGTGACCCTGAGCTGGGGCCTGGAGGGGCACAGCCCCCCGGGAGTCCTGCAGGGCTGGAGACCCCGGCAGCCGAGAGCCCCCAGGGGAGGCGTGAGCGCCAGCCAGGCGCGCGGGAAGCCGGCTGGGCTTGGGAGCGAGCCTCAGCTTCAGGCGCCCTGCATCTTGCAGCCACCTTCCTCCTCCCCTCCCTCTCCCAGGGTCGTGGGCAGAACTGTGTCCAGCAGGATTTGTGCCCAGCCCCGGCCCCGGCGGAGGTGACCTCATCTAGAGACAGGGTCTTGGCAGATGGGCAAGCTCAGATGAGGTCATTAGGGTGACTGGGGTCTAGGAAGGAGAAGAGAGACCCAGAGACCGTCGCCCAGAGGGAGACACGGACAGGGAGCCTCGGGGTGGCAGACGCAGAGGCTGAGGCTACACGCCCGCAAGCTGATGGTCATCAGCCCCCGCTCTATGTTGGCAGAGGCGGGAAAGGCCCTCCTCAGAAGTTTCAGGGGGAATGTGGCCTCGCCGACACCTCTGGACTTCAGACCTCTGGCGTCCAGAACCGTGAGGAAATGCACTTCTACTGTTAAGCCCCCCAACACCCCTGGGCACCACGTCTCAGCTGTGCCAGGGGCAGAGACACAGTGCGAGGAAGGCAGACGGCATGGGCGGGGGCAGGCAGAGTCACGGGACGTGCGTGGCTGGGCCTCAGGGCCTCCCGAGCTCCGGAGACGGCCAGGCGGGCCGACAGAGACCACCAGCTCCCAGGAGGGGGTGATCCCCCCACCTCGGGAGCAGCTGTATCGGCCGGGGAACGATGGGTGTATCCGAATTTGAGCGATGGAATGACGCTACTGCACGATTGTGACTTCTTTGTCCCGCTTTTCTCCTTCAGTTCTCTACCATCAGTATATTCTCGACTTGCTGCTCAGCAGTGACTGTTACAAAAGCTGCGTGTGAAATCCCACCGAGAAGATGCACCGCAATCGCCTTAACTCTTCTACCCGCTCCTGTCAAGTCATTTCAGATGTTTAAAGGGGGGATAATTTGCCTCACAAAGGCTCGTTATTAGCAAAATAGCTGCTTTTTAAGTGAACTTGGGGACATCATTGTGTCTCATTCATCTGATCATTCAAGAAATAGTAAAACCCTGACCCTCTTCCAGACCCCGTACCTGCTGCAGGAATTACAATGGAGGGTAAGAGAAGACCACCGTCCTGACCGCAGCCACTTGGGGTTTGCAGAGGACAGGGGAGTGTGGGTCAGCTCCAGAAAGGAGACCCTCACGGGCTCTGAGATGTTCTGTGATTAAGAAAGGATGTATTTTGATGTCCTTCCGTCTTCCCACACTGCTGGGCTGGCCAATAGCAATGAAGGATGACGTGTGCAGGGCCAGGCCTCAAGGGGCCCGGGAGCATTCACCTCGGCCCTCTTGGGATGTCTGACCGTCCTCTTCAGGGCCCAGAAGGACCGCTGACCGAGAGGTCAGGTGGGAACAGGCGGAAGCCAAGGGCCAGCACCCAGACCCCAGACACTCCCTGGGGGCCGCTGCAGGACTCGGGCGCACGAGCTAGCGCAGGGGGGCCCGAGGCTGCCAGCCCACGCCTACCCAGCCCGGGAGCACGGCCAGTTCACGGGCAGGCCTCTGAGGGTGGGCGGGCTGCACACGGCGGGTGAGGGTGGCTGGGTGCAGGTGAGGCGTGTCCAGGCTCCTTGGAGAGAGGGACCAGCAGACGCGAAACGCCCGCGTGCGGTCAGTGCATCTGAGGGAAGTGGAAAAAGAAGCCCGTCCACATGCCTGAGCAGGAGCGCGTGAGAGGAGTGTGGCTGGAGAGGAGGCCGCAGGCTGGGCAGGTTTGTGAGTGGGGCGCCAGTCTCGGGGGTGCCCGGAACACATCATCCGTCTACGCGATCGTCTGGAGGCTGAGAGCCCCGAGGCCACCTGGACCTGACGACCGCTACACAGTACCTGTCCACCACAAAGCCCCTGATGACAGAGAAGAAAGGTACTGCAGAGCGGAGTCCTGGGTGGGGTCAGTAGAAGCACAGGTGGGGTGTAGGGGCCCAAGATGGCGTCCGTTATGCTAACAGCCGTGCAGTAGCTCATAATCCAATTTGACCAGTCCCTTATAAGCGGAACTTCGGGCTTCCCTGGTGGTCCAGTGGGGAAGAGTCCGTCTTGCAGTGCAGGGGACACCGGTTCGATCCCAGGTCTGGGAAGGTCCACATGGGCTTAGAAGCGCAGCAATGAAGCCCATATGCCACAACTACTGAGCCCGCCTGCTGCAACTACTGAAGCCTGAGCGCCTAGAGCCCTTGCTCCGCAACAAGAGAAGCCACAGCTGTGAGAAGCCCCGCAGCACAGCTAGAGAATAGCCTCCGCTCGCCACAGCCAGAGCAAGTCCTCACAGCAACAGAGACCCAGCACAGCCAGAAAAAACAAGCACAATTTTTAAAAAGACCTTACCTCCAAATACAATTAATTACACTCATAGGTACAAGGAGGGAGGGCTTCGACATATGAATTTAGGGGAGCACAATTCGGGAATAAAGTTTGTCTCTGGATATGAAGACACCCCAGATCGGTGAGCGCAGCGTCTCAGCAGCTCCCCGACTCTGGTTCCGCTTCTCTGCCACCCTCTCCACTTTCCCGCACAGGCGTGCAGTGTCACCTGTGGTCCTCAGCTTCCAAGCCTCAGACGTGACACCTAGAGTCTGAACAAGTATTTCCTCGCCTGTGAGCTCCTGTTTGTAAGGAAAGTTCTAGATGCCCCTGGCAGACTCCCACTGTCCTTAGCCAGAACTGTCCTGTGACCTGGCCCAGCTCAGTCACTGGCATGGAAATAAAATGATGATGTTTAGCTCAGACCAACTGAGATCTACCCCTTGGGGCCAGAAAGGGTGCAGCCTGGCCTCGGAGCCTCTCGGTCCCTCTGTAGATGGAGAAAATCCAAGTTCTGCCAGCAAGCCTGCGCTGCGCCCGGGGACCCCACGAACATCTCAGTGCTGGGCAGTGAGTCAGGGAGGCAGCAGGTGGGGGCGGGGCCTGGAAAGAGGAGGCCCACCAGCTGGTGCAAAGACAGAGCCCAACCCAGAGGCTCCCGCACGCATCTCCCCGCCCCAGCACGTCACCACGGCAACCCAGCGCCCCAGCGACTCCCCATCGAGTTTTAACCCAAATTATATTTTCCAGATCTAAAAACAGAGGCGCTGTGAGGATTCATGTTAACAACCTGAAGGTGTGCAAAGATGAGAGATGCGCGGTAGAAAAGGCAAACCTGATCCATGATATTTTCTAATCGAACAGGCAAACCCTGGTTACTCACAACCCAAACTGACAGGCATTTTTCTCCCACACTCCTTTAAGAGAAAGAAGCAACCTTAGGGTTTTCAGCGGCAGTGTTTGTTTCCCAGGGAATGTTCCAGCTTCACTGTAATTCTATTTACCTTTAGTCTCACTCCATCATCCTTGACGTTCAGGACAGCAGCCTTCAGTCACCAGGGGAAGAGATAATTACAGCCGGCAGATGCTGTTTACTCTGGGAGAAATGTGGGCAGGTACGCCGCTGGAAGATTTCCGGTGCTAACAATACAAGGGTCTCTGGTCGGCCTTCAGGTGACCGGAAGTGCCACCAACCCAAACGCCTCTTAAATCTCTTAGAATCTCTTTCTTTGGTTCAGGTCCTTCTCAACTGATTACTCTGAAAGTTTTTATTCTGCGGGTCTTGAGTACGAAATTTCTCTGAGACTTGGGAATGTTAAGAAAATTCTGGGCAAAGCATAAAACAGGCTGTGGGTCGCTATTTTCACAAGGCATAGTCAGAGCTATTTGAGTGGGACTTCCGGCCCTCCAGTCCCTGTCAATTAAAAACGCCCTGATGTGATTAAAGATTGTGAGGGATGCAAGCTATTGTATCAGTTCAGTTGCACAGTCGTGTCTGACTCTTTGCAACCCCATGGACTGCAGCACGCCAGGCCTCCCTGTCCATCACCAACTCCCGGAGCGTGCTCAAACTCATGCCCAAGCTATTATATCTAGGATGGACAGACAACAAGGTCCTGCTGTACAACACAGGAAACGCTACTTAGTATCCTGAGATGGTGGAAAAGAATATGAGAAATGTATATGTATGTATTACCGAGTCACTTCGCTTTGCAGCAGAAACTAAGTATAGTAAGTCAACGATACTTCAGTTTAGAAAAGACCATTAGGGCACTGAATCCAGGCCTGTCTGGGGAGCTGGGAACCACATGCATGTGCGGGGGCTTCCACTGGTGGGCCCGCTGCATGCAGGCTCTGTGCTGAGGCCTCTGCCCACCATCACGATGAACACCCAGAGAAGCTCTAGGGCAGCTGCTGTGTCATCATCCCATTTGACAGATGAGAAAACTGAGGCTTGAGCAAGGAATCAATCTGCTTCGGGTCACACAGCACCGCAGGGCAGAGATTCAAAAGCAGGTGCATCTCCAGAACCTACCATGGTCCCACCCAAACGCCCTCTGTGTGGAGAGATGGTAAAGCAAGCCAGCGAGGGCCAGCAGAGCGGGAAAGAGTGGGCAGGTGGGGCCGTCCAAGGACAGCGCGAGAGTGCTCACACGAGCCAGGTCATCTGGGAGGGTTCCATAGAGACTGCTACGGCCCCTGAAATCTCCATCATAAAAAAGTTTGGTTGTAGAAAGAAGCTTAAATGCAAAACTGTCCTGAGTTCTAACGAGCTGATGAAGACACAGCCCAGGCTGGCGTCATCCTGGGTGCTCGAGCCCAGGCTGGGTGGATGCGCTCCCATCACCAGGGGTCCCTCGGTTCCTGCCAGAAGGATGCCTGCCTCCCACAGAGGATGCAGACACCTGCTCTCCCCAGGAGGAAACTGACTTCCCAATAAAGCACCCAAGGATGTTCAGGTCGGTTCCAAGAAGACCACAGTTCCTGCGGGTGGGGTTGGGCTGGCTGCAAGCGGGAGGTGGGCGTGGGGGTGGGTCTCATCAGGTAATCCCACTCGGTGGTGAAGTTACCTGGCTGGTTAAGCTTGCTTCCAGAGCAGCGATATAAACCGCCCTGAGGGAACAGAGGCTTGCCTCCCTCTGCAGACACACACCCATCTACAGAAGGATGGAGGGAGAAGACCGCACTCTGATGGGGACCCTGCCTCTGCAACATGACCTTGCAGTTCTTCTCTGCCCACGTGGGGCATTGGCTCAGCCATCTGACTCCGGGGACTGAGGTGGAAGTGACAACCTGCCAGGTCTGAGCCTGGGTTTCCCGGGGCATCTCACAGCTCCACTGGTCCTCCTGCTGCCATAACCTGGCCAAAGAAGAGCACGTCCCTCCCAGCCCCAGGTTGGAGGAGGAGGAGTCATGTGTGGGACAGACCTGAACCCACATTACCCGGGAAAGCCGCCTGCTGAGCCTACACACATGAATTAGTCACTCAGTCATGTCTGACTCTTTGCACCCCATGGACTGCAGCCCACCAGGCTCCTCTGTCCATGGAACTCTCCAGGCAAGAATACTGGAGTGGGTAGCCATTCCTTCCTCCAGGGGATCTTCCCAACCCAGGGTTTAAACCTGGGTCTCTTGCATTGCAGGCAGATTCTTTACCATCTGAGCTACAAGGGAAGACCTTCTAGGCAGTTGGCTCCCTTCAACCAGCAGACTTGGAGGGAAAAATGCCACTAGGACTTGTTTGTTATGCAGCAGTAGCTGGCTGACAGTGTACACACAAATCAAAGAAGAATTTAGAACTTAGACACTGGGGGTGGATGCCAGATGCTGGCTTGGGTGTTTTGCTTTCAGATCGAGTAGGTTATATAACAACACGGGGAAAGTGCATGTGAAGAAAGACCCCACAGTGGTGTCAGGTGTTTTAAATGAATGAGGTGGGCCCAGGGTGATGTCCGCGACACTGTCGTGAATCACCATGGCCCCAGGGAGCTGTGCTCAGGCCTGGCTCAGCTTCAGAAACACGGCGTTAGCAACAGCGCTCAGTAAACTGTTCTGGCTGGGCTTGTCCCAGGCATGTGGCAAGTGGGGCTCGGCCTCCCCCGTCTTCCTACCCTGGCTTCGGGTGGAGCCAAGGGTGAGTCACGGCTGAATCCCGGCATCTGCATGCTGGTCAGGACCCTCCAGGGCTCTCCGCCCTCGCCCGCCCATGACAGCTGCCAACGGCCAGGCGGCCCTTGGTGCGCGGAGAAGCACCTCACGATGGGAAGCACTGGGAGCAGGTGTTACCCCAGCGCGGCCTGGCCTGTCCTGACCACCTGCCACCTGGGACGTCACCCCCCCCGGGAAAGGGACCTTGCCCACACCCGGGCTCCCCGGGGTTCAGCCAGCACGGGCCTCTGGGGCTGGTTTCGGAATGCCCACTAGAGGGGACCCCAGTGCAAATCCTGAGGGGCGCAAGGAGCGCCGTATCATTGGGGCCCGGGGGCAGGGGGCCCTGAGAGCCCAGACCCACAGAGCGTCCACATCTGGGCCCCCGCAGGGCTCCCGGACGACCAACGGGCGGGGCCGCCATGCTGTCGTGAAGCCCTGGCTTATGGACAGGGGCCCTGCATCAGCCTTTCTCCACACCTCGCGAATTACGCAGCGGTCCTGGCCCGGGGCCCTGAGTGACCAACCGCTGACCGCTGCCTCTGAAAGGGGTGCAAGAAGGCCAGCCCTCCATGCCAGGCTGGGGACCTGGGCTCGGGAGGAGGTGGGCACCGAGGCCAGGCGCAGGTGGGGGAGGCTCTGCCGTCTGCAAGCAGGACCCCACAGCCAGGGCACTGTCTCAGCACCCTGGACAGCGGCCCTGCCGGGAGACCGTGGCCCTGAGCGCTGCCCACTCGGGCGCCTGGCCCCATCACTGCTCTGAACATCCCCCGCCTCCCTGAGAGCCAATGGCGTCACCCAGCTACCTGTGGGAGCCCGAGGCACACAGTCTTGGGATGAGGAAGCACCCAGGGACCAAACTGAGGTCAGCAACGGGGAAAACGTGAGCGGGAGGGACGGGAAGCCTAGTGGAGCACGTGGACCTCCCCACTCAGACAGAGGAGCTGAGGTCTCTCAAAGACAAGGACCCTCGGGGCCACTTGCTGGGGGGTGGGGTGGTGATGAAGAAAGAATCAGGGCCCTGGGGACATGGTCACTAGGAAGCCCCGAGCGAGCCACACCGAGCCTTTCCCAGCAGAAGGCCTGGTGGGGACACCGAGGGCTCTGCTCTCCTGGGGGCAGGCAGTCCCACGCCACCAGGCTGACCAAAGGGAGGTGGCTTTCATCCCTCAAGTTCCCCTACAAGTCCCCTCCTCCAGGGGACCTGACAGGAACCGAGCCGCTCTTTGCCGTCGCCTAATTCCCAATGAACTTGTTAAAGCATTTTTAGTGTAATGGAAACATTAGATCAATCCTGAGCAGCGATGGTTGTCACTAAATCAATAGCCTGCGTGGCGCTGCCCGCTGACGGCTGACACACACGCGTGAAGGTCTGTGAAGAGTTGCGGAGGACAGAGGGCCTCCCCCCACGAAGTGAGGGGGCGCAGAGGAGGAGGGCCAGGAGAGGGAAGCCTGCTCAGTCCGCAGGTCGAAGCGCAAGAGGAGGGGGACATGGTGACCGTCTCCATGCTACAGGCACCCCGAGAATAGCAGGTGATGGTGGAGGGGGTCAGGACCAGATGCCCCATGCCGACGCTTGTGCAGCAGGGCCAGGGCAGGCCCACACCCAGCAGGGGCCTCCCACCCGCTCCAAATGAGCCCAGTAGATCAAAGAAAGGGTCGGTGAGAGTGGAGGAAGGAAGAAGTCCTACGACAGGAGGGACTGCCCTGGGGGTGCAGTGGTTAGGATGCTGAGCTTCCAGTGCAAGGGGCACAGCTTCCATCCCTGGTTGGGAAGCTAAGACTCCACATGCCTTGAGGCATGGCCAAAAATTGGGGGGGAAACGGTACTAAAACAGAATAGATGCAGGCTTTGTGCGGAGAATGGGGGAGAGGGTGCAGGCAGGAAGTGGGGGCCAGTTGGGAATAAACGAGGCCCGAGGTGCCGGTGGCTGCCCTGGCCTGCAAGCAGTGGACGGCTCCGCATGGCCGTGGAGGAGAATCGCCGGGCAAGCCTCGGGCGGGGAGCAGAGGAAGGAGTCAAAGGTACAGGCTGGTCCTCCGCTCCTCAGCCGGGTGGAAGGTGGAGACACTCAGGGGTCTGGGCAGGTGAGGCGGCGTGGGGCGAGCCCCGTTTCGGAGGCGACGTCCTGGCAGGGTAGGTTCAGCAGGGTGGTCTCGGGTCCTGCGACTCAGGCTGCCACAGACAGAGGCCCTCAGCCACTGGCCCCCTCCCACCCTGGAGCCAGCTGGGTGTTTGCCTTTTGTCCTGAGGGGCCAGACTTCAAAACTGGCCACCTAACCATCCAGGGTGAGCTCCCCAAGCTCACGGACAGGTGGCCTGACATTCAGGGGTTAGGACCTTGCAGCCAAAAGTTAAGCATCAAATATTTAAAAACACACACACACATACACACAAGCACATATACACATACACACACATACCCAGACACATATACACACACATATACATATGCACATATACACAGAGACACACAGACACATGTACACATACATACATATATACACAGAGACACACCGACGTTCACACAAACACATACACACAGAGACATACAGACACATAGACACATATACACACATATGTACACACAAACACATATAAGACATGTATACACATACATGCACACACACCCATATACACAGAGGCACACACACACACACACCACAGAGAACATGCACACAAACACATACAAGACATGTATACACATACATGCACACACACCCATATACACAGAGACATGCATACACACATACATTCACACGCACCCATATACACAGAGGCACACATACATACACACACATGCACAATACACACACACACCACAGAGAACATACACACACATACACAAACACGAGCCTCACGCTGTCCTGGGCAGTAAAGTCGCATCAGCCGATCTCAAAGCCACGGCTGAGGCTTCAGCTGCTCTCGGGGGTAAAGAGGGATCGGGCTTCTGCTTCCAGGGGCGCCGGGAGGGGAGGATGTAACTAAGGTCCTGGACGAGGGTGGTGGGGAACCAGGGGGTCACCGTGGGGCAGGCCTGAGCCTCAGCATTCAGACATGGGAGGGGGGCCACAAAGGAGCCGAAGAGGAGCTGGGAGAAAGCCAGGAGGGCAGAGGGCAGGAGGGCCCATGCTGCCACGGGGGTCGGGGGTAGGGCGTGACTCGTCCTCCTCTGAATCCCGTCGTGGGCGTCCCTTCCCCTCTTCTCACACTCGGCACTGTTAAGGCACCTTGCTGCTTCCACAGCTTCTCCTCTAAGGGCTCACAACCTCTCTCCGCGGGCCCCGGAGAAGCTCACAGGTACAAATGTCCACTGGTTCTGGAGTCACTCAGAGACGCAGGACAGCACAGGGGATCCAGACTGCAGAACCCAGGTCCGCGGACCGGCCTGGCACTGCCCCCCACCGGCTGAATGGCCTCGGGAGAAAAACTTCAGTTTTGCCAGTTTCCTCCTCTGTCAAATGTGGGCGATAATTCGATCCAACTGTCTTAGGTGGAGTTCCCGCCAAAAGAAAGGAGTGGGAGGGACCCGAAGAGGTGAGCAGAGAGGCTGCATGGAGGCGGCCACGAGATTCAGTCCTTTGAGGGCCTGGAGCCCATGGGCCAGACCTGGCCCTCTGCGTGCTGTTATAAATAAAGCTTTATTGGAACACAGACACATCCAATTGTTTGCATGTTCTCTACATTAGTGTTTCCAGGGTGGCGCTAGTGGTAAAGAGCCCACCTGCCAATGCAGGAGACATAAGAAATGTGGGTTCAATCCCTGGGTTGGGAAGATCCCCTGGAGAAGGACATGGCAACCCAGTCCAGTATTCTTGCCCGGAGAATCCCATGGACAGAGGGGCCTGGTGGGCTACAGTCCGTGGGGTCACAAAGAGTCGGACACGGCTGACGGAACTCAGCATGCAATGAGAGCCCGAGGTGGGTGGGGCCCAGCTCTGAGGATCCGGGAACGGCTCCAGTGAGTCCTTGGGGATTCTCAGCAGACCACCTGCCCCCAGGCCTCGGGGACACCGCCCTCTCCCATCTCCCTCCATGGCCCCCAGCTTGAGGTCCCTTCTCCACCGTGGGCTCTACGGCTCCACCCCACCTGTCCCTCTGCACCCTGTCCCCAGGCCCTGGCCCTAAGGGACTCCCTCCTCCCATCCCCCACCCCGACGGCGTCCAGGAGCCCACCCAGGGAAGCCGGCACAGGTCAGTGACTGCCCTCTCACTGCCCGGACCGGCGTGGCTCCCCCATCCACCCAGAGACCAGGGGCCGCATGATGGGTCCGCGCAGAAGCAAACAGCAGAGCGGGGCTCATGCTTGACCGGAGCCAACAGACGTTTCTGCTGGCACGAGTGGCTTCCCGGTTCCACGGTCTCATCCCCACTGAGATGGCCAGTGGAAGCCCACGTGCTCCTCCCCAGATCCCCGATTCTCATTAATGATGCCCCGCCCCTCGGTGTGACTAAAGGACCACCCTGAAAAGACTAAAAACCACCCGCAGGTTCTACAGTCCAACGGGCAAGCTTACAGCCAAAACCTGGGCACGCAAGTATTCAAATCAGCTGTGACTAACAGGTCCCAGTAACTCGTCATCCCAGGAGAGACGTCACTAAAGTGCCCTGGGTCACACATGCCAGTGTGACCCCACAGCTGAGCCGACACCCCAAGTTCAGTTCAGTTCAGTCGCTCAGTCATGTCTGACTCTGCGACCCCATGGACTGCAGCACACCAGGCCTCCCTGTCCATTACCAACTCTCCGAGTTTACTCAAACTCATGTCCATCGAGTCAGTGATGCCATCCAACCACCTCACCCTCTGTTGTCCCCTTTGCTTGCCTTCAATCTTTCCCAGCATCAGGGTCTTTTCAAATGAGTCAGCTTTTTGCATCAGGTGGCCAAAGTATTGGAGTTTCAGCTTCAACATCAGTCCTTCCAATGAATATTCAGGACTGATTTCCTTTAGGATGGACTAGTTGGATCTCCTTGCAGATACCCCAAGACTGCCCCCAAATGAGGCCCACAGACAGGAACTGAGCACCCAGGCTCACAGCGGGGCTGGAAGAGGTTACACAGCCGCTGCCATAACCTCTGGACCTGAGCCCGGGCCAGGGCTCAGCGGGAACCCAGAGAGCTTTCTGTTGGGGTGCCGGGGGACTGTCCAGCCTCGGGGATGCCCGGCCTGCACCACACCCCCACACTCACCTCCACAGAATACGTCTGGTTCCCGGGGGTCCCGGGCCGCCGGCAGCCCCTCCAGCAGGGCCAGCATCACCAGCAGGGCCATGGGCCACAGCGAGCGCACCATGCCTGCACCACCTCCTCTCCGCACCCTCCGGCCTCTGGGTGTCCCGCCGGGAGACCCAGCAGATGCCTGGCTGCCCTGGTCACCCGGGAGACCAGCCCTCCCCTGGGCGCCACACCTGTGCCCGCATCCTGGTGCACACAGCTGCCTCCTCTGCCAGGCGGGCCACCGCCCCGGCCCCGCCCCAGCCCCGCTCCAGCCTCCAACCCCACCCCAGGTCCCCCTCCCGTTCCAGGAGTCCCACCTCCTTCCCGGGTCCCCATGCCCTGGGTCCCCATGCCCTCTCCGGGTCCCCTTGCCCCAGCCCTGGGCAGGAGGTCCCGTGAGCCAGGCCACCCGTGCTTACACCCGCTGCGTGCAGACCCTCACCCTGCAGTGAAGACATGAGTGCCTCGGGTCACTTGGCCCTGGAGGGCCTTGCTCCAGACACTGCTCCAACGGACGAAAGGCACGTCCTCCTGGGCATTCTCAGAAGGCCCCGGGAGCGTCCCAGCCCTTCCCAGGCTGTGGGGACACTGGTCCTACCCGCCCCCCAGGCCTGTCTCCCAGTCTCCTCCATCAATCCTGTTTCTTCCCACCTTGTCACCACTCACCCCACAAGCTTGAAAGGGGCGGATAAATTAAGCATCACATTTACATTTTAACAGGAACTGCCTTAAACATCAGCAGGGCATCCTTTTTTGTTCTTTTTTTTTTGCAAATGAGTCTCATGCAAACCCCATAGGAAAAGTGGCCAGGTGCAGTCCCGTGGGGAACCAGGCCCCAGGCACACCCTGCCCGCCTGTCACCCCACACCCAGCTGCAGGCTGCAGGCAGAGTGTGGTGGAGAAAGAAGGATGGCACCTTGGTTCAGTGAGGGAAATGCTTTTTTTAATTTCCTCCAAGTAATCTGAATAATTTCCTCCATATTCCCCAGATCCCTGCTTTCTCTGAGCGAGCAGAAAATGCCAGCTCTGTAGTGTGCTTCTGAGCACCTGGTCTCCAGGATTCTGGGCCATTGAAGGTGAAACTGGGGGGTATTTCAGGGGGATGGGGGGAGTGGGAGAGATGAAAGAGAGAGAAAAAAGAAGGGCGAAGGGAAGGGGCGGGGGAGGAGGGACACTGTCGCCTCGCGGACTCGCCATTCCTCTAGGGAGCCGGGCACCCTTGACTGGAGAAGACGTTTTTGGAGACCAAGTTTGAGGTACTTACTCTTTATTGCTACTGGGGTGTCACTGCCCCAGGCTGTCTGGGAGAAAGATGAGATTTAGGTACACATCGGTGTACACCCAAGTGGCGCTGCTGGTAAAGAACCCGCCTGCCAATAGAGGAGATGTAAGAGACACGGGTTCGATCCCTGCGTTGGGAAGATCCCCCGGAGCAGGGCACAACAACCCACTGCAGTATTCTTGCTTGGAGAATGCCATGGACAGAGGAGCCTGGCGGGTTATAGTCCATGGGGTTGCAAAGAATCAGACACGACTGAAGAGAGTTAGCATGCACACATATAGACACACTCACCCCAGTGCACACACGTCTCCATGGCTACATCGAGATGGATGAGTTGATACCATACCTCCAACCCAGTCCAGCGCCTCGGGTTCTTTATAACCTTCTCCCTTTGAGGCGTTACCAAACCCCTTCTCCGACAGCAAGAGCCCCGCCTTCTGTTTCCCTCACAGGGTGTCTGCGGCTCAGCTCCCTGCCTGTCCAGTGGGACACCTAAGCATCCAGTCACCTTGTGGCCCTGCTGCCCATCACTTGGCCCCAGCTGTGACAGGTCATCTGGGCCCAAGGAACAGGGTTTGGTTCTGATAAAAATAGCCTCGTATTATAGTCACTTTCGGAGGGGTGCCGAAGAATTGATGCTTCTGAACTGTGGTGTTGGAGAAGACTCTTGAGAGTCCCTTGGACCACAAGGAGATCCAACCAGTCCATCCTAGAGGAGATCAGTCCTGGGTGTTCACTGGAAGGACTGATGCCGAAGCTGAAGCTCCAATACTTTGGCCACCTGATGGGAAGAACTGACTCACTGGAAAAGACCCTGATGCTGGGAAAGACTGAAGGCGAGAGGAGAAGGGGATGACAGAGGATGAGACGGTTGGATGGTATCACCGAAAACTCAATGGACATGAGTTGGTGATGGACAGGGAGGCCTGGCGTGCTGCAGCCCATGAGGTCGCAGAGAGTCGGACACGACTGGGCAACTGAACTGAACTGATATTCACCTTTCCCTCCCACGGTATCACCTAAGGGAGACTTAGCCATTTGCTCACATACACTGTTTGCATTCATAGGACCTTGACTTTACCTTTAAACGGAGCAGCAGTGTGCCCAGCTTAGAGATTCCAGATCCCAGCTCCGCTGCTCCTAGGTATGGACACTGGACTAATTTCTGGCCAGTGAGACATAGCAGGACTTGCGGGGAAGCAGGACTTCTGAAAAACTCAAAAGCAGGAAGACAGAGACCTTGAGTCCCTCTTGCCTCTCCTTTGTTCTTCTTGCTTCTTCTTTGGAATGTGGATCTGATGCCTGGAACTCCTGCAGGCCTCCTGGGCCCTGAGGCAGCCTCAAGGCGGGAAAGCAGAGCAAGACACCAGGACTTTGAGTCCTGATGCTGATGTCCACACCAGCCCACAACTGCTGACTTTGGGCCCTCCCTCAGTATAAGCTAAAAGTTCATTTCCACCAGGTTTAAGCCATTGTTACTTTTAGTATAAGTTGGTGGAGAGCCGAATGAAATCCCTAACTGAAAGAGCAGAGAGGTGATTTCCCCCCTCCCTCTAGGGAAGCTTCTTGGTCCCCAGCACAGAAGTGGCAACTCCAAGGACCCCTGGCCCCTGGGCCCAGCTGCTTGGAAAAGGGAAGCACCCCATCCTAGAGCAACCCGTCAGTAAGCTGGACTGGGTCCATGTGGCCTGGGGAGTGAGAGCTGAGGCCGCGGAGCCTATAGGAAGAGAGGAGGACGGGGTCTGGGCCCAGGTCCTGCATAAACTCGGGGAGGGCAGAGGAGCCAGAGAAGGGGAGAGAGCCCCAGGCCCTGTGTGGCCCCGCCCTTCTCCATCAGCCACGGGGGCCTGGATCTGCAGCAGAGACCCAGCTTCCTCCTACGGCAGGCCCAGCACCCACACAGCCCGGCCCCAGGAAGTCGTCCCTCACCCCCTCTGCTCCCCCAGGCCCCAGATCTGATTCCTTATTAACTCCCTTGATTTTGTCTCCCAAATATTTCTGGATCAGGCTGCTCCTTGCCACCACTACCCCCCCACCTGCTCTGAGGGGCATCCTTCCGGCTGCCCAGCTGCTAGAAGTCCTGCTGGGTATGCCTGTGCCCCTCGGACCATCTGCCTGTGCTTCGCACGTGGCCAGAGAGAGCTTTCCACGGGCCGGCCTGAGGGTACAGGGAAGGTGGTCTTTCCAGTAAGAGACCGTCCAGTGAACCGTCTTGGCATGTACATCACAGAGGGGACGGTCCTGACGGATTAAGGAAGGAAACCATAGGGACTTGCCTGGTGGTCCAGTGGCTAAGACCCCACACTCCCAATGCAAGGGGCCTGGGTTTGATCCCTGGTCAGGGAATTATATCCCACATGCCACAGCACAGACCCCGCACAGCTAAATAAATAAATAGCAAAAAAAAAAAAAGAAAGGAAACCATAAAAATACTAGAATAAGTTACCAGAGAGTATTTATTACACACCTGTAGAGTGAGGCAAGCCTTTCTAACCATTACCGCCCCCCAAATCATAAAAGAAGAGAGCAAGCACCCCTGTAATCATGGAAAAATTGAAACTAGGACTTCTCTGGCCGCCCAGAGATTGAGACTCTGCCCTTCCACTGTGGCGGGCGGGGGGGGGGGGGGGGGGGGGCAGGTTTCTTTCCTGATGGGCAACGAAGGCCCAAAAGTCATGCGGTGCAGCCAAAAAAGAATAAAATAAAATCAATTGGCAGAAAACGACTTTTAGGGCCACAAAATGGTTCTGGATGATGCTGTAATGACGTCACTGCACACTTATCCAAACCCATGGCACGTTCCAGAGCAGGAGTGAACCTCAGTGCAGACGGCGGACTTTGGACAGTGACCACATGTGATGTGTGCTCACCAGCTCTAACAGTAAACCAGACACACAGATAGTGAATGGGTGCTGATAAAGAGGTGTGACTGCATTTGAGGGGCAGCGGGAATACAGGAAATCTTTGTCATGATGCTCGGTTTTGCTGTGAGCATAAAATCGCTCTAAAAAATAAAGGCTATTAAAAGCAAATGGCAGCCCACTCCAGTACTCTTGCCTGGAAAATCCCATGGACGGAGGAGCCTGGTGGGCTACAGTCCATGGGGTCGTAAAGAGTCAGACACAACTGAGCGATTCCACCACCATCATTAAAAGCAAAACCAGAAAATTAAATCTAACCACCCAATTGAAAACTGAGTAAGAATTTGAATAAAAGATGAGCAAAAGAGGGCCTTCTTGGGTGGACCCGGGGCTAAAACGCTGCCCTCCCGACGCAAGGGGCCCGGGTTCAGTCCCTGGTCAAGGAACCAGGTCCCACATGACGCAATGAAGATCTGCCACGCCACAACTGAGATTCCTGTGCAGCCACATAGGTGAATAAACATCTCATTTTCAAAAAGAAGATGGGCAAAATAAAAAGGCTGAGTTGGTACTGGTGAGGTGAGACCTTGTACTGGTGGAGAAGAAGCATATAGGACTCAACGGAGCACATCTGCTAGCGTCAGAACAGTGAGACAAATCACAAATGCTCATGTGGTAGGGGGCCAAGGGTCCCAAGTCCAGGAGTTTGGGCCACGCGAGCACGCGCACAGGTGCAAAACGACTCACATCTTAAGTCATTACATTTAAGAAAAATTTCCAAACCATGTATGTAACATAGTAAGCTAGCCTTGGGGAAAATGCAGTCTTTCTGGAAGGAACCTAAGCTAACTCTGAATATCCGCCTCCTCTGGGTTGGAGAACTGGTGGCTGGAGAATCAGATCATGAAGAACAGGATTTCCTGAGTGACAGGAGTGTGTGTGTGACACAAGGCGGGCCCTGAGCGGGTATGCCAATCACGTGACCCAGAGTTTCGGGGCGGGGCTGGTCTCTCGAAGACCCGCCACCCGATTGGTTGGACTGAGCAGAAGGTGGGGCTTGGAGGTAGGAGCTCCTCCTCCCCGGGGGAGGGGAGGGGCCTGGAGCGGAGCTCAGGATGGAGCCTGCGGTCAGCAGCCCCGCTGCGCGCTGACAGCCCAAGGAGAACTCTGGACAGCGAGGCTCGGTGGTACAGGAGGGCGGTGATGCCCCGGCTCCACCAGGAAAGGGCCCAGCGCTCTTCTTCGGGGCGCACCGAGACCTCGCCCCGTGTGTCTAGCTACTCGGCTGGCCCAAGCTTGTGTCCGCTATGATACAACTTGCGGCAGTCGTAAGCTCAGCACTTTCCTGAGTTCTCTGGATCATTCGAGGGGATCATCCAACCTGAGGGGGGGTCATGGGAATCCCCAGGTTTGTGGACAGATTGTCAGAAGTGTGGGTGGCCTGAGGTCCCCACTGGTGGCTGGCGTCCTGGCGGGAAAGGAGCCCTGACCCCGTGGCTGGTGTCAGAGTTCAAGTTGTGGTCATAATTGGGACAAAAAGCGGGGTGAGGTTTTTCTGTGACCATTTGTACCTCTTTTAAAAGTATGTTTCCTATTTACAACCAAATAGGTAAGACTGAAAGAAAGATATTTTTAACTCTAGGAGAAAAAAAAATGGTTGTTCCTGAAAGCACAGTCGAAACCTAAAGCAAACGAAACTGAGGCAGAATTTTGAGCACTGGATTGAATCGGTGAAAGGAAAAAGCCCTCTTACCATCAATTCGTGGCGGACGGGTCCCTGGGGAGAGGAGAAGGACCGGTGGTACTCCAGCCTGTTTCCTTGACAGCCTATTTCTTTCATCCTGCGTCTGTTTTCACTGCCTTGCCTGGAGCACGCAGACCTCCAGCCCACAAAGTCAGGAATGCTGCATCCACCTGGTGAGATGCCAGTGTCCAGGTGGAGGTGCTGAGGTGGGGAAGCGCTTCCCACCTTTCAGAAGCTGCGTTCCCAGCCTGCAGCCTCCAGCCTGGGGCGTGTTTGGTCTCACCTCAGAAAGAAAAGCCTCGTTCAGAAGCAACACAGGAGCTGGAGAAGCCAGCAGAACACAGGCAGGCCGTCGAACACCCCTACCCACCTGGTCCTGGGCAGCCCTCCTCCTGGATTCTCCTGCTCCCGGGGCGTTTTCTTCTGTCCTCATTCTTCTTTCTCCTCCGGGCCCTTCTGCTGCACACAGCAGAAAAGGAAAGCGCCGAGCGTGTTGCTTCTCTGGGGCCGTCACAGGGTGTCACAGGAGACGGGGCCGGGACAGGCACTCGCTTGGGGAAGACTGCAGACCCGCGAGGTGATGACCGTGCTGGGCTGGGCTCGTGTTTCGGTCCCTGGCTCGTCGGCTTAAACCTGGCGTGTTCTCTGAGCCCATCACCCGTGTCTGCTGGGCGTCGGAGTCATCCTTTCCTGCAGGTGAGGCTGCCCACCTGCTGGTGGAATTCTAGCCCCCCCCCACCTGCTGCACCCCACTCCCCCAGCCCCATCCGCTGTCCATCACAGAGGGAGGCTTGCCAGCCGTCCTGGGCAAAGCCCACTGTGGTTGTATCCCGCTTCAGCCGCTCAGGCAAGTTTCCCAAGCAACAGCAGGAAGGCCCTGGCGGCCTCCACACGTGGACAGACCCACCCCAGGAGCCCTCAAGCTGCCCTCCGTCGGGGTGTTGCCCCTGCTTCCTCTGGTCCAGGTGAGGGACAGCTCTGAGGAGTGGAGGAGAGGCTGGCATCCTCTTTTCATCTCAGACTGTCTACCTGGACACCAGAGCATCACTTCTTCAGAGACATATTCCTGGATCTATTCCTGGCATCACTTCAGGGACATATTCCTGGCATTCAAACAGCCGCCGGCCCTTCCGTTTCCACCTGTAGTGGCCTGATCTCTGAGTTCGTGAGGCTGGGTGTGGACTGAGCCCTGGGAGCCGGTCCCCGGGGACCACCCTGTCCCCTCTGTCTGCTCCAGGAGTCAGACAAGCCAGGGCCCTGCCCTCAGACCTGCCGTGAGACCCGACAGTCCTGGTTTAAACAGCAGGGTCTTCAGCTGAGCTGTGTGTTGAGTCCCTCTTTCTTCTGAACTTGATCAACTTTCCAGGATGCAAGGGCCTCACCTGGAGCCTTCGGAGCCGTGACCCTGTCCTCGTATCACAGGGCAAGGCGTCTATCCAAGATGCTTCTACCTTTCCAGAGGGAGTGAAGGACGCGTTCCGTGCGCCGGGTCCTAGGGAGGCCTGCACGAAAAGGCGCAGCTCACAGGCTGCTCATCCACTGACCTCCTTGAGCCCTGAATCCTTGACTTGGTCCATCGTCTCCTGCCAAGAAGAACGAACTCACTCTGCCCTGTGGGTGAGCGGGCGATGGAGGAGGAGCCTCCCTCGTTGCCCTGGTCCGCAGTGAGTGCTGGAAGGGGACGCACTCCTGCTGCCTGGGCGCGTCCGGCAATACCGGCTGTCCTCCCTGCCCCCTCGTGCCGGGAAGAGGACCTCACGTGGCACCCTGGAGGGGTCACCATGTTGTTCAGCCGCGTCCGACTCTTTGCGGCCCCGTGGACCGCAGCACTCCAGGCCTCCCTGTCCATCACCAACTCCCGGAGTTTGTTTCACATCCACTGAGTCGGTGATGCCATCCCAGCATCTCATCCTCATAGGTGTCGCCTATGCTGGGGGTGAAACCTACTCATGGTGCCATATCTGTAAGTGCTGCTGGAGGAGGCGACCGGGGGAACAGTGGAATTTTCCAAGGCATGGAGCATAATGTCTTAGGTCCCACTGGCTGAGTTCACGGCCTCCCCCAGCTCTGGGCAGCAAAGGCGATGGCCGATGCTGGAAAAGCTGGCAGGCACCAGACTGGGTCTTCCCTGCCTCCCTCTTCCCATCCTGAAAGCTGCCACAAGCCTGCAGTTCTGCCTCCAAAGGGGGTCAATGCCAGGCAGCCATTTCCATTTAAAATCGGTTGTTCCATTTTAACTGGAGCCCTTTAACTAGTACCAAGATAGCGTTTCACATTTAAAGGGTTTCTGTCACAAGATTGTGTTGAGAGTTGACCCTCAGGGCAAAAAAAGAATGAATAAGAGAAGCCAGTGGCCTCCCCTCCTCTGAGATTTAAGGTACCGTCTCATTTCCTGGGACAGATATTTCTCTTCCACTGAATTGTTTCATCTCTTTTACTTAGACTGGAAACCTCCTGGGCTGGCCTGCATGACCCCTGCCCCCAAGCAGAGCAACAACCACCACCAGCTTTAAAGAAAAACATGTGAGCCACGGGGGCCATGCGCCTGATGGAGGCGGGAGACAGTGCGGGCAGCCCCTGGCAGGGCCCCCTGCCCTGTTGCAGACGCCTCGGGGTGTCCTGGGGACCCCTCGTCTGCACCCACATCTGCACAAGCTTCGGCTTCTAGAAAGCACTGTCCTTAAGCTTGGCAGGAGGCCATGGAGACACAGTCCTGGAGAAGGGACTCAACTGAGATGCCGAGGATTGCGCTTTCCGCTTTGGGCAGGAGAGAGGGCAGGAAGGGGCTTTCTCTCTAGCTCCTGTCTCCTCTGCGCCTCCATCCCCTTCTTCTTTCTTTCTAAGATGCATTCACGCGAGAGGCTGAGGATTTGGATCGGGGGCTGTATTTTCTGGGAGAAATCCTGCTGACTCTGGAACCTGTCACAACAGAGCAGGTGAGCTAGGAGCTGGAGATGCAGCTGGAAACTGGGTCCACGTGGGAGCAGTGCCCAGGGGCCAAGTGAGGGGTCCCAGAGGAGCTGAAGGTCCCGAGGGCACGGTGGTGGGCAGTCACTCCAGGGCTGAGCTCCTGTTCCGCCCCCCTGCACCAGTGCTGGACCCAGGTTCCTCAGGACCCCTGCAGTAAACATACAGCGGGGGAATCGAGGTGACTCAAGCAGAGGTAATTGAATGGCTGGAGCAGAGCTTAGGCGAAGTGGGTGGGGGGATGTTGTAGCCGCAGGGCTGTAACCAGCCCTGAGCTCAAAGTGGGCAGCTGGAACTCGGGAGGGCATTTGTAGGGAACAGAGCTGTTGAAAGTGACCTTCAACACGGCCGAACTCGACCTTCAGCGGAGTCCTAGGACCTGGCAGGGCAAGCACCCACGCCGTGACGGCTGCCGTCCAGTAGAGGGCGCCACATGTGAGGCCACGAAGCTGCCGCTGACAGCATCAGTCGGTTCAGTTCAGTCGCTCAGTCGTGTCTGACTCTTTGCGACCCCATGGACCGCAGCATGCCAGGCCTCCCTGCCCATCACCAACTCCCAGAGTTTACTCAGACTCACGTCCATTGAGTCAGTGGTGTCATACAACCATCTCATCCTCTATCATCCCCTTTTCCTCCTGCCCTCAATCTTTCCCAGCATCAGGGTCTTTTCAAATGAGTCAGTTCTTCACATCAGTTGGCCAAAGTATTGGAGCTTCAGCTTCAACATCAGTCCTTCCAATGAATATTCAGGACTGATTTCCTTTAGGATGGACTGGTTTGAGCTTCTTGCAGTCCAAGGGACTCTCAAGAGTCTTCTTTAACACCACAGTTCAAAAGCATCAATTCTTCAGTGTTCAGCCTTCTTTATGGTCCAACTCTCACATCCATACATGACTACTGGAAAAACCATAGTTTTGACTAGATGGACCTTTGTCAGCAAAGTAATGTCTCTGCTTTTTAATTTGCCATCTAGAATGGTCATAGCTTTTCTTCCAAGGAGCAAGCGTCTTTTAATTTCATGCTGCAGTCACTATCTGCAGTGATTTTGGACCCGATAAAATGAAGTCTCTCACTCTTTCCACTGTTTCCCCATCTATTTGCATGAAGTGATGGGACCAGGTGCCATGATCTTAGTTTTCTGAATGTTGAGCTTTAAACCAGGTTTTTTACTCTCCTCTTTCACTTTCATCAAGAGGCTCTTTATTTTCTCTTCACTTTCTGCCATAAGGGTGGTGTCATCTGCATATCTGAGGTTATTGATATTTCTCCTGGCAATATTGATTCCAGTTTGTGCTTCATCCAACCTGGTGTTTCACATGATGTACTCTGCATAGAAGTTAAATAAGCAGGGTGACAATATATAGCTTTGACGTACTCCTTTCCCAATTTGGAACCAGTCTGTTGTTCCATGTCCAGTTCTAACTGTTGCTTCTTGACCTCTTAAAATGTTCTTTCATTTAAAACAGTTGAGTGCCTCCCACATGCCAGGCAGTGTTGTAGGTTCTGAAGATTTGGCAGTGAGCAAAACTGACCAAGTCCCTCCCTCATGGGGCCTATGTTTTAGAAGGTCTCATCCACACTCACCACGGGGTCCAGAGGGAAAGCAATCTGACTTGAATGGCCATGTGTTTAAGCAATTCCTACATTGATAAAGGACAGTCAGCCTCCTTTGGGGTTACAGATGATTTCCAGAAGAACAGAGATGGAACACATAGAGAGCTCTTTTGTGTAGAGCTTTGAGAAAATGGCCCAAACCTATGAAAAGTGGGGACCCATGCTACTGATTTGACAGGAGAGAGGGTTTCCCTTGTGGTTTCAATCCCTGTGTCAGGAAGATCTCCTGGAGAAGGGAATGGCACCCACTCCAGTATTCTTGCCTGAAGAATTCTATGGACAGAGGACACTACCAGCTAAAGAATGTTGTCTGGGGCACCCAGAGCCCCCCATGGAACCCCACTTCCAGGCACGGTCACACCATCGCCAGGGAACCTGTCCGTGGGGTCCCAGGCTCCTGGCACCCTCTGGACATCGTACTTTACGTGTAACACCCTCCCCAGTAGCCCCCAAGACTGGATTCTGGAGAGTCTCTTTTCGAGACCATGTAAAGTCAAAGTATCTTGGTAAAGTATCTCAGTGGTAAAGAATCCACCTGCCAATGCAGGAGACACAGGTTCGATCCCTCATTCGGGAAGATCCCACATGCTGCAGGGCAAGTAAGCCCAGGCGCCACAAGTGCTGAGCCTGTGCCCCAGAGCCCGGGGCCACAGCTGCTGAGCCCCCGCGCCTGGAGCCCGGGATCTGCAACAGGAGAAGCCAGGCAGTGAGAAGCCCATGCACCACAGCTAGGGGGTAGGCCCCACTGCCCACAGCCAGAGAAAGCCCATGCAGCAACAAAGACCCGGCCCAGCCAGAAAGAAAGAAAGAAGACTGTTGTCTTCTACCCAGTTCTGCAAAAATTAAGTCATTAGCCACCGCGACGGCCAGCTTACAGAACACCCTGCGTGGAATTCAGGGCGGAGACCAGGATGAGGCCCTCTGCACTCTGGGAGAACCGGCAGAACAGGCCTTCAGAGCGGTAGGTGTTTTCAGGAGGAAGGTTTATGAAGCAAGGTTCTTGCGTCGTCCCATGCTTAGAAAAGCACCGCAATCAGTAACTGAGATTTCTGTTCCCTGTGACTGACAGTGACCTTCAGCTGAGACGGGCGCTGAGTTGCATGGACCCCTTCTCCAAAATCACACACGTACTGACCCCCACCCCTTTCAGAGCCATTGCTCAGAGCTCTCTGAGAAGTTGTCTCCCAGGCCGTGGCCCTTGGTGAGACACCCCAGGCAGAGTTAAACTCACGACTCACACTTTGAGTGGGTTTTTTTTTTTTTTCAGTTGGCAGCGCCAAACTGATGGTGACTCCCAGATTAAAAACCCTGACTCCAAAAAAAAAAAAAAAAAAAAACCCCTGACTCCCCCAGCAATGTCTGATTTTCCCTGAGGATAATGCCCAGTCTCCCACAGGAGCGGACACTCCCGCTTCTCTCTGCCGTTTCAGCCAGGC
Organism: Cervus canadensis; assembly: GCF_019320065.1. NCBI lineage: Eukaryota > Metazoa > Chordata > Mammalia > Artiodactyla > Cervidae > Cervus > Cervus canadensis. The sequence goes on from NC_057388.1 coordinate 108,955,642, forward strand.
GCCTACCACAGGTTTCCTGAATGCATCGTGCATCTTCAGCCCTGTGCACCTCTGCCCTTCTGTCCAAGAGGCTGATCCGCCTTCACGTCTTTATTCACCCAACTGCTCCTGGTCCTTCGAGACTTGATCCAAGTGTCACCTCCTCCAGGAAGCCTTCCCTGAGCACTCGCCTGCCCTCCGGTCTGAACCCAGCTTTGGTGCCCCCAGGGCGGCATCCCTCCCTCCCTGTGTTGTGACAGGGGAGCCCCCGGGGCAAGCCTGGCCTGTTCTGTGTGCCCCGGCTCTGAACGCCAGCACAGAGGGAGATAAAAGCAGGTAACTGGGAGCCGAAGCAGTTCACAGGACCCGACTTCCCCATCACAGAGGGAGGAACGTGGAAATGTTAGTCGCTCAGTCGTGTCCAGCTCTTTGTGACCCCATGGACTGTAGCCCGCCAAGCCCGCCAGGCTCCTCCATCCATGCGATTCTCCAGGCAGGAATACTGGAGTGGGTTGCCATCTCCTCCAGGGGATCTTCCCGACCCAGGGATCGAACCTGGGTCTCCCCCGTTGTAGGCACTCTTTACCATCTGAGCCACCAGGGAAGCCATGGAGGGAGGGGACATTATTAAATGGACTCCGAGAGCGTTTTCAGCTCCAACATTCCTTCAGTTGTCCTCACACTAAAATCTATGAACTCAAAGCTTAACATAAAAGGTCTTTCCACGGACTGCTGGCTGCACTCGGCATTTATCACCATCCGTGTGCCCCGGGACCGCGGGACTGGCGACCCGGGAAGACAGAGCTGACCTCACTCGTGAATCACGCGGCACCATCGCCCCCCACCCCTGCCGCAGGCGCTGATCCTCAGACCTCAGTTCTGACCTCGGCTGTACCCGGAGTCGGGGACCAGATGTGCCTCCCGGCCCAGGGCCCCAAGGGCGTGTGAAACCCCTCACACTAGGGAAATAATGTGCGGGCCCATCATGAGCAATGCTGTGTTTGCATTTTGCACATTTTCCCTGTGTCCCTGTGTTAGATCATCCTCTCCAGAAGCACAGGGTCACTGAGCACAGCGGGGAGAAGAAGGGGAGCGTTAATCCAAGGATCCCTGGGACTCGAGACCACGCCCGGGCGTGGCGGGGAGCGCCCGCCTCCGCCTCCCTGCTGGCCCACGGCATCCCCCACAGGGGCCGCTTTCCCTGCCTCCCTCTCTGACTTCTCAGGCTGCACCTGGGTGTGCGTGTGTTCACACTGTTATTTTGTGTGTGCATGTGGGGTGTGGGGTATTACATATTCTTTTAATGTTGATCAAAGCAGCCCATGTAGAGTTTAAATCGACGGCACGCTACTACATAACAGCTGGTACCGCTTTCGCTTGAAGTGTCAGTGTGACGCGCTCCCAGACCGGCTGCTCTGGAAGGTGGGGACCCCCACGGGGTGATGGGCAGGTTGATGGCATTTCTGTTAAATCTGTGACTGGTGCTCCTTTCTGATATGGGGAAGCTTCTGGCAGCCGAGCGGCAGGGTGAGACGTCGTGTCCCCTTGCCGCACGGTTCTCCTGCCTCGTCAGTGGTTGATGTGCTTTGCAGTCACTCTGCTTCCGGGACCCACCTGGAACCCGCACCCAGAGTCCCCCATGGAACCCCACCGTTGCCAGGGACACTGTCTGTGGGGTCCCGGGCTCCTGGCACCCTCTGGACATCCTACTTTACGTGTAACACCCTCCCCAGTAGCCCCCAGGACAGAATACTGCGGAGTCTCTTTTTGAGACCTTGTAAAAATAAAGTATCTTTATTCCACTCGCATAACCAACTGATGATTTGATTGGGGTTTGGGGTGCGAAGGCATTTTTCTCTCTGAGTTCCTAAGGCTTTTCCCACTGAGTTTCACCTTCCACTTTGTTGTTGAAAGTTGGGAGGCCGTGGAAATGCCTCCCCAGACCTCAGCTGTCCCCAACGCCTCCAGCCTCCATGCTCCCACCTCCATGGGGACTGACACCGCATCCACGGGGAACACAGGTGACCTGGTCCCAGTGGCTCTGCTCGGATGCCCGTGACCGCGGGTCTGCAGCTCAGCCTCCTGGGGGCTCCTCCCACCATGGAGGTTGTCCTTGAGAGGCACAGGCCACTCTGACAGCAGACTGGCCTGGGGACCCCCGGCCCTGGGGAGCTGTCCTTGGCCATGTGGCTTCCCTGTCTTCCCTCCTCCTCCTCCATCCGCAGCCAGAGCTCCCCAGGTGACTCCCCCATGAAATCCTTGTCTTGTCGGTCTGTCCACGGCCACCATGGCGGCTTGTCTTCATCTTTGTGTTTACATCTTCTTAAAATCCTTACAGCACGTTCCAGTGGGGCTCTGAGTACCAGTGAAGATAACTCCTGCGATCAACCCAGTCTACTGGAAATCCTAAAATCGCAGTGTTAGGGCGACCCGTGAATACAGCTGGCCTAGCGGGGAGGCCGGGGGCTCCTCCCCCGCAGTGGGGACAGCAAGAGGACTGGGGGCCAAGGTCCGCAGTGGCTCGGGGTGTGCGCACATCACCCCTGAATGCCACAACACCATGAGGGCAACGCCGCCGCTCAGCGGCCAGCCTATCCTTTGGTCGTTGTCGTCATGAGCAACCCCTGCTGTGACGGGCGAGTCAGTAACATTTCCAAAGTGAAGAATACTGGCCACAGACTCTGCCTGCTGGAGTCGGATTTCACTGCTTTGGAAGGGGCTCCTGTGTGTCAGGGTCCCAGGGATGTGAAGCAGAACTCACGGGAGCGGTACCTGCCACAGCCGCTGCGGGACAGGGCGGGGCCGGGGTGGGGGCAAACCCAGTTCGGAGATAAAGCGGGAACCCGTTCCGGGGCAGAAGGCCCCAAACTTGGGCGCACGACGAACCTTAGTGGGGTGAGGCAACTCAAGGGGCTGAGAAACCTGGGTGCTATAGTGGGGTTGGGGGGATAGAAAGGGGGCGTGGCCACGCCTGGCGCTGGGGGATGGGGGCGAGGGGGTGTCCCAGCAGGAATGGGGTGGGGGTCACCCACACCGCGTGGGGGGCCTTCCCCTCCTACTCCCGAGGTGTCCTCGCCATCAGTCTTGGGAACAGCCCTGCAGGAAGGCCTGGTTCTTCCTTCTGCTCCTGAGTTTACAGTCTTCACCCAGGACTTGATGCGCTTCCCTGTGGGGCAGTGGGATCTGTTCATTTGGGGATGCATGTCCCTGAAGAGCAGACCCGGTGCCCCCCGGGGGGCTGTGGGTGGTGAGAGCCGCGCTGGTCCGAAGGGCACAGCCCAGACTCTGCCACGCCGAGTGCCTCCCGGAGGTGCTTCTGCACAGACACGCCGGGCCTGGAAGGTCTAGGCCCGTGCACGAAGGCGCTGGGGGTGCTGGGGACGCTGGGGACGCTGGGCCTGGAGTCACGGGGCGCGCAAAGCCCCTTCTGCCCTGGACCTCGGTCTCCTGCCCTGGGAAGTTGGCGGCAGGGGGCTGTCCCCATCGGATGTCCTCCCAGCTACCTTTCTCCTCCCTGGCAGTCTGCGGTTCATCGAAGCAGGCTCCAAACACATCAGCAAGGTCTGCCTGCAGACGGCAGGAGTCCACGCAGGCCCTCAGTGGGCATGAAGCCGCTGTTCTTGCAATTTGTTTTTTTATAGAATTAGAGAAATGGCAAGTAGCTCAGAGACCATGCATTCTAAACACCTGATTTTATATACCAAAGTGTCATGTGGCTTGTGAAAGGCCAGAGAAGTAGTTAGCGGTGAACCGGAACACACACACACACACACACACACACACACACACACACACGGACAACAGCCAAGCCAGGTATAAACACAGGGCCTGACCACACGTGCGGCAGCCAGGCCCAGCAGCTCCGAGGAAGCAGCCCCCGCGGGCTCATTGGGGCCCTTCGTGAACCCCATAGCGCTGGACTGAAACTTACCGCACCTCCGGGCCCTCCCCTAAGCTCTCCCCAGCGTCTCACTGCCCAGAAGCAGAATATGGGTGGCTTTCCCGAGGTAAGTCTTGGTCGCAGGTTGCCAGCTCCCAGGGCTGCTGGGGGCCCGGCCAGCATTTAGAATCGCTCTCTTTGGGAACACTCATCTCCATGTCAAACAATCAACCTCCCCTCGACCTTCAGAGAACTACTTTTGAACTCGGCACTTCCGGACGGCAAGTAACCGGGACTCATCCATGTGTGCGCTTGGGGTCCCGCCTCTCACCTGTGTGTGTTACTTCTCACGGCTCTCACGCATTACTTCTCGGGGTTCCTCGAAGCTTAAGGGCCCATCTTCCCATCCCCAGGGGTGGCCAAGTCCCTCGTGGAGGCTCAGATGTCTAGGGCGTGCTTTGGTGTCCTGGTTGGGGGCCCTCAGGTGTGAAGAAGACTTAATTTATATTCAAACAAGTGGGAGATGGTTGGGAATATTTTTTCAGTCACTGTCCACGATGACAATTAAAAAATGCAGGTCACACCCTATAATCAGAAACCTGTCGTCATTTTTGCAGTAAAAATTTACTAGATTTCTACAATACAGTCCACTGAAAATATTTTAAAGAAATAGTATTATTCATAACCCTAAATTCAAACTCCTCCTAGAACCAAATATTTCAGTGAACAACCTCAGAGGAGAGAAGAAAAACTACAAAACCCGAACAGTTAATGAGAAACAGTGCTAATTTTGTGAGAAACGAATCACCCTTGATTTGTGAGGGGGTGTTCTCCTGCTCCGGGATCTGTCACTTTATTGTGAATGCTCCGTAAACCTCAAGTATAGGAAGTAAAGGCCGGACTCCCCATGTGTGTTTTGACCGGTTCTTTGGCCTGTGCCTCACAATGGCCTTCTCAGCTCCCTATCAGGGGAGCTGGGTGTGCGGGGTGCTTTTCTCTGGTTGTACATATGCCCTGTGTTCCCCCAAGAGCCTGGGGGAGTCTGGCTGTGGCCGTGGTGCACCCCTTCTTCCCACACTGTGAGGAGAGCTAGGGGCCACAGATGTGCATGCCAAGTGTGTTAGTCAGACAGTCATGTCCAACTCTGCGATCCCATGGACGGTAGCCCGCCAGGCTCCTCTGTCCATGGGATTCTCCAGGCCAGGATACTGGAGTGGGTTGCCATGCCCTCCTCCAGGGGATCTTCCCAACCCAGGGATTCAACCTGAACCTGCGTCTCTTACATGTCCTGCGTTGGCAGGTGGGCTCTTTACTGACTGAGTCACGAGGGAAGCCCAAATTATGTAAATCCCAGGAATGATGTCTCTGGTTCTCTGGCGGATGTCCTGAAGACTGGTGCTGCAGGCTCTGTAGAACCCAGATGCAGAAGCCTCCCCCCCGAACCCGAGCGGAGTGGGACAGGCAACTTGGAGCGGAGAGCCCTGCCCAAGTGTTCAGACTGGTTTCCCAGCAGGAAGTGTGGCTGGCATCCCTGGCTGCCTCCCTGCCTTCTAACCCCTGGGATGAGTCACAGGGCCAGGGCCTGAATAAGTCTCCTTCAGTTCAGTTCAGTTCAGTCACTCAGTCCTGTCTGACTCTTTGCAACCCCATGGACTACAGCACGCCAGGCCCCCCTGTCCATCACCAACTCCTGGAGTTTATTCAAACTCATGTCCATTGAGTCGGTGATGTCATCCAACCATCTCATCCTCTGTCGTCCCCTTCTCTTCCCGCCTTCAATCTTTCCCAGCATCAGGGTCTTTTCCAGTGAGTCAGCTCTTCACATCAGGTGGCCAAAGTATTGGAGTTTCAGCTTCAGCGTCAGTCCTTCCAATGAATATTCAGGACTGATTTCCTTTAGGATGGACTGATTGGATCTCCTTGCAGTCCAGGGGACTCTCAAGAGTCTTCTCCAACACCACAGTTCAAAAGCATCAATTCTTCTGTGCTCAGCTTTCTTTATAGTCCAACTCTCACATCCATACATGACCACTAGAAAAACCACAGCTCTGACTAGATGGACCTTTGTTGGCAAAGTGATGTCTCTGCTTTTTAATATGCTGTCTAGATCGGTCATGACTTTTATTCCAAGGAGTGAGCGTCTTTTGGTTTCATGGTTGCATAAGTCTCCTCAGAACAAACTAAATGGGTGACATCAGATTGGCTGACACCCAGGATGGCCTCGAAGGGGACAGAGGTCACCCAGAGGCAGGAGCGGCTGGGTTGGCCTGGTCGCCCTTGGTGCCAGCCCCTGGTTCCCCTCGCTCAGCCCTGACCCCTCTGTTCTCAGCCTTCTCCTGCTCCCTCGGCTCCTGCCTCCTGCCCCTGCCCTGATCATGCCCATCATGCACATGATCTGAGCTCCTTTCCTAGATTGCAGGGAGGCTGGGACCCTTGGAACAACCCGTACCTGGACCCCAAATTGCATAGCACCTAAGAGAGACAGTCAGTCACGTGAAAGAAACTTCATACATTAAAGCAAGGTTGCAAACTTCCCTGGGGGTGCAGTGGATAAGAATCCGCCTACCAGGGCAGGGGACATGGGTTTGATCCCTGGTCCGGGAAGATTCCACAAGCCGCGCAGCAACTACACCTGTGAGCTGCAACTACTGAAGCCTGTGTAACTAGTGGTTCTCTGAAATGAGAACCACTGCGATGAGAAGCCCGTGAACCACAACCAGAGAAAGTCCTCACAGCAATGGAGACCCAACACAGCGACCCCCCCAAAACCCCACAAGACTGCAAAAGGGCAGGGAAGGAAACAGCCACAAGAATTCACTCCTGAGATTTTAAAATCACAGTTTCCTGACTCAGAACTGAGAAAAACCGGGGAACCCTGGAGAGGGGAGTTTCCGCCGGGAGTCCCACACCCAGGGCTATCTGTTCAGCCAAAAGTGCTTTTATTTGTCAAGTGTTTCAATCAGATTTTAAAGCAGCTTTACTCTTTACTGCCTGGAGACGAAAGCAGTGCTCGTCGGAGTACTTTTTCATAGGTCTCCTCTTGTTGTCCAACGAGATCAATAAGCCAACCAGCCGCGTGGAAAGGAACCTCCTTCTGCTTCTGGAGGAGCTTCAAAAAGCGAGGGAGGGGCCAGACTCTTCTGGAATCCCCCAGACTCTTTTTGCAAGTAGATGCAGGTGCTTCCTCTACCCTCAAAACCCTGATGAGACCGCAGCTCCTCTTTGCTGAGACGCCAGTCAGCGCCTCCTCTCCAGAAGACGGGAAGCGCTCTTTCCCCGCACCGGGCAGGCAGGAGTCCTGAGACTCACCACCAGCCGTGAGCACCCCTCCATTACCAAGCTCTCCCTCGAGGCCACCTTGGTCTCTTGATCCCCACCTGGATAGATGTGCCACAGAGCAGTCACAGAGACGCATCCAGCCTCGGGCCTTCTTCAGCTCCACGACGGTGGACCCACGGGTGCCCATCGCCATGGGGCAGCTGGGCGGACACCTGCGTCTTGGGGTCTCTGGTGTAACTGGCGACCAGGTCTTAACTGCTGGACAGGGACCCTCCTGGGCTGAAAAGGCATAAACCCTGCAACGCCAGGCTTGCGTTGATTCTTGGGTTCCCAGGGCTCATTTCTATCTTCTTTTAACATACATTTGATGGACTGGGAGCTCCTAACGAGAGATATCTCTGGACGAAATAGCTATTAGGTTGAGAACTTGGGTGTCTAAACAGGCATATCTTTCTAAATTGCAAATGATTAGCTGGTTCACAGACTTTAGCTGTGACAAGCATAATGCATCGCTTAAGTGGCCTAAATGGGTTTCTTTTGCTCTCACATATCAGCCCCAATGCTCTCCCAGCAGGAAACTTAAGAGTAAAATAAATAAATAAATAAATAAAGTTGTGTTGACTGGAGAGGAAAAGAAAAATGGGCGTCTTTCACCAAATATTACAAGGCAAATAAACTGAGAAGTCACATTTCAGGCAGCAATCGACAGATAAAATGTGTCTGCGTTTGCTCCACTATCTCACTAGGGCACTGTGCAAAGCTTATGTGAGAATTCAAGAGAATACAGGGTTGATACAATTTTGCCCTTCTAAGTCCTTTTAAGATACTGGTGTTGGTGGGCTGGAAAAATATGAATGATATGGAAAATGTGTCAACTCAGCTATTTTTAAATGAACAAAAAGAGCTGATACTTAAAACAAAAATTACAAAGTATACTTTCCCAAACTGGAAAATTCCTTTGTACGCAATCAGGCAAGGTCTAATTATAAATGATCACCTCTTGCATTTGGGGTGCATGGGAAACCTTGTTTTCCTAAAGCAGAATATCCTACATGGCCTGCTTTGAACTCACCTGCTCCCCAGCCCTGTTTCCCTCTGAGTAAATAGAAAAGGGAAAGTGCATAGGATTTAGTGAGATGTCTCGTTCAGGAGTCTAAATTACTCAGCATTTTCTTTTTTTTTATTTTTTATTTTTTTTCTTTTCTTTCTTTTTTTTTTTTTTATTAGTTGGAGGCTAATTACTTCACATACTCAGCATTTTCTAAAGGACTATTCAAGGACCCTCTGTATAAAGTCAACAAGATCCTGAGATCTCCTCCTCCACGGTCACTACTACCATCTGCAAAGTGGTTACAATGCTTAGAAATGAAATAAGACAAGCAGACTGTGGATCTGGTTGGCTTTGGAGAATTTACTCAACTGTTAATTCAATTAACTGGCCATCTTTAACCACTTATGTTTATCACATGTCTTACATCTTACCCAGACATATGAAACAGGCTTCAATCCTCAAACGCAATCTCATCCCAAGTTCTAAAACCAGGTCCTTTCTTGGGGAATGTCCACATGCCGTGCTGACGCCACCAGAGGGTGCGGTCACCAGGGCTCACAGACGACAGTCACGGAGAGGGAAATCCAGGCAGCGTGAGGCGACTACAGGGGTCTTGTCAGGACATCTGAGAAGACAAATTATGTTCTCTCTTTGTTTTTCTTTCTAAACATGTTTGACAATCGATCTTTTATTAACATTTGTGTTCTCTGAGATGATGCTTTTGTACATCACCTATGCTATTTCAGCACAAGGTATCAATCACGGATTAAGGACAAGGTCTTGTACAAAGAATATTTATGTCTTAATTGTCTTGAAAGCTTGGCATAGTAATTGAAAATTCAAAGGTCAAAAATGCTCCTTTGTTTTTCCTATTTTTCAAGAAATCAAGAGGCCAGCAACACAAAGATTGATAGAAATACATTTTCCTTGTCTCTTTGGCACGTTATACTAAATGGAAAAAGGTGTCAGGCTGTCAAGACTTTGTGATGGTTCTCATCTAAAAGTGAATATGCCATTGAATGCCTACTAATAGAGATACTGCCTTAGAGGTAAAAAGACTAACCAACAAATCATGAAAGAGATCATTATGAAGGAACGTGAACAACAAATCATGAAAGAGATCATTATGAAGGAACGTGAACATTGGAAGATACACTTAAGCCCAATAGCAATCACATATGAATGAAAACCCAACCTAGATGCCATGATTCACCAATCAAATTATCACACATGAAAATGTATTAATCACAAGTATTGTATGAGATCCAATCTTTCTGGGGCTCTAACCGAAGGAAAGAATCTCAAATCGAAAGACACACAGAGGAAGTTGTTCATTCCAGCAGTATACATACTAGAAAAACACATGACACATTCTAAACATCACCAACAGAATCGATAACTAGGTTATAAAATAGCCATACAATTATCTAGACTTAGTCAATAATATAATGACTGTATATCCTTTCATTGAAAAACATCAGAATAAGAGGTATATACTACTATGGATAAAATAAATGAGCTGTAAGGATCTGTTGCACAGGGGATATTTTATAATAATGGCAAATGGAATACAATCGTTAAAAATTGTGAATCACTATGTTGCAGACCTGAAACCTATAAAATATTGTAAATAACTATACCTCAATAAAAAACAAATAAAAATCTCATGAGAGAAAAAGAAATATGAACCCTGACCCATAACTTGCATCATAATAAAAATGAACTCAAAATGGATCACAGACTTAAATGGAAGACCTAAAATCATAAAACATCTATCTAGAAGAAGACATAGAAGAAAACCTTTGCAGCTTTGTCTAGGCAAAGATTACGTAGAACCCCAAAACCATAGCCACACAAGGGAAATGACTGGTAAATTGGACTTCATCAGAATTTAAAGCCTCTGCTTTTTGAAAGATACTAATGATTTTGAAAAAACAAGCCGCTGACTTGGAGGAGATATTTTTGAAACACACATGTGATAGAGATTTGCTTTCATGACATGAAAAGAATTCTCAAAACTCAATAATATGAAACAAACAACCCAAACTTAAAATAAGCAAAAAGTCTGAATGAAGATATACGGGCGGCAAACAAGCATGGGACAAGAATTCAGTATCCTAAGTCACAGTAGGAAAGTGCAGACAGAACCATTGTGAAGTACCACGGCACAGTCATTAGAAGGGTTAAAGTTTTCAAAAAAACCCTGACAATGCCAAGTCTCTTGTGCCCTGCTGATGTGAATGCAGAATGGCACAGTTGCTTTGGAAGCCAGCTTGGCAGCTTCTTACAGGTAGGTGTATATTCCTCACATTTTCCAGAAATGTCACTCCTATTTATTCAAGAAAAATGAAGCTTATGTTCACTCAAAAAACTGTCTGCAAATGTTGACAGTGCTTCATTTCTAATCACAATCACCCAGAACTGAAAACAACTCAGGTAAGCTGTGGGGTAAGCAAAAGTAACCAGGCCCATCTTTACAGTGGAATCCTTCAGCAGTGCATGAGACTCTCCCTGCAGTCTGCTAGGAGACCTGAGACTACTTACTGCATGATGCCATGCATGTGACTCCATGCACCTAACATTCTGGAACAAAGGTCCATACAGTCAAAGCTGTGGTTTTTCCAGTAGTCATGTACAGATGTGGGAGTTGGGTCACAAAGAAGGCTGAGTGCCGAAGAATCGACGCTTTCAAACTGGTGCTGGAGAAGACTCTTGAGACTTCCTTAGACTGCAAGGAGATCAAACGAATCAATCCTAAAGGAAATCAACCCCGAATATTCATTGGAAGGACTGATACTGAAGATGAAGCTCCAGTATTTTGGCCGTTTGATGCGAAGAGTCCATCCGTTGGAAAAGACCTTGATGCTGGGAAAGATAAAAGGCAAAAGGAGACGGGGGCGGCAGAGGATGAGATGGTTGGATGGCATCACCAACTTAATGGACATGAATCTGAGCAAACTTCGGGAGGTAGTGGAGGACAGGGGCGCCTGACGTGCTGCAGCCCATGGGGTTGCAAAGAGTCTGACACAACTTATTGACTGAACAACAACAACTAGAAAGAGCAAAATAAAAGTAAAAAAGCACGTCAGTTGTTGCCAAGGACAGGTTGGGAGAGGCGTGACTGAAAAGGAACAGGAAGGAATTTGGAGAGATTTTAACTACTCTATATCTGGTTGAGGTGGTGGTTAGATAATTCTATGCATTTGTCAGAACTCAGAGACTTGTACACTAAATGCAGTGAATTTTGTTCTTTATTTTTATGAGTAAAATTTCGTAAATTGAAGGAAGATGACAGGTTCTGGACATGGATGGTGCTGGTGGTTGCATAACAATATGAATTCACTTAATGCTACTGAACTGTACATTTGAAAATGGTTACAATGGAAAATTATGTTTTGTACATTTTACCATTATAAAAACAAGATTTCATAATTACTAATTTCATTAATTTTTTAATATTCTATTTTACCTTTTGGTAATAGCAATTGTACTGTCAACTGAAAAAAGTGCATTACATGAGAGTTCTGAGTTAAGTTTTATTTGGGGCAAAATGAGGACTATCGCCTGGAAGACAGCATTTCAGATAGCTCTGAGCAACTGCTCCAAAGAGGTAGGGGGGAAGGTCAGTATATACGTGATTTTGGTGAAGGGGAGAGTATACGCGGTGAGGCACAGATATTTTGCAGAAAGTTTCTGCCAGTCACAAGTAGCAGATGTCACCATGAAAGATTTTAGTGCTTTTCTAGCCATGAGGAGATGCAAGAATTGTCCCGAAAATATCTAAATATCTGAAGACCTGTTCGGCCAGTTTTTCCCAGAGTACAGAGCACCTCATTCCTGATCTCCACTCTGAACTCCTTTCAAGGAGTGTTGAAGGTCAGCAGCTGCAGTTGCTCATGACTTAATCCAACCACCAATTTGTAGTTGGTGGTACTTAAAGCACATTCATCTCTGTCATATTACTGATCCTACACCATCCCAGTGAAGCCCACTGAGCTTCAAATGTTATTCAGTCACTAAGCCATGTCCAACTCTCTGTGACCCCATGGACTGCAGCATGCCAGGCTCCTCTGTCCTCCACTGTCTCCCAGAGTTTGCTCACACTCATGTCCATCGAGTCGGCAATGCCCTCCAACCATCTCATCCTCTGTCGTCCCCTTCTTCTCCTGCCTTCAATCTTTCCCAGCATCAGGGTCTTTTCCAGTGAGTCAGCTCTTCACATCAGGTGGCCAAAGTATTGGAGCTTCAGCTTCAGCATCAGTCCTTCCAATGACAATTCAGGGTTGATTTCCTTCAGGATGGACTGGTTTGGTCTGACTTGGAATGACCCCCTTTAACTTAGAAGGCAGGTCCCAGTAGGCAGTCTGATGAGGTAAGGCACGCTGCCTGCAGGTGGCGCCCTTCCCCTCCAGGCTATCTGCCCCCATCTGGCTAGTTCATCTCCAGAAAGCTTAAGTGCTCCTTGATTTTCCTTTGCTGAGTGACAGCAGGGGTATTTCCTGAAGCTGTAGGTGGATTTTTGGAAAGAAGGACAGTTCGGTCACTAATTAATTTTATTCAGTAACTGGAGCAGAGATTTGAGTCAGTAAGATTCGAAACTCGCTTATCAAATGCCTCTGTTCCCTTAACTTTCTGTGACACAGAAAACAAAAGTCTCATGAAATAGCTCTTTAGCCAGGTTCAGCGCTCTCTGATGGTTTGCATTCTGTTCTATACTAGACGACCAGTTATATTTTTAAAGCACTGCTCATGACCCACTAAAGTGATTTCATTACCCACCACCAAGTAGTGACCATGCTTTGAAAACACCCCTAGTGAGCTTGGATACACATACTTTGCACGCGTCCTAAGTTACTTCAGCCGTGTCCAACTCTTTGTGAGCCCATGGACTGTAGCCCACCAGGCTCCTCTGTCCATGGGATTCTCCAGGGAAGCATTCTGGAGTGGGTTGCCATGCCCTCCTGCAGGGGATCTTCCCAACCCAGAGATCAAACCCACATCTCTTGGGTCTCCTGCATTGGCAGGCTGATTCATTTTTTTTTTTTCCCAGGCAGATTCTTTTTTTTTTTTTTTTAGTGGAATGCAGTTTATTACACCAGCGGGCCCAAGGCAGAGTCTCCTCTTAGCCAAGGACCTCCAGGCAGATTCTTTACCACCAGAGCCACCTGGGAAGTCCACACTTTAGTGTCTCATTAACAACTTTTGTAGGGGAAAGACTGAAGGTCTTTTAACTATGTGTGTGAACTGAATATTTCTTAAAAGTTAAAAACTGTAAAAAAACAAAAAAACAAAAGTCCTTACCTCTTAGACACTCGTTTCCTACTCCTGTGACTAGCACCAAGGCTGCTTCAACCCCAGGACCACCTCACTGTTCCTCACACCTCCATGCACCATCCTGCCTCAGGGCCTTTGCACTGGCTCTTCCTTCTGCCTGAAGCATCTTCCCCCAGATATCCCGTGACTAGGCCCTCACCTCCTCCAAGCCTCTGCTCCAGTGTTGCCTCAGGAAGGGCCTCCCTGATCACCGGTTGAAAGCCCTGCTCTTCATGTCCTAGGCATTTCACCTTCACTATTTAGTAAATTTATTTGTTGCTTATTGTCTGTTTGTCCAAGTGAGATCGTAACTCCAGAAAGGCTGGGGTCTTTCTGTCTCTTCACGAACACCTGGAATAGAGCAGCATCTGGAAGATACTTAACAGGCGCTGATGGAGTTTATTGACTATTCTCTATAGATTAGAGCAGATGGATGGAAGCTTCACATCGTATCTAGTCTGGTGAAGAGAAGCCGGGCACGTGGCTTTTTCTCACCCGCGCCCCCACCCCCAGGTTCAGGCTGACAAGATGCCTCTCAGAGGGTGGGCCTGCAGCAGAATCACTCATCACACTTATCAGAAAGGTAGATTCCGGGACTCACCCCAGACCTGCTGACTTAGACCATCTAAAGGCAGGGCCCAGGAGTTTGTTTTGTAAATAAGCCCCGACCCCCACTAACTAGCTGTTTGGACTTTGCGGTTACCAGCACACCGTCCAACTAACGCAGACTGTGTGCACTCTGCTAGCAATAACTGGGTTACTATGGCAACGGAAGTGGTGGCCATGGTGGAGGTGGTTGTGGGCTGATGCTGGGGTTGGCGGAGGAGTAATCAGGCTGCAGGCTGGTTAATGCCCACCCCATGCCGAGCACCACCTAAGTGCAGTAACTCATTTAATCCTCTCCACAGCCCCAGAGACCAGCATGCTATCACTCATCCTAAAAACGAGGAAGGGGGCGGAGAGCAGGGACAATTTGTTTAAGGCCGTGGGCCAGTCCAAGGAAGCCACGTGTACTGATCTGGTTTCCTGAGTGTACTATCTCACTGCATACAATTTGATTCCAACTGCTACTTCTTTAAAATAAAAATAATGCGGAGAGGGGAGGAGAGGGTGAGATGTATGGAAAGAGTCACATGGAAACTTACATTGCCATATGTAAAATAGAGAGCCAACGGGAATTTGCTGTATGGATCAGGAAACTCAAACAGGGGCCCTGTATTAACCTTGAGGGGTGGGAGGGAGAGGGGGATGGGAGGGAGATTCAAAAGAGAGGGGATATATGAATACCTATGGCTGATTCATGTTGAGGTTTGACAGAAAACAACAAAATTCTGTAAAACAATTATCTTTCAATTAAAAAATAATTTTAAAAAAAGAAAGAAAGAAAAGAGAGAAATAAATTATCATATTTTTTGCAAAAAAAAAAAAATCTACAAATCGAGAAGCAACTATTCAAAGGAGGCCAGTGCTTGTAAACTCCCACTGAGCCCACGAGAGGTGGTCTGTCTGTCCTCCCTTGTCTGAGAAAGTGCAGGTGGGCAGGAAGGTTGCCCCCCACGCTCTCTGGGCCCTGGGTGGGTTCTTCACCCGCTGAGCTGCCAGGGAAGCCCAAGAATACTGGAGAGGGTAGCCTATCCCTGCCCCAGCGGATCTTTCCAACCCAGGAATCGAACCGGGGTCTCCTGAATCGCAGGCAGATTCTTCGCCAACGGGGCTATCAGGGAAGCCCTGGGAGGCTGCAGGTTGCTTCAGTTCCGCTGAGACGGGAGCTGACACCCGGGCTTCAGGTCTGAACAGACTGTACCTGGACATCCTGGCCTGTCTTCGCACCTCACGGCCACGTGGGAGCCCAGACCAGCACTGGCTCACCGCCGAGGAGCAGCTATTCTAAACTCCCCAAGGGCAAGCTCCCCGTGTGGGGTGCCGCAGGAGCACCCCCTGCTGCTCTGTGGGCTTCCTGCCTCCCTCTGCTCGCCAGACCCCACCCCTGGGGCTTGGACTTCCCTGAGGGACACTTTGAAAGCACTTAGGACAGCCGTAACCATCTCCCTTCAGCCTTCCGTTGAAGACTTCGTATCCACGCTCACGGTTTTATGTTTCAGTAGGGCATGTGGCGCTTGGGCTGAGAGCTGTGTGAACAGGCTGGAATCGTGAAAACATGTGTCCAGATCAGGCAGAGGGTGAGGATGTCCCCGGCACTGACTACCACCTGTCTATTTCTATCATTCCACAGGAGAACTTCCAAGATAAAGAGATTTCTTCTGGAGCATTTACTCCCCTGTTTGGAGCAACCTCATGTCAACGGTCCAGCCAGTGAACTGCCCGCGACAGCTTTCCCATCTCGGAGAATCCTCTGTGCTCCAACACGACACAACAGTAACAACGATCGAGGTGAGTTTCCAACGAAAACAGCTGAAGGAGCAGACCCCAGGCTGTCACCTTCCCCAGGGGTGTAGGTGCCAGCGCTGCTGACAAGGCCCAGACGCTACATAACACAGAGCACCAGCCCACGAGAAAGACGGAAATGGTGTGTGTGTCTATATTGGGGATCCCTTGTCTAAGGACTAAGGATAAGGAAACATGCAAGTTGTCTGTTGCAAAGTAGAAACCCAGAGACTATCGTAGAGGATGGTGAGTATGGGGTGCAAAAGATGGGGGGATATGAAGAGGTATCGGGGATGGAGAGTGATACCCTCTGATTATGCCCTTAGCAGGCTTGGGGTTAGAACCAAGTTAATGTCATCTCAATCAGTAAGAATGGAGGGAGACCTCCATGAGACATGAACAAACAAAAGAACCGAAAGGTGTGTTACAAACAAATAACAAAGCAACACAGCAGACGAGGGACAAGAAAAGAACTAAGACGAATGGTCTTTAGCTCATCTCGCTATCTTAACAGAGTGGACCGCTATAATAAAGTACCGCCGACCTGGGCAGCTTGAAGAAAACATTTATTTCTCTCTAAGATCTGGAGGCTGGATGCCCAAGATCAAAATCTGGCTGCGCGGGCTCTTGGTGAGGACGCTCTTCTGGAGGTCAGACGGCCGCCGCCTTGCCGCGTGCTCATGTGGCAGAGAGCACGTGGCCTGAGCTCCAGGGTCTCTTCTCGTGAGGATGCTGACCTGTCCTGAGGGATCCAGGCTCACGACCTCACCTAAACCTGATCGGCCCTCAAAGTCTCATCTCTTAACATCACCGTGATGCCAGGTAGGGTTTCAACACAGGGACTTGGGGGTGGACATGCTCTGAAGCTTAAGGCAGAAGGACACAGGGTACAATCTGAAGGGTTTTCAAATGGCCAAATCTGCGACAATTCGAGCAGGATGAGTCATGATAATAATAGATTATGATCCATAGAATAGAATATGATTTCTTGAGTCTGTCCTGAAATAAATAAATAAACAAACAAACAGCCAGTAGTGAAAGCTCTTCCTTACAAGGAATAAATGTAGAATGTGGAGTTAGAAAAGCATACTTTAGCACCCAATGTCTTCAAAATCAATTCACCCAAGAAGGATCGATGAATGGGCAAGGTTTGAATAGAGACAGTACATGTCCATAGTCCCAGAGTGGCTCCCTCCAGGCAGCTATTAACTACAAAGGGAAGAGGAGCTATGGGAGAAACCTGGAGGATGCCTCTTAGGGGTGGACCAGCTGGGCCATTTCCTGAGGAGTCAGTCTACATGGGACACACAGGCCAAAAAATCCCACTAAAAATGTACAGGTGGGCAAAATTATGTTTGCTGGAATCCCGCTGAAGAAGAAGAGTACTGTTTGCAGCTAGAAATATACTCCAAGCCACTCCCTCCCTAATCCCAAAGACCAGGTAAGGCAGCCCCTGATGGGGAGGGGTAGGGTGGGTTTGGGGGGAGAAGAGTAGGCTTCAGTTCAGTTCGGTTCAGTCACTCAGTCGTGTCCGACTCTTCGCAACCCCATGGATGACAGCACGCCAGGTCGCCCTGTCCATCACCAACTCCCAGAGTCCACTCAGACTCAGCTCCACTGAGTTGGTGATGCCATCCAGCCATCTCCTCTTAGGGCTGCTCTAACCCCCAGCCGAGAAGCTGAGTGGTCGCTCTCAGACCTCCATCCTGAAGACCTCAGCTCCTTTTCTCAATACGTTATTTTTAACCAAGGAAAAGAAATGCAAAAAGGCAAAATGGTTGTCTGAGGAGACCTTACAAACAGCTGAGAAAAGAAGAGAAGTGAAAAGCAAAGGAGAAAAGGAAAGATATTCTCATTTTAATGCAGAGTTCCAAAGAATAGCAAGGAGAGATAAGAAAGCCTTCCTCAGCGATCAGTGCAAAGAAATAGAGGAAAACTATAGAATGGGAAAGACTAGCGATCTCTTCAAGAAAATTAGAGATAGCAAGGGAACATTTCATGCAAAGATGGGTTCAATAAAGGACAGAAATGGTATGGACCTAACAGAAGCAGAAGATATTAAGAAGAGGTGGCAAGACTACATGGAAGAACTGTACAAAAAAGATCTTCATGACCCAGATAATCACGATGGTGTGATCACTAACCTAGAGCCAGACATCCTGGAATGTAAGGTCAAGTGGGCCTTAGGAAGCATCACTACGAACAAAGCTAGTGGAGTTCATGGAATTCCAGTTGAGCTATTTCAAATCCTGAAAGATGATGCTGTGAAAGTGCTGCACTCAATATGTCAGCAAATTTGGAAAACTCAGCAGTGGCCACAGGACTGGAAAAAGTCAGTTTTCATTCCAATCCCAAAGAAAGGCAATGCCAAAGAATGCTCAAACTACTGCACAATTGCACTCATTTCACATGCTAGTAAAGTAATGCTCAAAATTCTCCAAGCCAGGCTTCAGCAATATGTGAACAGTGAACTTCCAGATGTTCAAGCTGGTTTTAGAAAAGGCAGAGGAACCAGAGATCAAATTGCCAACATCCACTGGATCATTGAAAAAGCAAGAAAATTCCAGAGAAACATCTATTTCTGCTTTATTGACTATGCCAAAGCCTTCGACTGTGTGGATCACAATAAACTGTGGAAGATTCTGAAAGAGATGGGAATACCAGACCACCTGACCTGCCTCTTGAGAAACCTGTATGCAGGTCAGGAAGCAACAGTTAGAACTGGACATGGAAAAACAGACTGGTTCCAAACAGGAAAAGGAGTATGTCAAGGCTGTATATTGTCACCCTGCTTGTTTAACTTATATGCAGAGTACATCATAAAAAACACTGGGCTGGAAGAAGCACAAGCTGGAATCAAGATTGCAGGGAGAAATATCAATAACCTCAGATATGCAGATGACACCACCCTTATGGCAGAAAGTGAAGAGGAACTAAAAAGCCTCTTGATAAAAAGTGAAAGAGGAGAGTGAAAAAGTTGGCTTAAAGCTCAACATTCAGAAAACTAAGATCATGGCATCCAGTCCCATCACTTCATGGCAAATAGATGGGGAAACAGTGGAAACAGTGTCAGACTTTATTTTTGGGGGCTCCAAAATCACTGCAGATGGTGACTGCAGCCATGAAATTAAAAGACGCTTACTCCTTGGAAGGAAAGTTATGACCAACCTAGGCAGCATATTAAAAAGCAGAGACATTGCTTTGCCAACAAAGGTCCATCTAGTCAAGGCTATGGTTTTTCCAGTGGTCATGTATGGATGTGAGATTTGGATTGTGAAGAAAGCTGAGTGCCGAAAAATTGATGTGTTTGAACTATGGTGTTTGAGAAGACTCTTGAGAGTCCCTTGGATCAGTCCTGGGTGTTCATTGGAAGGACTGATGCTGAAGCTGAAACTCCAATAGTTTGGCCACCTCATGCGAAGAGTTAACTCATTGGAAAAGACCCTGATGCTGGGAGGGATTGGGGGCAGGAGGAGAAGGGGACGACAGAGGATGAGATGGCTGGATGGCATCACTGACTTGATGGACATGGGTTTGAGTAAACTCTGGGAGTTGGTGATGGACAGGGAGGCCTGGTGTGCTACGATTCACAGGGTCGCAAAGAGCCGGACCTGACTGAGCGACTGAACTGAACTGAAGCATTAAAAAAATATTGGCTCACACCTACTGTCCAGCACAAGGAACTATATACAGTATCTTGTCATACCCTATGATGGTATTCTTGGGTATTTGCTATAATGGCAAAGAATCTGAAAAAGAATATATATGTATGTATAATGAATCGCTTTGCTGTATGGCTGAAACTAACACAACACTGTAAACTATATTTTAAAATGGTTTAAAAGTAATAATAAATTTTTAAAAAGTAAGTGAGGAAACTGAAAACAACTGAGTCACAGAGGCAAGGAATGAGGACGTTGTCCCCATCTGTCCCTGCATGAAAACCATGCCCCCCCACCAAACCCCTCATCTGCCATCCTCACGAATTTCTGCAAAGCTTGATTCCCACGCAGGCTCCCCGGCAGCCCTGGTTTGGGTTGGAGTGTCCTGTTCCCACAGAGCTCTGCACACAACCCCTCAAACTTCTGACCCCTCATTTCCTCATCTGTCTTCTATTTGTCTATTTCCACGTGAACTTGGGTCTTCTCTACAGCAGGACAAGTTTCCACTCC
This sequence comes from Cervus canadensis, assembly GCF_019320065.1. Classification (NCBI taxonomy): domain Eukaryota; kingdom Metazoa; phylum Chordata; class Mammalia; order Artiodactyla; family Cervidae; genus Cervus; species Cervus canadensis. The sequence goes on from NC_057388.1 coordinate 108,975,701, forward strand.
ACTTCCCACTTAACATCTATGCACCTATTTCACACCTAGTCACATAAACACGTGCTCAGCAGGTATGTAGGTGCACACTATTTGCTGGTGGAAAAATATTTGGACCTTAATTTTTTTGATCATTTTTCCCCAGAGAGAAACCTAAATGCCCTCTTTTGGGGTTACTTTTGAGATGGAAGAACACTGAACAGATCTCTAGTTTAAAAAATAAGCTGGAAGACTCTGACAAAACTCAAGCCAACCTAGAGAATGTTCTTAGGCAGTTCTGATTCAATAAAACCTCTCTTTTTTGATCAGTTACATCTCAAATTAGCCTTAAAAATCAGCATTTGGGTGAAAAATCAGCAGCTGACTTCATTCTGTTTCTATATTTAACTCAAAAAACAATTTCTAATAGAACATTACTTTGATTTTCAAGTGTTAAAAGTTCCAGACTAGTAAATCTGAGGCTTTTGATATTTATAATGTCAAATGTTTACAAGGAAAATGGCTCAATGGAAAATAAAATATTGCAAGAAGAAAGAAGTCAGAGAATTCAGAGGATTATATTACCACATGAGTGTGGAACAAAAGACTGATTTATTATGATGTGATCTTTCAGATGTTCAATACATTTTAGAGACTGAAGTTTGCAACATACCTAGCACAAAACACATGGAATTCCGTTGTGACTGTGCAGCCTTCCCCCGTACCCCGCCCAGAATATTTGCCACATGTGTGCATGTCTTTATACCTTGGCTTTATAGGAAAGTCTTCTCTATATACACATTTTAATCTTTATTCTTTTTTTGTCCAACTCTCTGATCCATTTTGGCATGTGTAGCACTGGTTAATGACTTTCACTTCATGAATATATCACAATCTATTCATGCATGCTTTTTTTAAAAATGTGCATTTCACAGAGAACTATCGTCAATATCTTGTAATCACCTATAATGGAAAATAATTTCAAAAATAATATATGTGTATATGTATAACTGAATCACCTTGCTATGCACCTGTGACATGTTAAGCCAACTATACATCAATAAAATGTATATATTAAGAAAAAAATGTGCATTTGACCCTGTGCTTGTTTTGGATTTTTATTTGTTTGAGAGTGCTGTTTGTTTTTGCTATAATCAACAATGCTGCAAGCATGTTCTGGTTCTTAATGCACATGTGTGAACATCTCTTTAGGGTGTGTACCAGCAGGAATATTGCAGGGTAGAAGTGCATATTCTTTTCTTCACTAATTAATAACTTTACCAGACATTGTCAAATCATTCTAAAGAACGGTTGTTCTACTTTATACTTCTATCAGCACCATCAGTACTTGGTATTGTTTACCTTCTAAATCTCTACCAATCTGGTGGGTATGAATTTGCTTCAATGTGTATACCTCCTATGCAGAGTGAGTCTTCCCAACTTCTTGTATTGTCATTAGCTATTTCAGAATTCTCATCTGTCATCTGTGTGTTTATGTGCTCAGCCACTCAGTTGTGTCCGACTCCTTGCAACCTCAGGGACTGTAGCCCACCAGGCTCCTCTGTCCACGGAATTCTCCAGGCAAGAATATTGGAGTGGGTTGCCATGCCCTCCTGCACGGGATCTTCCCAACCAAGGAATCGAACCCAGGTCAGCCTTTGCCCATTTTTCTAACGGGCTATTGGTTTTTATTATTATTGCCGATTAGTGTGTATGTATTCTGGGTACTAAAACTTTGTTAGTCATACATATTGCAAGTATTTTTTCCTAGTTTATTTTTTCTAGTGTCTTTTCACATTTAAGTGACATTTTTAGATAATGAAGCAGTTTCAAATTTTAATGAGCTCCAGTTTACCAATCTCTAGCTGCTTTTGTTTTATTGTTTTTTCAATTCTTAAAAAAAAAAATTTACCCACTGAATTAATATAATTCTATGAGACTAACATTTATCAAAGCATTATTTTTTTTCCTTCTAATTTCCAATGTAGTTCAATGAGAGAGATTTATTAGTGGCTTTTAGGGCTTCCCTGGTGGCTCAGATGGTAAAGAATTCGCCCGCAATGCAGGAGACCTGCATTTGATCCCTGGATTGGGAAGTTCCCCTGGAGAAGGGAGTGGCAACCCACTCCAGTATTCCTGCCTGGAGAATTCCATGGACAGGGGAGCCTGGTGGGCTACAGTTCATGGGATCGCAAAGAATGGGACACAACTGAATGATGAACACTTTCATTTGCACACTTTGCCAATGGATGCACTTCGGTCATCTCCACAGTCAGTCCTATAGTGGTCTAAATGTCAACACTCTTTCTAGCAGCAAAACCTTTTTATAAGCATTTTTCAGTTCAAACAAGATACCCTATATATGAGTGATTATTGTAAAAAAAAGATCTTTGGAAAAAAAAAGATCTTTGAAGTGCTTAGGGACCTAATTCAATACTGAGAGCTTGAAAATTAATGATAGCTTAGTGTATGCTCTTAGATACGATGACAGCAGAAACCAGGACCTGTTCCCCTGGATCCAGCTAGGCTGCTATTCCCTGAAAGTCTCCCCCTCCTCTGACTACTGGCATCGCTTTCTGTTGCTTCGCATCAATTTCTCTCTAGTCTGTTTAGTCTTGTTTAAAACTCCTTCTGGCCAGACCGGGCGTAAACTGCTCTTCTCTCCCAGCACGTAGCGTCGTAGCTTCTAAATGGCAGGTGATGAAAGAAAAATTGAACAAATATTTGGGGTATGCCATTAGAACAGGATTGTTTAGGCTTTATACACCTGATAAATGTTTATCTATGGTACACAAAGCAGCGATCTACATTCCTTTCATTTTCTGCTGATGAAGATTCCTTCCTTTGCATTGCATAATATGTTAGCTTGACTTTGAAGTGGCGAGAAGTTATTTTCGGACTCTGTCATTCCTGTCTCTTCCTTCACATCTGAGCCCAAGGCTCAGAAGGACAGTCTCTCAGGCCACCTTGTTCCAACCTTGCTGTGTGGAAGGACGAACCCCCACCCCAGGTTACGTGCCCACTCCTGGGGGCAGTATGGAAGGCGGAGGGAGTAGGAGACTGTGGTAGTGGCTTCTGTTCTCTACATTCCTATTATTCTAGAAGGAATGGGCCCAGTGGCCTGCCCTGTTTAAGCCCTCTGCAGGACACTGATCCTTCCTCCCATTTCAGAAGCTACAGGAACTTTGGAGCACATTTTCTGTGCTCCTGCTACAGCCCTCAATGCCATTTGTGCACAAAGGAGGAAACGAAAGTCCGGACACGCGCCTGCTGCCAGGTTAGACACCATAAAAGGCTCAGGGCTCCAAATGCTCAGGGCTCCCGTGGAGGTGTGGCTTCACGAGATCTGCCACGAGTCAAAATGGTAAACAGCAATTTAATTTTTAGTTGCGATACACAATGACCATATTTCTTTTTCCAATCCGCAGGCAGTACTTGAGGATATTAGAATTAGTTGCCAGCTTTGCAACAGGGGGAGGGATGTTTAATTTCGTTCAACAACAACATGTTTTGATACTTTGGTCTTGTAGATTCGCTCCGGGACTGGGCTGTTCTTATGTGAACCGTCCAGAACTGTTGGTGACACCAGATGGGGACCCCTGGGGCAGGGCAGCATCACGGGCAGTTTTGCGCCTCCACTGTCCCATTCCATGCTGGCATGCCCCCTCACATGCTGGCTGGTGGGCAGCTAATGTTAACAGGAAGTGAATAAGCCAGAAATATAGGTCCTTCGCCCTCAGGAAGGTAACCCCGAAGGTGAGGAGGGCACACCCAAGTGACTTCTTATCAGTCGCCACAATGGGACAGTGAATGTAAGAATGATGGATATTCAGACAACACAAATCATTTGGACTTGGAAAGATTAAACAATGTTAGCAAGAAAAAAGAGGGGAGCTTGAACTCCCACTGAAAGCTAGGGTGTAACAGGGACCAGCAGGAAAAGATGAGTTCTATTCATTAGCGGCTAGAAGAATTAACTTAGAAAGTTAACATTCCCATTTTCAGGAGCACTGTTTTTCTCTTTGCTTTTACACAGATCTGTTTCATTAGTCATACTGTGCAGTAACTGCACAATCGTGGGGGAAGGATCAGACCGGAATGTCTCCACAATGTTGGGGAAGGCTCAGACTGGAATGTCTCCTGGGTGGATTGCTTGGGGAGTGGGGGAGCCTTGTGAGTTTCATCTCATTCTCTGTTAAAACAGCAAAGGAAGAAGGTAACAAGGTTGGGGGACCAGCCACTGCTAGCTGTGATGCCCACGAACACTGTCCAGATTGACGTTTTAAACATGTTTCTGAAGCACGATTGAACAACAACCAGGGCTTTTTCTTTCTTTGTCCCGTTCCCACAGTGAAAATGGGTTCCCTACTGCCTCAAGGCCACACTTTTGTTAGTTTATTTTCAAGGGAAGATGAGGAGGGGAGAGAGAGAGAGAGAGAGAGAAAGAGAGAGAGAGAGAGAGAGAGAGAGAGAGAGAGAGAGGGAGAGGGAGAGGGAGAGAGAGAGAGAGAGTGTGTGTGTGTGTGTGCAGGATGGCGCAGGTCTTTCTGCCTCTGCAGCTCTGAGGGGCTTCATACTCTCATGTCAGCCCACATGTGGCCTTTAGATGTCATTGAACATTTTTAGCTGAATCTTAGTTCCAGCTTCTAAGATACCTGGATTTGTCTGCTCCAGGTAAGCAAAGGCCCAGGTCCTGCTCCTCCTTGTAGATGTCTGTGTCTCCATTTTCTGCTGGCTTCTCTGGAACCTGTCAGTTCTCTGATGGACTGAGAAAATTGCCATTGATCGTTAATTTTTTCTTGTCATGAGCTTGGCAGTGATGTTCTTTCCAGCTCTCTGAGATGAAACTGGAAATTTCTAATCTGCTTTTGTTCCTCTCCACTGAATAATTTCAAATATTGCATTTTTCACCTCTAGAAGTTCCACTTCCATAAAAAGGAAAAAAAAAAAAAAAAGAAGTTCCACTTCATATCTTCTCTGTCCTTCCTTATTAGGGTCCCATTTACCTTAAGTCTTTGAGCTTATTTATATCAAGTCTTAGAAATCCCTGGGCTAATAATTCTGTTGTCTCAGTTATGTATGTTTCTGTTTATTAATTTTTCTCCTGGTATTGGTCATATATTCTTGCTTCTTCCTTTCATTAGCAATTTTTCTTTAAACATTGGCCTCTATGAATTTTACTTTATTGAGGGTTAGGTTGGTTTTTCGTTAAAGAAAACTGAAGTTTGCTCTGGTGGGCCATTAAATTACATGATTAGCATAAACCATTTCAAGAGTTGTTTAGAAGCTTTGTTAGAAGATTCTAGTGCTTGTTTGTCCTAGATCTAATGCATTAACCCTTCTTGAGTCTTTCTGAATGTCCTGGGTGGTCAGCCAGGGTTATCCCCTCTGGGTGGTTGAAGTTTAAAGGTTGCCCAGCTCTGCCAGAGTTCTGAGAATGGTTCCAATTATAGCTTTCTGGTTGTTCTGGTCCTTTGTTAATCTTCATGGGATTTCTCCCCGCAGCAGCACATTCAAGGTATCCCCATGTGGATTCCTGGAGTTCTTCCTAAGCATCGATCGCTCCATCATCTGCACTGCCACCCCCCCACAATGCCCCATGTTAGCCCCTCTAAATTCTGGTCTGTCTCCTCAAGTCTTTAAGACAGTTGTGTTTTATTCGAGTGTCCTCTCCTGCCTCATGGTCCAGAAACTGTTTCCAGGTAGAAAGCTGGACGATTATAAGGTTTCCTTTCTCTCAGTGCCCACAGGCCTGTGCTGCCTGTGGCCCGATGTCGGAAAGCAATTTTGTTTTTTCAAATTTGTCTTTGCAAGTTATGGAGTGAGGGCAGTCTGTCCCTGTGTCTCCATCACAACCAGAAGCAGTTTCTTTATGGCCGTTTTAAGATCTCCTTTGTGGATGCTGTTCAGTTTTACCATACATGTCTAGGTGTGGCTTTATTTTTCTTGCTTTATATTTGTTATGCCTCCTGTATTTGTGGGTTTGTATCTTTCATCTCTTTTCAGCCATTGTCTCTTTTCTGTTCTCTTTTTTCTCTACTTTTTGCAATGCAATCTGTCATGAATTTGATTTTCTCATTCCAAGCTTCCAATTTTCAAACCTCTCCTTCATGCTGTCCCTCTACCCCCACCCCCCTCTTTTTTGTGGCATATTCTGGAAATCTTTTCCTACCTTTTTCTCAAGTCTCTTTTCTGTTTAACTTCTCTTTTGCATTTTTTACTTCAACAATGAATTTTTTTTTTTGCAATTTTATTCAGTTATAATAGATACACAAAAAAAGACATAAACTCGATGTATACAATTTGATACGTTTGGGTATGTGTATATACCTGTAAGACCATCATCACAATTAAACAATGGCATTTTTAAAGAACATACTCTTTGGTTCTCTCACTAAATATTAACTTGGAGTATAACTGCTTTACAATGTTGTGTTGTGCTATACTGTTTTGAAGCAATTAGAATTTTCTAGAAAAGTTTCATATAGAGTAAAAGTAAAACCCTTTTACTCTGGATCATTTGAGAATAAATTTTTGATTTGATGTGCCATAAAGTACGTTTGTAAGAAGGAAGAACAGATCTGAGTCCATATCGGATCTGTTTCTTTTAATCTTTGTATTCTACTGTTTTTGCTGTAGTTAGGAATGTTGCCTACAGCCTGAATATTCAGGACAGCCCATTCTCAACGCTCTGACCTTTAGGAGTAGAGCACTTTTCCATTTGTGTAGAGATGAAAAAGTTGCAGAACAGAGAGTAACATTTCTCTTGCTGGGGTGTTTATAGGAACTGTGACCAGACCTTTGCAGAGAGCTGCAACAACAAAGGATTCTAGCCCCAATAAGTTTGTAATAATCACTTCCTCCCCTTTAATATAAAAGAAGCCTGAATACTAACTCATGGTTCTTTGGGACACTAGTCCATTATCTTCTTGGGTCTGTAGGCTTTCCAAATAAAGTGTTAGTCTTTGCCCCGACACCTTGCCTCTTGATTTATTGGCCTGCCAGGCATCAAGAAGTACAAACTTGGACTCTGTAATAGTATTTCCAACATAGACTTTCTTCCTGCATAGCACCTGCAATCACCAAAATAAGGAAGTGAATTCTGCTACATAACTCCCATCTTATTTCCAGACTCCGATTTTTGCAAATTGTTCCAATAAGCGTGAAAGGATCCAGTTCAGAATCATGCATTGCATTCAGCTGTCATGTCTATTCTTTCTTCAATCTGAAAAAATTTCTGTCTTTTCTTGACTTTTGTGACTTCCAACACTTCGTAAGACTAAAGGCCAACTTCTTTGTGGTACGTCCCTCAACTTTTTTTGTTATTTCTTCGTTTAGACGCAGTTACGTATCTGCGACTGGATTACCACTTAAGTGAGCCTGTTTCTTCCTGTTTCATCCTTTAAGGTGGCACAAAATTCTGATTTACCCCGTTACGGGAAAACGTTTACTATCATCAGTTAAAGCGGAGTTTTCTAGGCTTTTCCACCATAAAGCATTCTTTTCTACTAATAGCGTCCACGAGTACTGCTTGAAGATTCATATAAAGTCCTTTGGCATCTCTGCGCCTATGTTCAGCCTTCTCTTCCTACCTAAAAAGACCCTTTTCCTTCCCCGTATTCCTCACATTCTTTGTTCTTGCACCAACGTCTGTAGCTTGTCTGTACTTAAAGGCCTAGTTACATTCACCCCACCCACCCGCCTAGTCAGAAGTCGTCTTCAGACGCCTTCTCCCCAGTAGCCCTCAGCCTTCTCCGCACCCTGGTCCCCTTTCTGTCACTCGTTAGCACCTCACTCTCGACCCTTCTCGCTCCTCAAGTGCAAACTCTCGCGCACTCGTTCGGCGCAGACTAACAATCTCACGGCCCACCCGCTCAGCGAAATCTGTCGTCGCCCGCAGCCCGCAGAGCGCCAGCCGAGCACCGTCCCGCCCGCCCCGGCGCCCTTGCCCCTCACGTCGGCCCCCAGGGCCGTGACTCCGCCCCCAGCCCGCGCCTCACAGTCCAAACACAGAAACCCGGCTGCCGCTCCGTAGCGGGGCGCGGGGCCCGCCCTCTCCCACTTCCAAGGGACTTCCGCCGGCCGTAAAGCTCGGCGCCAACTGCTGCAAAACGCCTTACGACAGAGCCCGGAGCCGCACTACGGCCGGCAACCGCCTCCGGACCCCGCGTTCAACACTGGGCTGTCTGGAAGCCCAGCGAGGTGGCCGCTTGCGAGTTTGCCCTCTGCGTTCGGCCTTCGTTTCCCCCGGGGCGGCCCAGAGCCGCTGCGGCCAGCGGGGAGGGCCTGCGCCGGCGCCTCCCGGCCGCCATCATCCCGGCGTGCACCGCGGCGGCGGGCCGAGCTGTCCGCCATGTTGCGATAGTTTGTTGTTTTCTTTCTGCGGAGGAGCAGGCCGGAGGGCCCCCACCCGCCGGCCGCGCCGCCTCCCGCACCCAGGCCCGGCCCGCCGCCCCCGTCCCCCGTCCTCCCCGCCCCGCGCCGCGCGTCCCCGGGCCCCGGCTGGCCCGGCGGCCCCCCCAGCTGGCTTGGTGGGGCGAGGCTGAAGGCCGGGCCCAGCGAGGACCATGGCGGCCGCCCTGGGAGCGGGCGGAGGAGCGGGCGCCGGAGGTAAATGAACGGCCGCGCGCGGGAGGCGGCGGCGGGGGGGCGGCTGCGGGCCGCTCCCGGCCGTCGTAGTGCCCCCGGGAGGCTCGCGGGGTCGGGGTCTCTGGTGTCCTTGTCCTCGCGGCGCTGAGGCGTCAGGTCCACCTGAGGCGGCGGGCAGCCTGCACTGGGGCACAGCGCCCGCCGCCGGGCGCTCTGGGGGAGGGTCGCGGCCCCGCTGGGGTAGTCCGGGTGGGCTCGGTGTGGTTTCCGGCCCCTCACTGGGCCTGGCTGAGGCGCACGCACCTGAGGGAAGGTGTTTGCGGGGCATTTCTGAGAGTAAGAAGTCTGAAAAAAGAACCTCCCGCCGCTGCTCTAATTTACCTGAACTCCTTAGTTGTCTGAATACGGACCCATTAGTGCTTGGTTGTCAGCATCTTACAGAGCGTGGAACTGGGGCACAAACGGTTTAGATACTGAAGCGTTTCCCTTCGGTGGTTTTTTGTCTTACCTTCTAAACATAGATGAGTTTGACAGAGCACCTAACTCACACCTTACCTGATTTTTTCAGGTAAAATTACTTTCTGGTTGAAATCACATTTTTGTTGACTGAGGTTTTTTGTTTTTGTTTTTAATATGAGTAAAACACTTGGAAGTGAGTTTTCTGATCGTTCGGAAACTCTTTCAAAGGGGACCCTTAGGTGGTAAAGGGTGAACACCACCCGCATTCGGGCGGAGTTCTCATTCTTGAAACGTTAGGCCATTCTGCTGTATACTCTTCAGTAATGCTGATTTAAGACTACATTGCAGCAATCCTGTCTAGGAATTTTGGCCCAAGTATCAAAGCGTTCCTATGGTAAAATAGAAAAACCTAAGAGACTAGCGCTTAAATGTGATTTCAGGCAATATGATTTGGTGCATGCCTTTTTTCTGTCACGTGGTTCCCCCCCCCCCCCCGGAGGCTTTCTAGTTAAGAGTTTGAAAATATTTGTTTTACTTTCCTTATTGGTTACTTGCTGGAGTTTTGTATCATTTTCAAAAGGTAGGTAGTCTGGATACCCCCGGGTCAGAACTATTTTCATTAGTAATACTCATGTAGCTTGGCATGTTTCACTCTTTCACTTAACTGTAGTGGAGTTTTCCAGAGGCTGCATGTATCACACTTGAAGACATTATTGTACTGATGGCTAATGGAATGTGTGCTTGCATATTTTTTCAAGTTTCTCATGTTTTGAAAATGGCAAATAGCAATGAATGTAATCGACATAAACAAAAGTTGGTTGGTGTCCTCTAATAAATTTGAATCCAGAAATTTTTTGAGAATTGCCATTTCAGAGGATTAGGTTTTACCCTTGATGATTTGGGGTTTTTCCTTCCATTTTGTCTTGCACATCTGTTCTCCCATTGTTCTTAGAGTAAAACCAGGCTGCTTACCAAGGTTTGTGCGTTGTGCATGGCTCAACTCCCAGCCTCAGCAAACTCCCGTCAGCCAGCTCCTCATCCCCTAGGTTTCAGGCTCCCTGGAGCCTGCCTGGAGCATTCTTCTTTGTGTCTCAAGTATGTCCATCTCTTGCTTATGTGCCTCCCTTATCTTTGTTCTGTGGCAACCTTGTTTCTTTAGAACATTTGTCCGGGTTTGTGATTGTATTTGGTTATCTGTTTGCTGCTTTTTTTGATCTCTCCTCCCCAGTAGCCTGTAAGCCCCTTGAGGACAGTAATGCTGCCTGTTTGACCTGCTGTGTATTCCAGGTTCCTGGCATGTAGTATGTGTTGGATAAATATTTGGCAGATACCCCTTTCTGTGCGTTTGTAAGTGGCACATTTACAGCTCTGTGGCCTTTTATGGTGTGATGGAGTCATGTAGTGTTCCCCAGTTTGCTTTGTTCACTTCATAGTAGATCTTGGCAATCTCTCTTGTGTTAGTAGGTGAGAGTTATATGGTTCCACCATTTATTGATTAACCATATTATATTGATGGACATTTCAGTTATATGTCCTTTTTCACTACCGTGGAAAATTCTGCACTCAACATCTAAAGGCACAGTCGTGATGTGCTGAAGCAAATATTTCTGGAGGATTGATAACTCTCGAAGTGGAAATATGGTGGTATAAGCTGCATGTATTTTAAATTTTGGTAGCTGTTTTCAAGCTATCTCAAAAAAGTTGGTACCACTTTATCCTTCCAACAGTACCGTATGAAAACACAGTGTATCATGCTCTGAGAATCTTTGATATAAGGCAGGAAAATAGCCTCAGTGTTGTAATTTGTATTTTCCAGATCTGTTGACATTAATCATCTTTTCATGTATTATATTTATTTTTCTGTGAATTGTTTACATAATCTGTCTTTTTTATTGAGTGGTTGACTTCTCATTTTAAAGAATTCTTTGTGTGTTATGTTAGGATTATAGACTTTTTAAAAATTGTGCTTGCCCTGTGAAAAGTGAAAGTGAAGTCTCTCAGTTGTGTCCAACTCTCAGCGACCTCATGGACTGTAGCCTACCAGGTTCCTCCATCCATGGGATTTTCCAGGCAAGAATACTGGAATGGATTGCCAATTCCTTTTGTTTTTTTAAGCTTTTGATTACGGAAGCTTTAAAATTTTACCTTGTGAAAAATGTCACTTAAATTTTTTTTGGCTCCTCCTTATGGCTTGTGTGATCTTAGTTACCTGACTGGGAATTGAACCTGAGGTCAAGGTAGTGAAAGGCTAGAATCATAACTACTAGGTCACCAGGGAATCTCTTCCCCCCTTCTGCCAAAGTTTTTTTTTATATTGACGTCTAGTTGATTTACAAAGTTATGTTAGTTTCCATTTTATAGCAAAGTGATTCATTTATATATGTATCTTGTTTAGATTTTTTTCTTGTCACTTGTTTTCATAAAATTTTTTTCCTAATGTTGTCCCCATGCCAAGAGTTCCCCTGTGCTTTTAACGTTTTATGTCTGTGCTTTTTTATGTTTAGCTTTTATTCCATATGGAATTTTATTTTGGATGTGGTGTGAATTTAGGGCTTGTAACAGTTTTAATACAATTTACTGAATTTTTTCTTTTCTATTTTATGATATATTTAAATTCTCATTCTTTCTTTTGTTGTTCATTAATCAAGTCGTGCCCGACTCTTTGTGCTCCCATGAACTGCAGCACATCAGGCTCCCCTGGCCTTCACTGTCTCCTGGAGATTGCTCAAATTGATGCCCATTGAGTCGATGATGTTATCTATCCCATCCTCTGCCGCTGCCGCCTCCTTTTGCCTTCTGTTTTTCCCAGCATCAAGGTCTTTTCCAGTGAGTTGGCTCTTCGCGTCAGATAGTCAAAGTATTATAGCGTCAGTGTCAGTCATTCCAGTGAATATTATTCAGGATTGGTTTTCTTTAGGATTGACTGGCTTGATATTCTTGCAGTTCAAAGGATTCTCAAGACTCACCTCTAGCACCATGGTTCGAAAGCATCAATTCTTTGGTGATCATCCTTCTTTGTGGTCCAACTCTCACATCCGTCCATGACTACTGGAAAAACCATAGATCTGACTATATGGACCTTTGTCAGCAAAGTGATGTCTTTGCTTTTTAATACACTATCTAGGTTTGTCATAGCTTACCTTATTCAATTCTTTGTTTTCTATTTTATGATGTATTTAAATTCTCATAATTTTAGAAAATTACTGTTTCATAGTGTGTGTTTATCTATATACATTATAGAATTTTTTCAGAAATTTCTTGATTAGCTCTGCATTAAAAAAAAAAAAACTTCAGAGTTGTCGCATTCTATAAAGAATTTTGCTGAAATTCTTAGAGGTTGCATTGAGTTTATTAATGCAATTTGGGTTTCCAAGGTGTTAAAGAATCCACCTGCCAGTGCAGGAATTGCAGAAGACATGAGTTTGATCCCTGGGTCAGGAAGATTCTCTGGAGGAGGAAATGACACCCCACTCCATTATTCTTGCCTGGAGAATTCCATGGACAGAGGAGCCTGGTGGGCTACAGTCCATGGGGCTGCCAAGAGTCAGACGCGATTAGCACTCACACAATGCAACTTGGGGACGATGGATATTTTTACAATATGTATTTTTTCATCCAGCAATAAGAATGTCTCGCTGTCAAGCTCTTTTTTGTCCATCAGTCATCTACCACATTTTTGAGTATTTCCTCCGTGCTAAGCACTGATCTAAGAGGTTGGGATATATAAATATTGGAATAGAAGAGATTGCAGATATGAAGACAGTTTTACTAAGGTAACTTCCAGAGGAGAAGGGATCTCTGCCATCCGTCTAGTCAAAGCTATGGTTTTTTCAGAAGTCATGTATGGATGTGAGAGTTGGACCATAAAGAAAGCTGAGTGCCAAAGAATTGATGTTTTTGAACTGTGGTGCTGAAGAAGACTCTTGAGAGTCCCTTGGACAGCAAGGAGATGAAACCAGTCAATCCTAAAGGAAATCAACCCTGAATATTCATTGGAAGGACTGATGCTGAAGCTCCAATACTTTGGCCACGTGATGCGAAGAGCTGACTCACTGGGAAAGACCCTGATGCTGGGAGAGGTTGAGGACAGGAGAAGAAGAGGGTGACAGAGGATGAGATGGTTGGATGGCATCATGGATCCAATGGACATGAGTTTCCATAAACTCTGGGAGATGGTGAAGAACAGGGAAACCTGATGCACTGCAGTCCATGGGGTCGCAAAGAGTCAAACAAGACTTAACAACTGAACAACAGATGGAACTTAACTTAGTAAGATTCTCTTTATGTAGCTCTTTTATATTTCTTGTTAGTGTTATTCCTAGATATTTTGTATTTGTTGTTGTGGATGGTATAATTTTTTTTATCATACAGTATTCTGGAATTTTTTTCTGATTTACTATAGAAAAACTATTTTCTTTTTTTGGTCATTATATATAACTGGCTTCTGGAATTTTGTTTTAATACTTGATGCTTTAGGTTTTCAGACTGTTGTATTTGCGGTCTCCTCTATTTCAGTATTTATGTCTCATTTCTTTTTGTACTTTTTGTTCTAGAAGTTTTCATTGTCAAGTCCTTCTAAATAATATTTGGTAGTGGGGTGATGACAGGCATCTATATCTTGCCTTCTTGTTAAGAGTTTAATGAATGTTCGTTTAATGTTTTACCGGTGTGTATGGTGTTTGCTGTAGGTTTCTGATAGTTATTGTTTGTTTAGCTAAAAAAGTTTGTATTTTGAATTAGAGTTTTGATTTTATCAGATGCTTTGTCTGCATTGTGATCATGAGGTCCCTTTTTTTTATTATTTATTTTTATTTATTTATCTGGCTGCACCAGGTTTTAGTTGCGGCACATGGGATTTTTGATATTCATTGTGGTGTGTGGAATTTCAGTTGCAGCATGTGGGATCTAGTGGCCCAGGTGGCCGGTGGTAAAGAATCCATCCACCTGCCAAGCAGGAGATGCAAGTTCGATCCCTGGGTTGGGAAGATCTCCTGAAGAAGGAAATGGCAACCCACTCCAGTATTCTTGCCTGGAAAATCCATGGACAGAGGAGCCTGGCAGGGTACAATCTGTGGGATTACAGAAGAGTTGGAAACGATTTAGCGGCCAAGCAACGACATGTGGGATCTAGTTTCCTGACTAAGGATCTAATCCTGCATTGGGAGTGGGTTGTCTTAGCCACTGGACCACAGGGAAGTCCCATGAGGCCCTTTCTTTAATAACTTATTGTAATGTATTGATATATTTCCAATGCCGAATCAGCCACACATTCTTGGGTTCACAATCTTCTGGTTCTTCAGGTTTTGTTCTTTTTGGTGTTTGGTTGCTTTTCACTTTAGGACTGTCTATGATCCTAAGAAAGATTGGCTTATAGTTTTCTTTGTATTTGTGTGTGCACATGGTGCTCTTCTGTTTTTTATAAGATAGGCTAACTACCTAGAATGAGTTGTGAAATTTTCTGGACATTGTAAAAATCTCTTTGTTAAATGTTGAAAGAGCTCTTATCTGCAAAGCCATTTGGGTCTGTTGCCTATTTAATTTTTGGTTTCTTCTTTTTGTTATTGGTCTATTAAACTTTTTTAAATCCACGGGTCAATTTTGATAATTTTTTCTGGAAAAATTATTCTTTATGTTTATATTTTCAGTATAACAAATTATAGAGTTAAAGGTTTCAGCTTCCTAAGAGTGGGTGTGTTGCAGGTAAATTTTTTGAAAACCCACGCATGTCTGAATGAATTCTTACTTTATTTTCATACTTGATTGATATGGTCGAGTCTTCAAGTCTAGCTTTGACTTAGATTCCTTTTCCTTAGAGTTTTGGTGGTACTGCTGTGTTGTTTTCTGGCTTCTAGGTTTGCTCTTGAGAAGTCTGACGATGTTCTGATTCCTTATCATTTGTGTGTGACCTTTTTTCTCTTTCCTGGAAGGTTTTAACAGTTCCTCCTCATTGTTACAGAATTCATTAGCATAGGTCGTCTTATGTTTCTTCTGCTGCATTTGGTGGATACTTTGGTCTGGAAATGTGTGTCCTTCAGTTCTGGGAAATTATCTTGTGGTACTGTTTTACTCTCTTTTTCTCTGTTCTCACTTTCTGAAATTTTTATTATTGAATTTTGATGCTTTATTTATATACAAAACATAAGCATGATGAAGCAGTTCATTGAGAATCTTTTGGAAGGATAGGTACTTTGGTAGTTCACAGACTCAAAAAGAGTTGTAGGGCTCAGACTGTAGAACATCTGACGTCAGGGTGGTCGGGGCCTCGGGCAGGCTGTGGCAGCTGGTGCCACTTCCTCTTCAGCTCCTTTTCTTACAGACACAGGAGTTTTGTTCCTGTTTGGCTGGGTGCTGCTCATCTTCGCTGATTTAGCTACAGCAAAGTGTGGGTCTACTCTCTAGATCTTTTGATAATTTTTTTTGTTGTTGTTTTTGAGAGAAGCTGTAACTCTGGTACTTAAATATAGTTGCATTTTAAAAAGGTTGAGAATCAAATTGATTAAAAAAAAAAGACAACATAATTCAAAGATAGCATGTTCCTTATAGGCCACAGGATTCCAGCCTGTAGGTTAATAGTTGATTTTGCCTTCATGATTTTGTAGGTTCCATGGATTAGTGATCTTTCTACCTAAAGATTGAGGAAGTTATGGCTAGCTACCTTTTAATATTTTTATGTATCAGAGGATTTGTTACTATGTGAAGTGAAAGTTGCTTAATCGTGTCTGACTCTTTACAATTCCATGGACTGTAGGACTCTACAGTCCATGGGATTCTTCTGGCCAGAATACTAGAATGGGTAGCCTTTCCCTCCTCCAGGGGATCTTCCCTGGTCTCCTGCATTGCAGGCGGATTCTTTACTAGCTGAGCCACAAGGGAAGCCCAAGAATAATGGAGTGGGTAGCCTATCTCTTCTCCAGAGAATCTTCCCAACCCAGGAATTGAACCGGGGTCTCCTGCATTACAGGTGGATTCTTTACCAACTGAGCTATTAGGGAAGCCCCATTGTTACTATAGTTGCTTCCTGTAAACTCAAGAGCATTATACGTAGTGTTTGGTAGACCTGAGTTTAAATCTGATTTTGCTATTTACTAATTTTTGGTTAGTCTTAGTTTTCACATCTGTCAAATAAGAATGTGGGGATGGATTAAATGAGAAAATGAATATAGCTAGCTTGTTGAAGTACAATGAAGCCTCTCTTCAGTGCTTCAGTAGTGCTAGACTTATTTGAAGTTTTATTATTAGTCTTATTTCAGTTAGGAAAGAAGCCATGCTTTGCACTCGAGGTATGAAGGGTTTTAATACAGGAATTAGAGGCTTCTACAGCCCTTGGATAGCATCACCAACTCAATGGACATGAGTTAGAGCAAACTCTTGGAGGTAGTGAAGGACAGGAGAGCCTGGTGTGCTCATGGACTCCTGGCAGGGGAGTCCGTGGGGTTGCAGAGTCTGACATGACTGAGCGACTGAACAACATCATCCGCCCTTGGAAAGGCTGGGGGTGTGGTGGTCAGGAACACTTAGTCTGAGGACCAGAGCCTGATGGTTAAGAGTTTGCCTGGAAGCTATTGGAACTGAAGACTATTGCGAAAGCGCCGGTGGTCAGTCTCTGCCTGCAGCACTGGGTGCTGACTTCTGATGGTGTTGAGTCTCAAGAGGCCCCCTCTGACTGTCACAGCCCCTGCCAGCCCAGAGCCACGCGTGGTTTTCAGGAGCCCGTTCTGACCTCTGAGAACCTCATCTGTGAGGGAGTGGGTGTGTCTGTCTGTCCATCCTGCACCTGTCTCATGAGAGTCACTGAGATCATTGTGCCTCAGCCTTCCTGCGCCTGCCTTGCCTTGCGTTTTCTAACTCAGACGTGCACAGGGACGGAGGCTCTGGGAAGTGTGTTTCTTGCATTGTCTGCCCTGTTGTGTAGCGTGATGGGGACCACGGTCTCAGCACGGCTGTGGCTTCTCTCCGTGGGAGGAGGGGCAGCAGTTGCTGGAAGGACTTTTTCCCTTTTTGTGACATTTCTTCCTTACACTTCACGACGACGTTAGCAACTAACCATTAGCACTTTAGAAGGTTTCACTTTTAGAAAGAGATTCTTGGGAAAAGAAACGGGGCGTCGTTTCCTCTAAGTCATGATGGGCACGTTCAGTTGGCTGAGCTCAGACCATTTTCCTCTTCGAGGTTCCTCAGGCTAACAGAGGACCCAAGGGTCTAGCTTTTATGGCTTGCATATCGGGAGGCAGAGCCCTGTCGTCTTTCAGGACTCACTGGGATTGTTTCCCAAACACAGGAAGAGAAGATTGAGTTGTAAGACAGGCAAACAAATGGTCAGCGTGTACCACACTTCAGAAGCAAAGTACAGAGTTTGTTTTAGGGAAGCCTGTCCAGGGTCCCATGCAAATAAGAGAGTTTTAAAACAAGACTACAAATTTTTTTTCAAGCAACATGATGTATGGGCTCTTTCTGAAAATTTCCCTGGTTACTCAGAGTTTGAGTTATTTTGTAGGACAAATATGCTTACTTTGAAAGTTCTTGAACGTTAAGTTTGATTCTTTTTTCTCGTTACTATAAAGTTTAAATAAATACTGTTTAAATAAAGTTTAAATAAATACTGTTTAAATAAAGGGTCTGGATTTTCTCACCTGTAAAATACGAATTTTGAGTCACTGATTCAGAATATGAGATGTATACGTGAGGATGGTGTTGTGGCAAAAGAAAGAAGGTTGAGAACCTTTGGACTAGAGCAAACTTCGTAAAGGGCCAAATGGTAAATATTTTAGATTTTGTAGGTCACAGGGCTTCTGTTGCAGTTCTCTGCTCTGCGCTTGTAGCCTGAGAGCTGTAGACAGTTTGTAATTGAATTAGCATATAGTGTTCCAGTAAAAGCTTATTTACATAAGTCTGGGCAGTAGCTAAATTTGGACTAAAACAGGTGGCAGAACCAACATATCAGGGGGACTGTAGTTTGCTGATTCTTGGATTAGACAGTTGGTAGAATCCTGTTCCAGACTAGTATTGTATAAAGTTTCTAATCTAAGTTCCAGGTTCCTGGAAAAGATGAGGAAGTAATAAGAATGCTAAGTAGAAGCCTTGTGTTCATTATAGAGACCTAATTGCTGTGTAATTGAAACCTGTAAAAATTCCAGTAACTGTTTTTAGTCTTGCTGACTGGGAACACTGATTCCCTTAATAACATGTATGTCTAGTATGACGTTTGGCCTTGGGTTTCTAGATTTCTAGATACGGATCACTCTTCCCCTTAGAATCCAGGGTTGTGCTTTCTTAAACCTTTAAAACTTTGGACTAGTGTGGCCACGTTTTGTTTCCTTGGTTCTACTCAGTATGACAAACAGAAACTTAAAAAGGACTTGTCTGTATTCTCAATGAGAACAGAAGGAAAGTGATGCAGAAAATGTAAGAAGCATAAAAACAGGCCCACAGAGTTCAAGGTCTCAGTTTGTTTCTTAGGATTTTGAGTTGGGGTTCTTTTTTATCTTGCTTTTGCATTCCATAATCCAAATGGAAAGAAAGTGTGTTTTTGTTTCCTGCTTCATCAGGTGGGTTTTTTTCCCTTTGCTTGTTGTGCTTTTGTCCAAGCACTACCCACATTTGCAATCATTCTCGTCTCCTTTGGGGAATTATGGTGATTTTGCACTTTAGGTGTTTAGTTTCTCTCAGCAGTGTTTCATAGTCCTTAATTTACAGGTCTTTCTCATTTTTTTATTATGGGTATCCCTAGTATGTATTTCATATTTTTATGTTATTGCAAGGATTTGTTTTTTAATTTCCAATAGCTCATTCCTTGTGTGTAAAAAAAAAATATTGTCGACTTTTTAAAACTGATCTCATATTTTGCAACCTAATTCAGTTCATTTATTAGTTTTCGTGCTTTTCCCCCGTAGATTGCGTGTGATTTTCTGCATAGCTGATGATGTTTGCTGTGAAGAATGGTGGTTTTTTACTTCCTCCTTTTCAATCTGAGTTCCTTTTGTTTTTCCTTGTCCCGTTGCGCTAGGTAGAACTTGCATTACAGTGCTGAATTGCAGTGTTGGGACTCACAGCCCCAGTCTTGTTCCAGATTCTAGAGGAAAGCGTTCACTTGTGGTGGTTGCTGTAGTTTTTCCATACAGATGCCGTTTGATCAAGTTGGGGAAAGTCTCTTCTATTCCTGATTTGTTCAGAGTTTTTAGGAATGTGGATATTTGGTTTTGATTAATTTTTAAATTGATTTTCCTCCTTATTTTGAGATGATAATGTAATTTTCTACTTTGTAATATGATCTATTATATTGATTTTTAAAAATTTAGTACTGATTTTTGAATGTTAAATGAACCCTTCATTCCTGGGATAAATCTATGTGGTTGTAATGTAGGGTATCCTTTTAACATATTGTTGAGTTCTATATGCTAATTTTTTAAAAATAGTTTTTACAGTTTTATTTTTCTAGTCTGTTTCATGTGCCTCTGCTCTAATCTTTGTTTTCTTTTGCAGTCTTTTGGTTTAATTTCTTCTTCTTTGTCTAGTTCCTCAAGATTTAAAGTAAGGCTGTTGGTTTGAGATCTTTCTTTGTTAGTGTAGGCAATAAAGTTCCTTCCACCTACTGCTTTTGCTGCATCCCGTAAACTTCGGTATGTTGTATTTTTGTGTTCATTTTCCTCAAAGTATATCTTATTTCCCTGGTTCTTATTTCTTCTTTGACCTATTGGTTGGTGAAGTGTGTTGTTTAATGTCCATGTACTTGTGAATTTTCAGTTTTCTTTCTAGGATTGATTTTTAGCTTTATTATTAGAGTTGACCCTTGAGCAATGCAGGGGTCAGTTGCACCCCTTTAACTGTTCTATCAGCGAGCTTTCATGCCTAAGAATGTTCAGTAAATTGATTTTCTTTAGGTAGATGTGTACTTTGAAATTTTTTAATGATTAAAAATGGCTAAAGCATTTATGGGCATTTATGGTAAAGAATCTGCCTGCCAATGCAGGAGACGTGGGTTTGATTTCTCCAGGGGTTGGGAAGATCCCCTGGAGAAGGAGACGGTGACTCACTCCAATGTTTTTGCCTGGGAAATGCCATGGTCAGGGGAGCCTGGTGGGCTGTAGTCCATGGACCTGGCTTAGTGACTAAACAACAAACAAACAACATTTGAAATTGTTATATATATGAAAGGTTAGTGTTTTAAAATGTCCTATTGGGAATCCTTAGAAGAAACAAATTGTTTCAATATTTGAATGTGTCTGTTTAAGTTGAGTAAGACTGACTCATGGCCTCTCCCTCACAGATGACGACTTTGACCAGTTTGATAAGCCTGGTGCGGAGCGGTCCTGGAGGAGAAGAGCTGCGGACGAGGACTGGGACAGGTGCGGACTCCCCTGGTTACGCGGGGCTCCTGCTGACTCATCTCCTTCTGCCCCTGGGCCGCGCAGAGCTCTTTCACGAGAACACTGTGTTAGTTGCCCATGCTCTTTTCCTGAGTAGGTCTGTCCTGACTGGGCTAAAGAAGGGCAGGGGAGGGCATTCCAGGCGGAAGGCTTTGTGGGGAGTGCCTTCCTGGCTTGTGCTGCCTCCGGCTGCCGGTGGAGCTGCCGTGTTTTCATGCAGTGGGGGCTCAGAGCATCTGGAGTAGTTCTGTGCCGCAGCAGCAGGAACAGCAGAGCTCCTCCACATGCCGCGGCGCTGCGAGGGCTGCTCGCGGCGCTGTGTCCTGTGGGCCGAGGCTGCTGCTCCTGGGCTCCAGGGCACAGGCTCAGTGCTTGTGCTTGGGCTCGGCTGCTCTGCAGCGTGTGGGACCGTCCTGGACCAGGGGTTGAACCTGTTCCCCTGTGTTAGTGGATTCTTTACCACTGAGCCACCAGGGAAGCCAGGTATCTTGTAATTTAATTTTATATATTTCTGATGACTAGTAAAGATGGAAAATGTATTTGGACATCATTTTCAAACTTACAGGAAGATGTAAGAGTAACACAGAAATTCTTACAAGGCCTCCGCGATCAGACTTAACAGTTGCTTTGTATCTTGCTTGTGTTGTCTTCCTCTCGTTACACACACACACACACACACACACACACACACACACGCAGAACACTTTTTTCTTTCCTGCACCATTTGATAGTAGTTTGCAGGTATCATGCCACTTCTAAATCTGCAGTGGTTACCCAGGTTTTGTCAGTTGTCCAAATAATGTCCTTTTTAGCAAAAGTGAGTTTCTTTTTCTCCTCCTTGTTTCTTCATCTGGAAGAATTCTGTCTTTAAAGACTTCTGCAAAGGCTCTGTGAAGCCTTTGTGTTTAATGGCTTCTGACTTTTTTGAGGAGGGTGCACCATTTCCCTGTGGACCAGCGCTCAGTGTGGGCTTGCTGGTGTCTCCTCAGGACTAGGTTCAGGATGTGCTTTCGGCCAGGAGCGCCTTTTGGTGACGCTGTGACCTTCCTGAGGGCATCTCTTCAGGAGGTGCATGATGTCAGTCTAGCTGCTTTCTGCCTTATGTTGGTAAGGAATTCTTCCTACTCTGTACTCTCGATGTTCCTAGGAAGGTTTTGAAGTGTGTGTATGTTTTTAATAGTTACATATATAACCAACCTGAAATTGATTGATTTTTCTTTTTAAACTTAGAATTTGAAGTGTATATGAAAATAGAATAGTCCAGTGTAGGTGATGTACCATCCTTCAGCTTCAGCAGTGTCACTATGTAGCACGGTTGTTTTATCTGTGATCTCTGTAATCCTTCTCAAATCATAGACATAATTTCATCTGAAAACATACCAGATTGTACCTCTCTAAAAAATAAACGATTTACAAATATAGCCATAATAGAGTTATGTATGATTAAGTTGCTTAATATGAGTGTCTTATTAATGTTCACACTTCCCTGACTGTCTCACATATATAGTTTCCTGGTGGCTCAGACAGTAAAGAATCTGCCTGCCATGCGGGAGACCTGGGTTTGATCCTTGGGTCAGGAAGATCTCCTGGAGAACGGAATGGCAACCCACTCCAGTATTCTTACCTGGAGAATCCCATGGGCAGAGGAGCCTGGTGGGCTATAGGCCATAAGGTCGCAAACAGTCGGACACGACTGAGTGACTAACACTTTGACACTTTCATGTATATTACAAATACATACATATGTGTAGTGTGGATGTGTTTCTGTGTTCTCTCTTACAGTTTGATTTGGAGTGCAAAAGATCCATATCCCATAAGTTAGGGGCTCTTCAGTGTTGTCATTGGCTGTTTGTTCCTCCAGAAGGAGCTTCCTAGAGTCTTGTTAACTTCTTTTTGCCATGTTAGCAACCATTTAGATGGTCCAAGTGATGATATTCTCATTCTTTCAATCCTTCTTGTTTCTGTTAGTTGTGATAATTTTGTAATTATACTTGGTTCTTTTGAGGTATAGAGTAAGTGTCTGATTCTTTACTTTTATTTACCAGTTTTCAAAATAATGGGTTAGTTCCTTAGCATCTTCCAGAGGTGTTTTGTTTTTGAACCATTTTGAATTCATAGATTTAAATACTGCATGTGTGTTTTTATAACCCATTATGACTGTTACCTTATTAATGCTTGTGTTGCCCCAATATTTGTTCAGTGAGGATTTATTTTGGCTGTCATGACATTGGTTGGCTTCTGCTCTGATGGAGCTGGGTTCTGTTTATAGTGTGAGGCAGGGCTCTGATTTTCCTTGCCCTTTCCAGGGTGAATGGCCCTTGTCCCGTGTTGTTTCTGAACAGTCTCTTCTCTTCTTTACTCGTCTTCTGTGCATGTTTGCATATGGAGACTCAGTATCTTGTGTATTTCTTTATTTGATATTGCTAAAGCATAAAATAACCTCTTCCATGTACTGGGTAATAGAGGGTGAATTTTGAAAGTTAAGAAGAAAGAGTCAGAAAATATAACAGGCTGTATATCCAGATAGGAAAGAGCATGTTCAAAAGGTTTTAACTGAAGGTCATTTGATGAAGGGTTTTTTTAATGGGGTAGTGTTAAGTAAGCAGGAAGAGTCGATGAGGTGTTCCGAGTGTAGCAGCCGGTCTCCTGGAGAAGTGATGTCCCAGGGTCCAGCCGGAGCCGCTGTGGCGAGAGTGGGTGGTGCTGGAGCAGTGCAGGTGGGAGGGAGCGGCTGTCGCCTCCGCCTTGTGACGTTCTGTGGAGACCTCCATGGGCCAGGCCTATCCAGAAGAAGGGCCAGGGCTGGGAGCCCGTCTAGGGCCTGGAGCTGGTGGGGAGGGAGCAGACGAGGGTGGCCTGGAGTGGGGAGGCACGTGGAGACTGCTCAGGTGCAGTGTTTGTTGTCACTTAAATTTCTGATTTCGAAAGGCTGCAGCCAGGTGAAAAAAAGGGAAAGTGTTAGTTGCTCAGTCATGCCTGACTCTTTGCCACTCCATGGACTGTATAGTCCACCAGGCTTCTCTGTCCATGGGATTCTCCAGGCAAGAGTACCAACCCAGGGTTCAAGCCCTGGTCTCCTGCACTGCAGGCAGATTTTTACCATCTGAGCCATGACTGCCTGCAAAATACCTGTTTCCTGAGAAGTTTCCCATGTAATTCTGTCGGTTTGTAAACATATACCTGCTCCCAAAGATCTGATTGTCTTCCTCAACTAGTGGTGGCTGGTGAAGCCTCTCAGGTGCTGTGCAGTGGGACGCAGAATGCCGCCTCATCCTTTCGGTACTCTGTCACTTTCTAAGTACCTCTATTGTCTGCGAGCATTACTGCTCACCCCTTGGAAAAGAGGCGATGTGGGCCGCTCACTCCCATTAATTCGTTGATTCTGGTGACCATTGATGTCATTTTGGTAGTGTTTCATATTTTACAAATTTCTTCCCTTTTGTGTACCTCTTTATAAGGATCCTGCTTTATGATAACAGTGGAGAAGTACATTTAATTTTTGTGTGGTGTGTGCGTAGTAGGTAGCATTTGGCCTCTGGTGCTAGACTGTCTCAACTCACCTGGTTTCTGACTTGGTAGCAGGGTGATCTTGGGCCAGTTATCTAACATCTTGAATCCTTGTTTTCACGTGTAAAAAGTGGAGAATGATGTGTGCTTGACGGGGTTATGTTCTGGTTACGGAGATGTATGGGTTGGGGGTCGGGCTGCTCGCTGCTCAGAAGTCAGTAAACAAGCCAGGCTGGTGGAAAGGCAAGTTTGCTTTATTTTAGGTGCTGGCAGCTGGGGTGGGGAGGGTGGCAGACATCTGTCCAAAGGCCGACTCCTCCCCCTGCCCAAGAAGCAGCAAAGGAAAGCATTTATAGACAGAGTGGTGGTGAGGGGGGTTACATGCAGAAACAGCACAGTCATCTGTAACAGTCATCTTCAGTTGGTCATCGGTGGTCTGAGGAGCATCATCTTGCTTGTTTTAGGTATGCTTAATCTTGAGTTCTGGGGTCTCAGTTCAGTTCAGTCACTCAGTTGTGTCCGACTCTTTTGCAACCCCATGAACCGCAGCACGCCAGGCCTCCCTGTCCATCACCAACTCCCGGAGTCCACCCAAACTCGTGTCCATTGAGTCGGTGATGCCATCCAACCATCTCATCCTCTGTTGTCCCCTTCTCCTCCTGCCCTCAATCTTTCATTCCCATTTCTTTGCGGTCAGTTCTCAGAATTATGGCAGCTCAAGTCCTGGGTACAGTCTGGTCATCGTGTAGTTAACTTCTCCACCTGGGCTTTTAGTATCTATAAGACAGAGCCATTACAAGATATGGCTCAGAATATTATCTATAACCCTTGAGAAAGATTCCGCGGTGGCTCAGACTGTAAAGAGTATGCCTGCAATGCAGGAGACCTGGGTTCAATCCCTGGGTTGGGATGGTTCCTCTGAAGAAGGAATTGGCAACCCACTCCAGTATTCTTGCCTGGAAAATCCCATGGATGGAGGAGCCTGGCAGGCTACAGTCCATGGGGTCACAAAGAGCCTTGACTGAGTGACCTCACTTCACTTGAGAAAGAACTAAAGGTCCTTGACTATGCTTAGTGACTACATTGTTACTATTTAGTCTCCTTTGACTGTTTTCCTTTGAGCATTTTTCACGTCTCTGATGAAACTTACTCTGTGACTAAACCTTTCCACGGGCAGAAGGCGGCCGAGGACATGGCGAGGGAAAGGGCCGCGCGGTCCCGCTCGGTTTCAGAATGTCAGCACAAGAGCGAGTGTGTGTGCAGCACCTGGAGTGATTGTTGCCGCGCAGCACACGGAATGGACGTAGTGGCTGCTTGAGCTGCACCTGATGCATACTGTTGTTTGTGCGGCTAATCTCTCCTCCTGCCCTCTTATTTGACGCTCTCTTACTACCTTTGTTAGTCATGGAAACAGCTATTCATCTCTGTACACTCTTCATTTACAGCTGATAAAATTTTCATTTATCTTTTAAAAAATGCTCTTGTTTAGGAAAAATAGTCATCAAAGTCACTGATTGCTTATTTCCATCTATTTGTCAGCAAGAGACACCAGCACTTTCTGGATTTTTTGCCTATGTGATGACCAGCACCTGTTCATACTATGGTTTTTAAGAGTTCTTCCCAGTTAGTATCCTCTGGGCAAATGACATTACCTTCTGTTTTCAGTTATTTAGAGTGATGCTCCAGAGGGGTGCTTGTCCTCAAAGACGTGCTTATATTTTTTGGATCATCTAGAATCAAATTCTCAAAAGCAGTTATTGTAAATATTGTGACTAGCAAGTGGTTCTTTCCTCACCATTGGAGAATGAATGTAGCAATGAAGATACAGAAATTGTATCTGAAAGATGATTAGATGATTTGAGGATTGAAAATGTTGAAAGAAGTTATACATTGTTCTCTGATAACTTGTGTTTATGCAGGTCCATGAAAGGTTTTTTTCCGTGAGCTAAGTTCTTGTCCTGGATTTGTCTCTGCTTTGTGACCTTGGGCAAATCATTTAATCTGTTGTCCCTATTTTCTTTATCTATAAAATGATGGTATAGGATTTATGTAGGGTAACTTAAAATAATAAAAGAGATACTCAGTGCAGGAATGAAATAATTTGTTTCTAGTTCTAAAAGATAGTACATTGAATTTCTGTTGTAACTTCACATGTGCATTCCAGGATATTCTGTCATTCTGCAGAGTAGCACACTAGACGTAAACGTGGGTTTTGGGTAAAACAGTGCTCAAAACCTATAGAACCTATAGAAATTTGTAACCAGAACCCTTATGAAAAAAGCAACAATTGTAATAACATTGGTACAGTTGAGTCTCCATTGGCATTTGTACCTAGAATCATAATCGTGTTTGCTTCTTCTAGATGTTAGTCCTTAGACATTTGCTTTAAAAAGACATAACTTAATAAATACAAAAGTAAGGAAAAAAGGACATAATTTAGTGGTAGCTATCTTCCATCAGTTCAAAAACAAAAAAAAAGGAAGCAGTGGGAAATGTCTCCAGGTTTCTCATCTGCTAAGGGTTTCTATTTTAATTATGAGAAAACCTGCTTTTGATCATTTCAAAACATAAGCATGCTGATCAGAAATTGCAGACAGCTGACATGACTTCATTGCTATACAAAAATAATTCCTTTAGTTTTTATGATATACTTGAATGTTCTCATAAGCATTGATTTTTCATTTTTTAAGTTTTTACAATTGATGAGTGTTAAATGGTCTCCCAGTGGTTTTGGTTTTAATTTTCCTAGTTAATGATATTGGAGCATCTGTCTTTTCCTGTTTCATCATATGTTTTGAAGATAAGAGAAAGCATAGATATTACATACGGTTTCTTCTTTTGCTCATTAATGAACAAGTCCAAAGAAGTGACTCTCGTATTGAGGTGAAAAACTAAGAAGTCTAATGAGAGCCACTAGTTACAGCAAAGACTCCCATACTTAAGGGATCAGATGTTCCCTGTATATTTGAAAATGTGTTTTCATTATTAATGAAGATAAAGGAAAAGATAGCAAGCTTACTGTGAAAGCGCCCAAACCCTAAAGTCCTGGGTAAATGTCCCCAGGGGTCTGCAAACTTTCCAGCGGTTAGTAGGAATAAAACGTTGTCATGTCTTTCTTTTTTTTCCCCCACAGTGAACTTGATGATGACTTACTTGGAGAGGATTTGCTCTCTGGAAAAAAGGTAACAATACAGGTCTTTCTGAAATTAAGTGATATTTAATTGCATTTAAAATAAGGAATACGTCTTATGCATGGGATGTGTTACTGGAAAGTTGGGTATAGATTAAAATTTTGTGAATTGATTACTTTTTATATGCAAAGAGTTGACTATATATCCGTAAATTCTCTGATAACTTGTAATTCAGGCAGTAAATCCTTTGAAGCAAATGTTTTAGTTTCTGGCATGTCAAGGCATTTTAGCAGGTATTGAGTGTATGAAAGTTGTAATACAACTACCACTTGCCTTGAAGGAACTTAACATTTGGTGGTTAATATTTTGAATGCTGAATCTGAAATTTACTTTTTGGGATTCAGATATAAGGATAAAATTATCCTCAAATATGAACTTCTTTGATCAAGTAAAAACTTGGAAGCCGTTATCTCCAATGTGTATATTTATGTATCATGTATTTATATGTATAACGTAACTACCAATATATATTGAACATTATGAAACATATATTAAAAATAGAAATGAAAAGCCAAATATTAAAGTGAAATACTAATTTTTTTTTTTTTTACTTATTAACAATTTAAAGACACTTGTTAGTCTCACTAAATATCAAGCTAGTTGTATGCTTAGTTGTTTTAAAGTCTTCAGACTGTGATGGCTCCTTACTGTCAGCAGTTACACTGAAGCTCATTGTTCTCTTAGGTGATCAGGTCAGATCAGTTGTCTGATTGTCAGGTCTGATGAGATCTTCCTTTTCCTCCCATTTATAACTCTTGATGAAGGCCCAGTCCTGGCAGGAGTGCCGGCCCCGCCCCTTTCCGCCTGTCGCTCTGCTGTCCCACACTGGCGGCTGTAGCCGCTCTCCTGTTCTGTCCTGCCCCCGAGGCCTGCACCGTCCTGGCTTTGGCTTCCCCCAGCCTTTCCTCTCTCTTCCCCTGTTACTCTAAAGAGGAATTCGTTCTGTTACCTGTAACCCTGCGTGGTCAGAATGACTGCAAGGGAAGAAGCCGTGAGCGTGCCCCTCAGCCCACCCGTTTGTGAGCTCGGGCGGCCTTGGGATGCCTGTGTGTGGTGTGATTGGGGCGGGGCAGGCCCGGGGCCAGTCCTCGGCATGGGGTGGTCACAGAGGAAGCGGGGACTTGTCTGCCTCTGACTTAGTTTGCACCGCCTTGCCGTGCACTCCCTGTATTTGGGAGTTCACTTCCCTAAGGTAAACATGTGTTTTCCTTTGTAAATTTTTAAAATGCTTTCGTGAGGGATACCAGTTAGATGTTAAAATGTTTAACTGTAGTAAAACAATTTTACCCGCGGTTGGATTTCTGCTCTTGGGCAAGCCTGATGTCCTTTGCCCTGTGTTTCTGTCGGGGAGCCCCCCTGGCCCTCATGATCACAAGCGTTGGTGGCTAGTTTCTCACTCTTCCCGCCCTGGTTTCCTGCCGACCACCCTGAGCAGGGTCCACCCTCGCTGTTCCCCTCTTGCCTGAGGAGGCGTCACTCCAGGTCATCCCAAGAGTAGTTGTGGCCTCAGGGCTTAGTGCGGCCCTCCATTCCAGCTTTTCAAGTAACGTGGGTGTTTTGGTCATTTTGATCATTATTTTGTGCCTTCTGTGTCTATTACTCATCAAGTTCAGAACCAGCATAGAAAGTTGAATCCTCAGAACTCAAAAAACTGAGATTTGATTACCATCAGGGCCTACTGCAACATACACACTTTTTTGTTTGGTGTGTAATTTAATTTATTTTCGACCAGTATTTAGAAGTTTAACTAAAAACCTGAAGGAAATAGCATGTTATTGAATGAAATTTGGCTTTATTGAATTGTTATTTTTTAAAGATTTCTTGTGCTTTTATTTAGTGATCCTGGGCAGCTAAATTTGAGCTCTCCCAAAGCAGGCCCGGGCTTCCCAGGTGGTGCTAGTGGTAAAGAACCCACCTGCCAGTGCAGGGGACGTAAGAGACTTGAGTTCAGTTCTTGGGTCGGGAAGATCCCCTGGAGGAGGGCATGGCAACCCACTTCAGTATTCTCGCCTGGACACTCCCATGGACAGAGGTGCCTGACAGGCTACAGTCTGTGGGGCTGCAGAGTTGGACGTGACTGAAGCGACTTAGCATGCACACATGCATAGCAGGCCTGGCTCACCCCTGTTAGTGGGTGACAGAGTCCCTGGGCAACTAATAAAAACTACAAATAAGGTGGATTTTTTTTGGCCTGTATCAAAACTACCTTAATGAAGAGTAAATAGAGATATGTTTGAGAAGCCTAGGTTTATAATCTATAAAATGGCAGGAGAAGATTGCTGG
This sequence comes from Cervus canadensis, assembly GCF_019320065.1. Lineage (NCBI taxonomy): Eukaryota > Metazoa > Chordata > Mammalia > Artiodactyla > Cervidae > Cervus > Cervus canadensis. The sequence continues at coordinate 109,005,060 of NC_057388.1, forward strand.
TTTATTTCTTTCATCCTTAGGGAGAAAATCAGGTCTTTTTTTCCCCCCCTTGCGTACATGTTGTGGAAGAGTAGTAATTTATATATACCATAGAAATAATTTTAATAAGGTAGGAAAGTGTGTGGTTCCCCATCTTAAATCTAAGATACCGGTATGTATTTAGCTTAACAAAACCTGTAACTTTAGAAATTTGACCAGTTGGCACACTCGCTAGACTGCCTCTGCTTAACTCATAATATGAGTAGACAAACCTGTCAGGAACAGGAGAGAGAATCCGAGTGGTGCTTATTTTCATGTATCCGTCTACTGGACAAACCAGAGATTTATTTTAGTCTCTTAGCATTTCAGTTGGGCAGTCTAGTTATCTAAAATCTGCTTTTTTCTAAAATTCCACTATTTTTTCCTTTTGTTTATGTTAAATTTAATCAAATCTTAAGGATACCATTTTTTTGGTATGATAAGAAAAAATTGTTTCTATCATACTACGAAAGGACTTGTCCTTTTTTGTCTCCTTTGTTAGAGTTATAATATGATCCTTATGCTTGCTTCTGCTGCACTTAACTGAGCATCTAAACATTAGTCTGGGGGGGTTAGCTAGTATGCCATATGTAGAACCTTGACTGTTACTGGTTACATCAAACTGAGAAAACTTTGTGAATGGCAAATGTTTTAATAACAAGGTTAGAAATAATCCAGTCAACGTAATTTTGCACTTTTGTAACAAGTTTTCTTATGGAAGTGACATGCATTAATTAGATTTCTTGCTTTAATTAGAATCAATCGGATTTGTCAGATGAAGAGCTAAATGATGATCTCCTGCAGAGTGATAATGAAGACGAAGAAAATTTCTGGTACTGAATATTATCTCATTAAAAATGTTGTTTGTTTAAATTTCTAGTAACTGATTTATAATTATAGCAGGATATAAAAGATAATGTACTGTATCTTTACCATATGATTATATTCTAATATAATTATATTAATAAACTAATTACTATATTAATATAACTGATGTGGAAGCCGTATGTGTTTTACTACAAATAGATCAACTGGTTAAAATCATTGCTGGTCCTGCATTTAATAACCTGTGAACTCTGTTGAGTGCAGGTTATGGAAGTTCCAGATAGGTTTGTACTGCTCTTTTAGAGAATCCCTTTATTTGGATGGGGGCAGTGGCCTCTGACTCAGGAATGTTGGTTCCAGTTTGATGTTGCTGTGTTTGTTTTCATTTTAGACATTTTTTACTTACGCATATCAGTTAGCTAAATTGTCATTTTGTATATTCCTGTGGACTGTATGTTAGACTCTAGTTGACTATCTGGATATAATTGATGTGGTCAGTTTGGGCTGCCGTAACAGGATATCGTCACCTGGTGGCTTGTGAGCAGCAGATACTTACTTCTCACAGTTCTGAGGGCTGGGAAGTCCAGGGTCAAGGTGCGGCATGGTTGGGTGCCAGTGAGGCCCCCGACCCTCTCACTGTGTGCTCATGTGGCTGGTGGGTGGGCGGGAGCCCTCTGGGGTCCCTTTCATGGGCACTGATCCCATTCACGAGCTTCCCCCCTCATGGACTCGGCGTCTCCCAACGGCTGCGCCTGCAGACGCCATCACACTGGGCGTCAGGACTCCACACATCAGTTTTGGGGGGATACAGATATTCAGTGCACGGCAGTAGAGAACATCTTTCTCTTGACTAAGAGCTTATAATGGTAAGCTCTGTTATAAAAAGAGGAAGAGGTATTTACTGTACTCTTGTTAAGTGAAATAATTCTTTTCAATTTTATGAGGAAACATTTATTGTGAAAATAAAGACACTTCTTGTGTACAAATGTAATTAACAAATAGATGCTATTTATTATTGAGTTGTAGATGTGTAATAGATATTTTTTAACATAAAGAAATTTTTATGGGTAACAGTTAAGTTTTATTTATTCTACCAGTTAATTTGTTTCCCAATTTTATTCTCTGGTATCATTATTAGATTTGGATCTTTTGAATTACATTGCCCTTGAAGTATACTTTTTAGGAGTTTTTAGCCATGTAGTATCTTTATGTGTGTGTGGAATGTTCAGTTTTTTTGTTAGGATTGTATACTTAATGGGTGCAAACTTAGAGTTAGCCCTAAAACCTTGCCCTTTAAATGTTGTTATTATGCACCTTAATTGTTTGACATTTGTCTGTTGTGATTTAGCAGGTGGAATATATTTTTTTTTTTCAGTTTTAAAATTGCCTTTGTTTATTTCACTCAGAAATTAACTATTTTTTAAAAAATTTGAGGCTAGTATAAACTTGATTTAGATAAAAACATTGAAATGTATTTACATGCTGACTTTTAATGTTTTGATTTTTTAAAATACGAGTTTATAGTTGGCATCATAGATTTAAGAAAGCTCTTAAAATTCCATCAGTGTGGGGAGGATATATATAGACTTATGGCTGATTCATGTTGTATGGCAGAAACCAGCAAAACATTGTAAAGCACTTATCCTCCCAAGTAAAAAAAATTGAATCTGTGATTTTTCAATTTAGAGAGTAGTACTCCTAGTTTTACTTGGATGTCTTAGAAAATGGACACCGCCCTTTTCATTCTGAAAGATAGAATGAAAAGTGGTCTGGTTTCAGTCCTGGACTTTGGCCGGGTAGACCTGTTTCTCACGGTTGGCCTGATTCTCCTGCTCAGGTTGCGGGAGTGATGATGATGCGGGCGCTCCGGGCGGCAGGAGTCTGGCGCTGGCTGAGTGTGGCACATGCGTCTCACGTGTGGCCACTCTTGTGGTCTGTGCGCATTCCCCCGTTGCTGAGCTGGCTTCTTGCTGGCCTCTGATAGCCACTAACTCTCGTAATGGTTTAGCTTTGCGCTCCACTCCAGCTGCCTGCCTTTCTGTGTGTTTCTGTCCTCTGTAGCGCTCAGGATGTCACGATCAGCCTGACGGCCACGTCAGACATGGTCACGTCGTTTGAGATGTCTGACACCAACGACCAGTCTGCAGAGCAGGAGTCTGAGTATGAGCAGGGCGAGGATGAGCTCGTCTATCACAAGTCGGGTGGGTCTGAGCTGTATGCTCACGAGTACCCAGAAGAAGGGCCGTATGAGGGGCACGACGCCGAGCTCCCCGAAGACCACATTGAGTACGTGGAGGGGCCCGAGGAGGAGCCGCTGTACAGCGACGAGGTCCTGGACATCGAGATCAATGAGCCCTTGGACGAGTTCACAGTGAGTCGCCCTCCTTTGTGTGGCCGGAGATAACGTGGCTGCCTGGGCATGGGTTTCTAGACTGATTTGAAATCTATTTCCCTCCCCTGGGAGGGAGGGAAATTAGACCTTATTATCACTGTCTGCCAGTTTCTTTATCTGAGCTATGACAAAGTTTGTGTTGACAGCTTGTTTGGCCGGAGCGAATGCTCCTTTGTCATTGTGGAAGGCTGCACAGAATTGTGACCTTGAGGATTGCACCCTAAGGAAGAAAACAGCTTTGTGTGGTGGAGATACACTGTCAATTGTTAGAAGTACTTAATGCAGAGCTTTTATCCAGGCTTTAGACAAGATCTGATAAAGTCCTTCTAAGGTGAAAAGATTATTGACCTGCTAAAGACATCTTTAAGGTGCTAATATTCCAGAGTGATTGATGTCCTGCTCATTCATCCTTTTTTGTAACTGAGAACTGTCTAAACATGAATAAAGAGATTGGAGGTTAGTTTAGGAAATGTCACACACAATTTGTTATCTGTAATCAGGAAGCAGAGATTGCGCTGATTTTTATTTTAGAAAGGTGGTTTTGGTAGGTAGGGTTTTTGTTTTTTTTTTTTAAAGGTTGAACAGTCACAAAGAAAAAGGTATTAGTGAAAGATCGTCTGTCTTAATGATTCCTTATTGGGAGAGATTTGTTTATGAAATAAGCACTTAGTGAAATTCTGTTGGAAGGGCGAGATTTCCGCAGATGCAGTAGGATCTTAGGGTTTTCAGCATGCTGGGCTCCTGTGGTGCTGTGTTGGGGGCTGCTGGGATGGGGTGTGGGTCAGCACATTTAGGGCGAGAATTCTGCCTTTATGTTTTCATTCAGAGTAAATGACTTTTCATTTGAGGAAAAAGTGTGTGTGTGTGTGTGTGTGTGTGTGTGTGTGTGTAGTTTTGAAAGAGATTGTTTATATGGAGCCTTAGAATATTTAGTCCCAGACATGGTTGTGTTTACATATCTCAATAGTTGTTTTTAAGGTTTGATTCTTTTTGAGTGCTTTCTCTTTAGTAGACGTAATCACGAAAAGATGTGTGTAGTTTTGGTAAACAGAGTCGTATAAAAGGCATCGTGAGTCCTTGTTCTTTCGATAACTCTGTAATGGTTTGTTTTGGTAATAAACCCTACAGTAGTGTGGACTGGTGATCTCTGGTTTATAGTGTGTTCATGTACTGTGTTAAAGTGAGACACTAGTTTAAAATGGTCCTTAAAAATTAGGCCAAAATCTTTTAAAACTGTGCCCAAGTATCTGCTGGTTAGTGTTGTGTCACCTCTACTACTCATCCCTAAGATGAGGTGATTGGTCAGTCGTATCCCTTGTAAGTTCAGCATTTCAACAGATCTTTACCAGTGTGGAAGCAGTGGGGACACGAGAATTGCTGAAACATGAAGCATGGCCCCTGCCTTCTGAGGGCTTAGAATTCAGTGGAACAGTCACTGTGTGGGAAGCACTTGGTAGCGCCTGCACATGGTCACGGAAGGGGCCCCCCTCTCTCGTGTTCTCGCAGAGTTTGTTGTAAAGAGGATTTCTAGTAAGTGAGGAATCTCTCTCTCTTGTTTTCCAAACTTGGAGTTAAGTTACATTTAAGCTTCTCATTGTATAAAATCCAACTTAAACCATCTGACATCTTGTGCCTAAGATTCAGGTATTGAAAAAAAATGTGCAAATTCAATACAGTCACAGTACTTATCTACATTAAAATTAATTTTTTCAGAATTAAAAAAATCTGGAAGTTTACTTAAGAACTCTGAATGTCTCAATATTTTTATAGAGAGTTATAAAGTTTAAAGGTGAGGTGAAGGTCAGTATCTTTCTGGAGCAGTGTCAGTCCCCCTAAGTATATCCAGGTTTATGTCCATGCTCTTTCTTTTCTTCCCGGTTTAAGATTTCCTGTTTCTTCTTGATAGTTGTCACAGTAGACTCGGGCACTGCCTCCTCTTTGCGTGGGGAGGGAAGAACGCACTCCAGCTGTGAAATGCTTCCCCAGCTCTGTGGTGAGGGCCTCTCCCTGTGTTCTTAGGCTGTCACTGGGGCACGGGTTAGTTAGTTATTCATCATTAGACTAACGGACATATGAGTCGGTTGCGTCCCTGAATGTCCCAGAGGTATTTTAGTTTATTAAATGGCGTATTTAACTGTGGTTTGTGTCCTGGTTAGGCTGTGTTGACTCATACACTGGAGCTGGAATTGAGCTCTCTGCTGATCCCGAGTGTGTTCTTTCTGAGCTCACGCAGGCCAGATGGAGGGATTCTGTAACTGGGAGTAGAATTATAATATTGCAGAATGTTACAACTAGAAGGGACACTTACCTGAAAAGTTGATAGTAAACTGTAGTGTTCTTTGCTGTCATACTCAAAAGCAGTTTTTTTTTTTTTTTTGACTTGCTGTCCTGATCTTGAGAAGGTGAATTGAGATTTGATATAAAAACTTGTGTTCTTGTATTAGGAAGAGATGTAAATTCTTTATTATCCAACAGGATATTAGAACACTGTCAGGTTCTGCTGAGCATAACTAGATTTAGTGCCTTTAAAGTTAGCATAGATTGAGATTTTGTAAAGCAGTGTTCTGTAAAAACAGCTTTAGATTGGGAATTTGTGTAACAGGTAGCGGATTTTTGTTTCCCGGTGAGAATTCCGTGGGGTGGACTGTGCTCCCTTGTCTGTTCACTTGCTTGCTTCTTACGGCCTTCTTTGCAATCTGAACAGTCCTGCTCTCAGTGGGTTGTGGGTAGTGATGGCTGCCCTTTGAGGTGGAACGGTAGTGGTTTCCTTGGGGAAGTAAAATGCAGTATGTAGGGGCAGCCCTGAGAGACAGCTGGGGGGCCTCAGGCGGTCCCCACCTTGTGTGCTGCTGCGGCGAGACTGCTGGGCCCCGAGCAGTGGGCTGTGCAGGTCCCGCGGCTCGTCTGCTCTTCCCCCGCCTTGTAACTGTCGATGGTTCACTGTAGCTGGTGGCCAGGGACGCGGGTAAGTTGAGCTCCCCTGGAGGGGAGCCGTTACACGTAGTAATACCTGTTGGAGCCCTTCTTTCCTTGCAGTTTGCCGGCTTCCTTCCCTGTGTTTTTAAGAGCTGCCTGCCTGCTGCCATGCTCCTTACATTCCATGCAAACCTGCGATCGTCCTTCTAATTCAGAGGAGTGGCTGATGGAGAAACTAGTTCTAACGTGCAATTTTAATACAGCGCCTGTGTTGAATTGAATCGCTCATACTTTTGTTGTCTTCTATTGCTGTAAAAATAGTTCAGGTTGGGCGTGATTCCAGCCCCAGTGCTGCTGCTGAGCTGCTCTGTGCAAGCACACACACATTTTCTTTTTTAAGATTACATCTCCTTGGCGTTGACTTTGAGAAGAGCTTTGTGTCGGGGTCCCTGGAGGTTGAGGCAGAGTCCGTGCCACTCCCCGTACTGACCAGGCTGGCATACTGCGCTTTGCTCTCATTGACGCTCAGGGGAGTCCCATTCGGGTTTTGTGCTGAGTGCTTTTCTGCTCAGATGGTCGTTGGCATAGTACAGTTTGCTAACATAGCTAAGCATGAGTCATGAAGATGAAAAGTGCTTAAAAGCCCCAAAGCAATGTGAGAAAAACTTATTTTCTGTTTAATGGCTGTTAGGATGAAGAATACTTGCAGGCATGTGGGCAACAAGGGATGAAAGAGCAGGAAGACTGTGTTGCTGAAGAGGAATTAGATGAGATTACTGATTCCCAGGTTGATCCTGAAACCGAAGAGGTATTTGTTCATCTTTTTAAAGAGTCCAAAAGTTTGCTAGTTTTTTGTTTTTCCCTTCCGTATTTAAAATGAGCATCTTTTTAATGTTGGTGAAAAGTTAATACATCTCCTCTTTGAAGTATGAGTGTACTTAAAAAAGCAGAAACCAAAATCCCTGAGCTTGCAAGAATGTTTGGACAGTGACTTCTGGTGAGCTGTGTTCTCCAGATAGATGTCTGCCCTTTGAGTGTTGGAATGTCTTACCTGTTTTATGGGGTGTGGGTAGGAATCTTTTGAAATGCACAGTATATGTTAGTGCTTTGAAAGAAGTACTGGGATTATCTTAAGTTAATTAGCATCAGTTAAATTTGACCATTATTCAGAAGGTACTGCAGAGTTCCCTGGATTTAGGTGCTGTGTTAGGTATCAAAGAAGCGATGATTGAGAAGCTGGGTGCTTGTGCTCACAGAACTTGCAGTCTAAAATGGGGGAGAGAAGACGAGGGCGCCTTCCAGTGAGGGAAAGGTAGAGGACCTGCTGGGAGAGAGGCTCAGGGGCTGCTCTGAGAACCCGCACCGCGGCCTGTCTGGTCGCGTGTGTGTCTTGAGGGTGGGTTGGGGTGTTGAGACTTTATGGAAGAGGTAACCTTTCGTGAAGCACATCTGGAGAACTCTGTGTTGTCAGGACAGATTGGGGTGTGCTGTGAGATGGAAGCCGGTGAGTTCTGTTTTCCAACCTTAGAACGTTGACCCATGGGTCAAGCGTGTAAGCCATGAAATCATTCTGTAGTCTTAGAACTTGTTGGTTTAAGATTTTTTTTTCTTCTTAATGTTTTCTCTCAGTTATTTGCCTTAATACTTTCCCCCTTTTCCCCAAGAGGCCATGAAAAGTGATATCTCACTGGCGTAGGTCATTTACACTAGGTGCTACATCAGTGTTCTATGAGCCCAGTATACAGAGCATTGCCCTTTCTTTTCCCTGATACAGTGGGATGGCAGAGTGTGTGGGCATGTGCAGACACTTTCTGGGACACATCCCTGCTCTTCCCCAGTAAGCTAAGTTTGGTTTTTCTTTTTGTGCTTTCTCTCTCTTTTGCTCTTTGAAATAATTTGAAACTTAGAGAAAAGATAGAAGAATAGTAGAAACATCACTTTGCCCAGATTCTTCAATTGTAGACAGATAGATTTAGCCAAAGGAACCACAGCTAAAGAAAATGTTACGAAGTGGTTCTCCTATTGATAACTGCTCTGTTCTGAGTAATGAGCCCCTGCCTCGAGGTTCAGGGAGACCGATTTATGTGGGTCATGCTTAGCACCGTATCCTATGTACTCATTGCCCAGTGCAAGGCCAGTATGAGCCTCGATTAGGTCTGAGAGAGAGCTGAAAAGTCGTTAAAGGACGGTGTGTGGGTAGGGGCCTGATGGAGGTGGCTGTGGGGATCATTCTGAGGGTGAGTAGCTGAGAGGGAAACTGAGGGACCCAGTGCCCGTCAGTTAGTTCATGTCCTCTTCATTAATTTGTAAGACTCTGTAGTGGAAAAATTAATTCCATTGATTTTTTTCCCCTGCAACTTACTCTTTCAGTATTCTAGGTAGTACTTCTCTTTACTCTTACTACACAATAACATATTGTGTTTGTAGTATATTTTAGAGTGAGAAAAGGTTTTGTAGGTTTTAATCTTTAGATGATCTCTGGAAATATAAACTATTTTATTGTAAAGCAGTTAAATAATAAGACTTCTAACAGGTGTTACACTTTAGCTTGAATGCCTTCTGGAACTGACAGAGGGTATGACTTGTAGATTTAGATATTTCAAACTTTGGTTCCTGAGCTGTATTCATTGAAATATTGAAGCAAAAGTGGGTTATTATTTAAAAATGGTAATCGTTCCTTCCATTTTCATGTCTTCTGAACAGAGAGATTCAGGGAGAGAGAGAGGTGTCTTTGGAGGAACATTAATGATCAGTCCCAGCCCATAAAGTAAATGAACTTGTGACATGTATGAATTAATATGATAATATCTCAGACATATTAATACTTAGGAATGCTTAATCACTGGGGCAGAAGTTAGACCCCTTCCTTGAACCTTCTGCCAGTATTGATCTGAGATTAGTTAATACCAGATTTTACATGTATTCAAAGAAAATGTTTGAATAATAGTGTGCTAGCTTTAGGCTCACCTTCAAAACAGAAAAGTCACCAAATAGTACAAGTTTATTTCTCACTAACGTCAAAAAATTCCCCAAAGCGTTTCAGATCTGGTGTTGGCCTCCCCAGGTAGCCTGGTGCCCAGGCTTCTTCAGACTTCCGTGCAGTTCCGGGGCTCTGTGCTTTTCGTGGTCCACATCCAGGAAGTGGATTGCAGTGAGGCTGAACCGGGCCCGTGCCCACCGTTTGAGGAGATATCCCAGAGTTCTCAAACAGCACTTCATAAACGTCTCATTAATTACTCATTAGTCACATGGCTGTACCTCACAGCAAAGCAGGCTGGCGAATATAGTGTTTTATTAGGTGACAGCATGTTCAGCTAACGTTGGGAGTTTCATGATTAAGGACATCATAGAGAACGGGGAAAAAATGCACACCAAATTGTTTTGGTTTTACTCTATTGTTCTTGGTATTACGCCTTTTTAAGCCATAAAGGAAAAGAATGATTTCATCATACACAAATACCCCAAAACACTATAAACAAGTTCAGAGTAATGTATTTAGTAAAGTTAATGTATTCGGTGTGTTCTGTATATACAGATGAGCACTCCTGTAAAAAGAAGGGCAAAAAAATGTGAGAAGGTAATACAAAAATAAGACAGATGATTACTAAGTGTATAAAATATATTTAATAAAATTAAGGCAGTTGTGAATTCTAACCTATCTTAATATTGGCAAAAATAAAAATCCTGGTCAGGTATTTATTCTACTGGAGGACTACCTTGGAGATGGGAAACAGTCTTCCACAGTTCTCTCATGTCTGTGCATGTTTGGGGAGGAGGGCACTGACTGCCCTTTGCTCCTGTCTTTTCAAGGAAAGACGTGTCTTTCTCTGGAGCAAGGGGCAGGCCCGCTTTGTGCTCATGGTAACAGTCCCCTGAACTCAGGTCCCCCCATAACATGGCTCCCTTTGTGCAGGGTCACCTGGCCCTCTTTGTCTGAGAGCCGGCTGGGAGCTGGGGCTCAGGGACCTGGCCCCCAGATGACACTGCTGTCGTTAAGAGGAGTAACTTGTCCTAGTCTGTGACTAGGAGTGTCGTGCCTTCTCACAGCCTCCATGAAACAGTGGCAGGCTTACCTTATTAGCCTGCAAGAAGGGTAAAATTGCAGACCCTTCACTGTTCGTGACAGCATCAAAAGCCTGAAAGTCCTTTGGCTCAGTAGTTCCAGGTTGATGAAGTTATCCAAGGGTTAACCTAAGATGTGCTCAAGGATACATGTACCAGCTGTTTGTCTGCAGCCTTGAAAACAAGTGGACCCAGGGTAGATTTTTCTGCAGGGTTAAATGAATGATGGTCAGGGGACTACACATTCCTAAAGGATGCCCTTGTCCTCTTGGACATGAAAAGAGACTTGTGATGTGTGACTTGAAAAGAGCAAGCTAGTGGAGTTCCTCCCCTAGGTCCTCCATAGCTGTGTATGTCTAAACGTGTGTGCGTATATGTGTTTGTGTCTCAATATGTGTCTGGGAGGATCAAGACCAATGGTGATAGTGGTCACCTCTGGATGGTGGGATTATTATATATTTTATACATCAAATACTTTAAAATATTTTGCCGTGAATAAGATAACTTTTGTGAACAGGGAAATACAGAGTGGTTAAAATTTAACCCTTGGTAATTTGGAAGGCAAAGAACTAGAATGTGTTTGTTTAATTCCTGTGATTTCTAGTTGATATTAACCCTAACTTGAAATATCTTAATGGTGATTTTCTGTATGTACGTTTTTATAGAGAAGTAAACTCTCAGCCAGATTACATAGTTTATCTTTTTTTATACTGTCTGTTAAGATGTATATTGTTTGCTTTTTCTTCTAAGATGTATGTCCCATAGTTTTAAACAAAATATTTCAAAAACTTTTTTAAAAAGTTACACATTTTTCTTATGCTCTGCCCTTGACTGCTGGTTTGTTTACCTTGTTTGTGTTTCTTGGTTTTGTATTGATGGAAACTTCTTTGTATTGCTCTTTGCTTTCAGGTCTTAGTAGTCCTTCTTGGAGGCAGGTAATATGCTGGACTTCGTCCTGGCAACACATGTTTTGGTGGTGTTTTCTTCCTCATACTGGTATCACTGAATGTCCGTCAGAGAGATCATTGTTGAGAACTTGTATGCGTGGTACTTTTGTAGGTGCTGGGAGTGAGTGTTACATATTATTTCAGTAACTTTTGGTAAGCTTTGCTTTTGGAGGGCTGTCCTCCTGTCTTTTTTAGACATATAAATAAATTACATAGTCCTCATGGGAGAGCAGGAGTTTTATTTTGCCACATACACCTGTGTTCTGGTGTCTTTCTAGTTTTTCGACTCATTTTCTTGGAGTTAACTGCAGGGTGTTGCTGAACCAAACCTTTGCAGTCCACCCTGTGTTGCAGTGTGCATGCTCTGGGTTGCTTAAAATGGAGGTGGAAGGCATATTGCACTTTTTCAGATAACTTCTTCCTCAGAGTTATGTTTAAGTACACATTAGAATCTGAATTATGGAAATAAAAAGTAATTTCTGTTGAAAAGTCTATTTTTGGTGACTCCTTTTATTTAACTAAAGTTCCTTCTTGGTTAATACAAAAGAAAAAATCACGGTACTTGAAACAAGCTAGAAAGATCTCATTATGAAAACTAACTCTTGAGCCTTTCTAATTATACAGTCTTGTCAGTGCCAGTGATGCTTCTGTCTTCAAACGTGGTTACAAAGGTTTGCTATTTGATAGTTGTGGCTTGAACAGGTGAGAAGTTTAAATGACATCTTTGCACCATTTAAAATTGAAATACTTTAAAAATTGTGATAACATTTGCATTCAGTAGTATTTACATCTGAGGTATACAGTTTAGTGTATACTCAAAGATCAAAAAAGATCTTCACGACCCAGATAATCACGACGATGTGATCACCAGCCTTGAGCCAGACATCCTGGAATGTGAAGTCAAGTGGGCCTTAGGAAGCATCACTAAGAGCAAAGCTAGTGGAGGTGATGGAATTCCAGTTGAGCTATTTCAAATCCAAAAAGATGATGCCGTGAAAGTGCTGCACTCAATATGTCAGGAAATTTGGAAAACTCAGCAGTGGCCACAGGACTGGCAAAGGTCAGTTTTCATTCCAAAAGAATTCCTAAAGAGCCTCTTGATGAAAGTGAAAGAGGAGAGTGAAAAAGTTGGCTTCAAACGCAACATTCAGAAAACGAAGATCATGACATCAGGTCCCATCACTTCATGGCAAATAGATGGGGAAACAGTGAAAACAGTGACAGACTTTAGTTTTTTGGGCTCCAAAATCAGTGCAGATGGTGACTGCAGCCATGAAATTAAAAGACACTTGCTCCTTGGAAGGAAAGTTATGACCAATCTAGACAGCATATTAAAAAATGGAGACATTACTTTGCTGACAAAGGTCCGTCTAGTCAAAGCTGTGGTTTTTCCAGTGGTCATGTATGGATGTGAGAGTTGGACTATAAAGAAAGCTGAGTGCCGAAGAATTGATGCTTTTGAACTGTGGTGTTGGAGAAGACTCTTGAGAGTCCTTTGGACTGCAAGGGGATCCAACTAGCCCATCCTAAAGGAAATCAGTCCTGAATACTCATTGGAAGGACTGATGTTGAAGCTGAAACTCCAATACTTTGGCTATCTGATGCGAAGAACTGACTCATTGGAAAAGACCTTGATGCTGGGACAGATTGAAGGCGGGAGGAGAAGGGGATGACAGAGGATGAGATGGTTGGATGGCATCACCGACTCAATGGATATGAGTCTGAATAAACTCCAGGAGTTGGCGATGGACAGGGAGGCCTGGCATGCTGCGGTTCATGGGGTCGCAAAGAGTTGGACACAACTGAGTGACTGAACTGAACTGACAGTTCAGTGATTTGATAGATGTGTACACCCAAGTTACCCTCATTATCCCCGAAGATTCCCCCTTGTTTGTTTCTCGTCAGTCTTGTCTCCTCTCAGAGGTGAGCCATGCCCTTAGTTCTGTTTGTTTAGTCTTTCCTAGTCTAGAACTAGCATTGCCGACTCAATAGATGAGAATTTGAGCAAACTTCAGGAGATAGTGGAGGACAAAGGAGCCTGGGGTCGCGCGGTCCATGGGGTCGCCAAGAGTCAGACAGAACTTAGCACCTGAGCAGCAGCAGTCTAGATCTTCACGTGAATGTGGTCAGTGATGGTATGCTATGTGTCTAGCTTCTTTTGGCCACCATAATGTTTTTTGAGGTTCATTCAAATAGTTGTTTATGTCCGTAATCAACAGTTCATTCCATTTGATGGACATACCTTATCTGTTTTCTCTTGATAATAGGTAATATTTGGGTTGTTTTCAGTTTTTCTGTTATCATGAATAACTAAAAGAGCTTATTTTACATATGGTTTTGTGGATATACCTTTTTTTTCCTGTAGTATTAAGTAGAAGTGGTACTACTGAAACAGGGTAGAAGTATGTTTAATGATATAAGAAACAGCCAAATGGTTTTCTTAAGTGTTTGTACTGTTCATCCTCCCGCTGGCCATATATGAGAGTCTCAGTTCTCCCACGTGTCTGTGTTTGTGCCATTATTCGTCTAGAGGCTCTCCTTCCCCGCTGAGTTCCTTAGTGCTCATGTGAGAAGCGGTTGCCCGTTGAAGCCTGAGTCTCTCTCTGGAATCCCCGTTATGCCCCATCGCCAGCACTGCGCTGTCTTGGTTACTGTGGTGTGAAATCAGGTAGTGTGGTCTACCGGTTGTGCTGCCTTTTCAGGGTGGTTTTGGCAATCTAAGTCCTTTGAGTTCTGTATATAAATTCTGTAATTGACTTGTCAGTGTCTATTAAAAATCTGGTTGGGATTTTTTTTGAACATTGCACTGTATTTTTAGTCAAATTGGGGGAAAACTAGCGTCTTTATAATCACATTGCCTGTTAATAACCACGGGCTTCCCTGGTGGCTCAGCTGGTAAAGAATCTGCCTGCAGTGGGTTCCAACCATGGGTTGGGAAGATCCCCTGGAGAAGGGAAAGGCTGCCCACTTCAGTATTCTGGCCTAGAGAATTCCATGGACTGTGTAGGCCACGGGTAGGCCATGGGGTCACAGAGAGACATGACTGAGCAACCTTCACTTTCAGTCACTTAACTGATGTTTGGCATTGGGCAGGTCACTTAATACTCCCTTGCCTTAGTTTCCTTTTCTGGAAAAGTTATAACCAGTCAATACAGTTCAGTGATTTGATACATACGTATGTCCAAGTTACCCTCATCATCCCTGAAGATTCCTGCCTGTTTTCTTTGGTCAGTCCTGACTCCTCTCAGGGGCGAGCAGTGTCCTTAGTTCTGTTTACTTAAATTAGTCTTTCCTGGTCTAGAATAGGAAAGTGAATAACCACAGTCTAATGATTCACACTTGTCTTTTTATTTCATTCTTTTTGCTTTGTTGACCTCCGGTACTGTGTAGAATAGAAACATTGAGGGCATTTGTTTTTGGTTCATTCTTCATGGTAGGGGTAAAATACTTAGTATTTCATCAAGTAAGTAGTATAAGCTGCCTGGAGGTTTTTCAGTCAGATTGAAGAAATTCTTTTCTATGTCTAGTTTGCTGAGTTTTTGTTTTAATCAGAAATAAGTGTTGAATTTTGTCAGTGCTTTTTTGGCTCCTATTGAGATAATCTTGTGACTTTCATCCCTTGTTTTTTTAATGTGCCTTAAATTGACTTTAAAAACTATTAACTAAAAAAAAAAAAAACAAACAAACAACAACAACTATTAACTATATTCCGGACTTAATTTCTGTTTTGCAGATTTTTCCATTAATGTCCTCTTTCTATTCTGGGGTCCAGTCCAGGGTACCACATTGTTGTCCTGTCTCCTCTGGTCTGTGGTGGTTTGTAGGTCTTCCCTTGAGTTCCACAACCTGAACAGTCTAAAGAAGTGTACTGCCCAGGTGTCCCGTGGAATGTCTTCTAACTGGCCTTGTCTGGTGCTTTTCTCATGGTTAGACTAGGGTGATGGAGTTTTTGGAAAGAATACCATGGAGGTTAGGTGTCCTCATGGAGGTTAGGCAGTGTGAGCCTTGGTCAAGTGCTGAGGTAGCCTTGGTGGCCAGGTGAAGATTGTAATTCTGTGATGTTCTTTCACTTTCTTTACTCTACTTTAGCACCCAAGGTGAGCGAGAGGGACTTAAGTGCCACCTCTGGAGAAGGAGAGTGTGTACATATGTTTAGAATTCTTCTTGAAGGGAGATTTGTTAAATTGACTGATTTTTGGATGTTAAATCAACCTTATGCTTCTGGCTAAACCTTCACTTGGTCATGACATGTTTTCCTGTTTTGTTGGATTCCATGTGGACAGAGAAGCCTGGGGTGCTAGAGTCCACTGGTCCCAAACAGTTGGACACTACTTAGTGATGGAACAACATGTACTTTTATTTTATTAAGCAATTTTGTGTCTGTGTTCATGAACAAAATTGGTCTGCAATTTTCTTCTCTTGTAATTTTTGCACAATTTATTAATAATTGCTAGTCTTTTCAGTTTGTAAGTTTTAACTCTCAGTGGAATTAGAATTGATTTTTATCTATGATATAGAATTATTCTCTATCAAATATTTTGTAAGCTCTAACAACTTTTGGAAAGTTTTTAGAAGCAGTGTTCTGTATAGCTTTCTATTTCAGAGAATTACCTGAAGTCCCTGCCCCTCAGATTTGGGATGGAATTTTGAATTTTCTTTCAAAAACTGAGATCACAAGTTCATTTCAGAGTTAGCTAGAGAATGTAACAAAATATGTAAGTCTGTGTCTTGCTGCCTCTTAGAGTTTCTAGTTATGTATGTATGTTCAGACTTTGGTGGACTTGTCTATTTTGTAAAGAACTTTCATGATTATTTTCATATGCATCCTCTGTTAAGTATTACAAATACATCTTTCAGGTTTTTAAGATAATTAAATAGCTAAAAATCAAACCTTTGAATATTTTTGGCAGTGTCTATATAAATGAAGTCAGAATCAGGGTAACTTAATTTTTATATTGTTACCCAGCACTGCCCTTCAGTGGAATTTTACTTGTGAATGGAATATTGTGAATATTTGTGAATATTCCATTCATAAGTATTTCTCTGTAGAGAAAGTCAACATTATGGCAGATAGGTAAGTTAATTCTAAGTACACAGCCAAAGAAGATGCCATTTTTTTGAGACTAGTATTTAGAGTAAGAGGTAGTGACCAGTGGCTGAAAGAGTGAGTCTAACTTAGTGTTGCCAGGTGACCTATATTTGAGGCAGCTGAAGCCAGCAGTTTTTCAGTTTCAGCTCAGGGCTTGTGTAATCCTTGGTGAAGTTCAAATGGAACTGGACCCTGAGTGCGAACCAGAAGTTTGCATCCTAGGATATTCCGTCTCTCCAAAAGTTGACCTTGTGCCATCCTTTTTGTAGTCAGGCCCTCCCTCCGTTCCTAATCCTCGGTGACCAGTGCAGGTTTGTCTCTTGGAGAGTGTCATATGTGGAATTGTCGCAGTGTTGTCCCCTTTTGAGTGACTTATTGTGCCTTTTGACTTCTGTCATACGGCATGATGCCTTTGTGATTTCATCCCAGTGTTTATATCGTTCTTCCTCTCTTATTGCTGAAAGAGCGTTCCATAGTTTGGATGTACAACAGTTTGTGTATCCATTCACTGTGGTTTCTATTTTTGGTCATCCAATATAGAACTGTAAAACTTTCCCTGCAGGTTTTTACATGAACATACATTTTCATTTTTCCTGAGTAAATATCTAGCAGTGGTAATGCTGGGTCATAGACTAGAATTGTTCGTTGATTTGTTTCTGGTAGCCTGTAGTGTTTGTTCCAGAGAAACAGTTTTCAGCTTGTCTTTGTTATATTTAGA
Source organism: Cervus canadensis (assembly GCF_019320065.1). Lineage (NCBI taxonomy): Eukaryota > Metazoa > Chordata > Mammalia > Artiodactyla > Cervidae > Cervus > Cervus canadensis. The sequence goes on from NC_057388.1 coordinate 109,022,027, forward strand.
TTTCTTAGATGGAGATTGTATGTAGAATAAACTATATTAGTTTCAGTACTGTCATGTTTTACATTAAACTTGCTTGTAAAGTGTTTGAACTGTAACTACTGTTAATGGTTGAATTAAAAATGACTACTGTAATAAAATCTTTGCTTTATTGGTAGTGATTTCTTTTCCTCCTCGCTGGTCTTGCCGCTATAGTGTGGTTGGTGGACCTGCATGTTGGCTTCACCTGGAGCTTGTTGGAAATGCAGAATTTTAGACCCCCACCTGCAGAATCAGAATCTGCATGTTGGCAGGATTCCCAGTGATGAGTATAAACCTTCAGTTTGAGAAGCACTGTTCTGGAGCACTAAGAGGTGGAGAAGAAGAATGTTTTGTAATGAGCTGACTTTGCTCGGTTTGAGTGTAGTGCAGGATGACCATAGCTGGGTCCATCTCCCACGTCATTCCTGTGTGGTTTCAGACGTTCAGTCAGACAGAAGTAATGGTGTCAAACCAGCAAAACCACAGAATGCCAGCGTCCTGGTGCCTTAAAGTTCTGCAGTACACTGAATATCAGCATACTGAAAGGTGGTTTTGCAATCATTAGGCTAAAAGTTATAGTTTACACTCAGTATTTTATTTTCAGGCATTGATTCTCTACTATAGGGTTTAATAGCAATGAATGTGTGCATTTTTTACACAGAAAATGTTGGGGAAAGAGTCCAAAATGATTGTGTCATTTTCTTTCTCTTGCACATTCTCTAGTGAAGTGGTTCATTTTTGTTTCTGTTAAGAGTAAAGGACATGTAAGAATTATGAGTGATGAGACTAAAGGAGCAGTTTTTTTTTTAAGTTTGCAAAAAGCGTAAATGAATCTAGCAGTCGGTAGGTACCTATGTTATTACCTGACAGTAGGTCACTAAGATCTAACATGAGATGAAAGTGATTAGTGTCAGAAGGAACATGAGTTAATACAGTAAGAATTGTTGATGAAGAAATTATTGTAGTTTGGGACTAGATTAAACAAAATTTTTGTAGGAATCCTGATACAATGATGTACAAGATAAAAACTGGTTTTAAGGACTCGGTTGGTGGCACAGTGGATAAGAACCCGCCTGCCAATGCAGGGCACACAAATTGGAAGCGGCCTGCTGCTGGTCAGGTAAGCCCGTGCGCCACAACTGCTGAGCCTGTGCTGCAGGACCTGCGAGCTGCACCTGCGGAAGCCCGGGTGCCCTAGAGCCCACGAGTAAGGACGAGTGTGTGTGCTGCAGCAGAAGAGTCGGCCTGCTCGCCACAGCTAGAGAAGGCCTGTGCGGGGCAGTGATGGCCCAGCACAGCCATAAATAAATGAATGGAAAAAAAAACAACCCGAAATTGGTTTTAGTCTGACGCGAATGAAAAAATGATAGTTCTGTGGTTAATAGTCTGAACCAGAGGTAGAAACTCACAAACCCTGGTCAGTGGGATGAAGTAGAAAGGGGTGAGAAATGATGCAGGAACGATTATACAGGCTGAGAGAACCAGAGAAGCCAAGCAACCCAACAGTGGATTTGGAGCACTTGGCTGCATCGAAAGTCAGAGTAGACGGGTCAGGAGTGCCAGGACACGCGGCGCCTGTTTGGTGGGAAGGAATGTGCCGTCATCTCACGGGAGCTCCAAGGCGGCTTCTGTGCTGGAGTCAGGCTCAGGGGCTCTAGGGCTAGTTTAATTAACATACTGAGCTTTGTTTAGATCTGAATTAGAGTCTAGGCCAGCAGCGGTGTTTGGAATTCATGTTTGTTCTCTCTTAGAAGTATAAGTAGTTACAGTGTATAAGACTTTGGTATATTAACCAGGAGTAGAAATTTGAATTTTTTCTAACATTGTTAATTTTTAATATTAAAGGTTTTGTCTCCTGGGATCAGTTTAATGTTTCACATGGCTTTATAAATGGGACATTGTGCTGTATTTTTACATCTTTATTATAAGAGCTTTTATGTGTGTGTGCACATACGTGTATGCATGACCGTTGTTCAGGATTTAATTCAGAAGACTATGAGCTCACTTTCCCTCCTTGCTCTCTTGTCTGTCTGTCATGTAGGGAGGCATGGAGACTTTGGAGCTGCAGAAGGACATCAAAGAAGAGTCGGATGAAGAAGAGGATGATGATGAAGAATCTGGGCGATTACGTTTCAAAACTGAAAGGAAAGAAGGAACAATTATTAGGCTCTCAGATGTAACTAGAGAGAGAAGGAACATTCCAGAAACTTTGGGTAACATTTTTTACCTGTCTCCCATCCTCCTTCATTCCCATTTCAACTTCCTCTATAGTACTGTTAGGATTAATGAAGTAGATAAAAAACAGTTGACTTTATAGACTGTTATGCATGGTGTCCAGAAGCTGGATGGTCTGTGTGAGGTGAGAAATGAGTTAATGGTGCTATAAAAGTCATTCTATAAAAATGACTTAAAAAAAAAAAAAAATGACTTGTCTTCTGGATTAAAAAATGTTTGAATAAAATATGTTTTTTTTAATAGTTTTCCTTTTGTAGTCCGTGACTTAGACTTGCTCTCATGCATGCTGTGTGGTTCCTGGCTGGCTCTGGGAACTTGACGTCGGGGTGGTGCAGGGTCGTCTCACCCTTCCCAGGTTGCCAGGGCTCCTTTTGCACCAGACTGGTTTTATTTTGTCCCTTTTTTCTCATCATAGCTGTGTCTTTTGTGTGTGTCTCCCTCTGTGCCATTCCTCTCGGCGTTCAGTGAGACAAGGTGGCTTGTTTGTCGCACCGTCAGTTGCACACATTGTTCCTGTTGCAGACCCACAGCAGGCTGTTGCTGATGAACAGAGCCTTTTCCAGTGTTACCCTGCACCCGCTCTTCTGGAGTTCTTTCCAGTGCCCACTGCGAGGAGTAAAGCAGTGGTTCTCAAATTGGAGCAACAGAATCCCCCAGAAGACTTGTTAAGACACATACTTCTGGATGCGCTCTCAGCTGCTCTGATTCAGTAGGTTTAGGGTAAGGCCCAAGAAAGTTGAATTTCTGATGAGTTTGCAGGTAGTGTTGTTCCTGTTGCTCCGAAGTTCACACTTCCAGAACCACTCGGGTACCGTCTCATATTCCAAGGAGTAGGGTGGGAGGGTGGAAGAACAGAGGGTTATACCTGTTCTCCGGTCTTGGTCAAAGTAAATTCAAGAAACCGTCAGTTACTACCATTATTACTTTGTAAAACCGTGATCTGTAGCCACTTGCCATTGGAAGCCTGAGCGTGTGTCTGCAGTGGCAGGAATGAATTCTCCGTGAGAACGCCAAGCTCTCAAGGTGCCCACCATAACAGTGGTGAGCCCGTCTTACCATCTTACATCCCTCGGTGAGGCTTGTGGGAGACTGACCTGGAGTCTTAGCGTTCTCTATGCCTCTCCCTTTGGCTTTCCTGCTTCTAGCTTTTGGCCCAGGCTCTTCCCTGGACTTTGCTCAGGTTATGGTATTAAGTTGCTTGTTGGGTGAACCAGTACAGCATAGGCTTCTAAGAAGGAGCCGAGAAGTTGGCCTTGGGTAAAGGAGATGGAGCAAGCTTAGGTCTTAAAACAAGGGGATGGGAAAAAAGGAAAAGTATCGTCAGCAGGAGTGTTGGCAGCGTTACATAACAAGCACACTGGAATAGACATCTCAGTCTTGGACTGGGTAAGACAGACAAGGGTAAGATGGTGCCCCCGGCTGCTCACAGACAGCGGTGGGCGGCGGCTTGTTAGGCAGGAGAGTGCTGTCTCGGGGCGGGGTGCGGTGAAGCCTCCCTTCTGCTTCTGTGTAGCTGGGCTGTGGCTTTATTACATAAATCTGGGAGCCGTACATTATATCTTAATAACAGTGTTAGCTGCACGTTGTAAGGGTGTGAAGTCAGCTCTCAGACACTGTTAGGAATGGTGGCCTTTGCTCTCTGCAGCCATCTGCTTATGGGCTCTGGTGCACTCTATAGATCACCCTCTCTGCACCCCCAGAGCCCCCGCTCCTCCTGTCCCCTGACCCTCAGCTACGGTTATCTCGCCTCTGTTCGCTTGAACTTGACCCAAACACTGACAAGTTCTGAAGTGTCCGACTTGCCTGTGTTCATAATTTGTACTTGTTTTACTCCTACGTTGCTTTCTTTTCAGGATCTTTGCCTCATTTGGTTCTTCACAGGGTCATTTGTGCTTCTTTTATTAAAGAATTTGTGTTGCTTTTTTTTTTTTTTTTAGTCATTTCTTGGTTCTGTAGTCATGTCGTCCTGAGACAAGAGGCTGGAAAGGGTCAGTAATGGGCAGGTGGCCCTTTAAATATGGGTGGAGAGGCAAGAGTGGCTGAAGCATCAACAGTTCGACCGTTTACCGTTGTTTTAAACGTTAGGGAAAAGCCTTTAAGTGTATTTGTGCAGAATGTGATTCTTTGGCTAGATAACAGGGCAAATAAAATTGATGATAAGAAGTATCTTTCTCTGTTCCCTATTTGTAAGCCCAGTATAGGAAAGCTACAGTAGGAAAGCTCTGTTTAAAAACAGGTTTTCATTTTTCTAGAAAAACTAGGATTATTCCCAGTATAGAAATGATTTTTCTATCCATCTTAAGAGTTTGGTTTCCTAAAACAGTGAGCACCCTTGTTTCCTTAACACCCTTCACCCCCACAAAAAGTTAATTTTATACAGAAGAAAAATATTCGTTGAGAAAGAGAAGCTCCTGTAGTATTTCATATACTAGAAATTCACATGAATTTTTACTCATCACTTTGTGTACTCCTGGTGATAGAAATACCAGTTTCAGGTTTTGTGTACAGATGCTTGCATTGATTTGACTGTATAAAGCTGCTCACATACTCTTTGTAATGGGATTAAAATATCTTGCTACCAGAGTGTGTATATCATCTCCTATGATGGATTTTTCTTGACAGTTGATATCTTTTAACATTCTGAATACAAATAAAGGCAGTTATTTTGTGATACCATTGATTACTTTTGAGAACACTGCACTCTACAAAGAAGAATGAAATAATGTTCTGGCCTGGGAATAGTGAGTTCTCTTCAGAATCTGGAAGGGCATTCAGTCACTTTTAGTCTTATTCACGTTCAAATGTATGATGTCATCCTTAAGTAATTCATGTTTGTGACAGTCTTGACCGCTATGGAGCCTGAGACACAGATGTTGATCTGTATTTTCAGTCCATATTGGATTAGGCATAGAATTTTGGGCTTTTACTTGAATTATGATCTTAAGTACTAAGCTTTTGTCCTCAACCAGGATTCTGGGAATTAAATACCGTAGAGAAAATGTGACATTATCAGTTTTCCCAAGGATGGTACAAAGCTGTATACTTAGGAGACAAGTTTTTCATTATATAAAAAGGATCCCATAGGATATGAGGGCTTAATTCTCTCACAGAATACAGTTGAAAAGGGTTTCTAGAACATGCATGTGTAAGAGAAAGATTTATTTTGAATGGCGAAGTCAAAAGCCATCTCTAAAACATGGGTGTCACTGACCAGTTACCCTGAAGTGTCAGCACAGAGGTTCAGAGGGGCCAGTTCTTTTGCCCTAGGAGGTGAACCTCAGATTCTCTCTGGAAGCAGTACCAGCGGAAAACGAAAGACTGTGCTTATTTTAGTTAGGCTTTTATAATTTGTAATCTGTGAGTAAGCTTCTAGGTTTTGCCATATTCTAAGTTTCATTGGGCACAGGCAATACGTTAAATTATGTTTCATTGCTTTAGCCTGAAGAACACTGTTGTTAGGCCCACATAATGTTCTCTTGAAATAATATCCTTGGTTAATTTTGCTTAAGGCAGATGATCTTTGAGGAAAACATTTTTTTTAATTGATATACAAATTGTGTATTTATACGGCAGAATACTCCAATAGAGAAAAGAAATAAACATCTGCAATAACGTACAATTTTTTCATCTATTAATAAACAATTTAAGATCACTAGTGCCAGCAGTAAGATGACTACCTTCAGTTTACACAATGGTCCTTGCATTTGCAAGGTTTTCAGAAATTTCTTGATTCAGTTATCTTGTTTATTAAAAAAAAAAACAAAACCACACCCAAAAATAAAAACCTCAGAATGTCATTTGTTGTTTCTATTTTGCCAAATAAATGGTATTTTATAGATATTCATTATGTATTAGTTAAAGTATTTTTATGTACATATGTTTTTCTTAAGCTCATTTTAGAAAGGGACAACACAACGTAAAACTTTGTTACATTACACTCTTATCTCTTTACTTTGGAATATGGACCTAGTTCAGAAAACACTTAAGCGGAAATTAACATTTCAGTTGAAGTTACAAATGTAATTTCCATCCTGTCATATTTTGGTGACCTTTTGTGACAGCTTGTCTCAATTGGAGGAATGCATTTTTACTTGCTGATTAAAGATGTCATTTGAAACCATTTTATTACTGGGGATAGTGAAATTAATCTTGACACTTAGAACCACTAGCAAAATAATTGCTGATTCACCGCATAAAATGTGTGTGTGGACCTATCATGTAGTCAAGATTAGAATAAAAGTCTGTGCTTGTTAAGAGGAGATTAAATTTTCTTTGGAATGGAGTCTAGATCCATTTGAAGGGAAGGGGGATACCTTAGAAACAATTTCAAGAAAATGAAATGTGGCTTAGAGATTTTGGAAGAGTTTGGAGATGATTATGGAATCCAAGGTAGGAGAAAAACTGGTTATATTTAAAATTTACCCTTTGCTGTGGAAGAAGTCATGGGAATGCTTCTTAGTAGAATTCAATGAAATCTTTGAAAGGTGTTTACTAACAGAGCATATATTATCATAACTTAGAACTGTATTTGAATAAGTTAGCCTTTTTCTTCTAAGAATTCAGAATAATGTGCCTACTGAAGTTTTGTAGGGCCAGAAATTTTGATTGTTGCCCCATAGCTTTGGTCAGAGAGGAGAGCACCATTTTGTGGCTTTGCTGTCATTTGCTGTAGCTTCCCTGTCAGGCGGCATGGACGGAGGTCTGTCTTCACAGAGTAAAGTTGTTGTTTTTAAATAAATCAGAAAATCTAACTTGGTGTAGTACTAAATGAGTTTCCATTCTTTACGAAATTTAAGTATTTGGCTTGAGAGTGATCTTATTAGTAGTTTTGCTTTTAAAGCAGGAACAATCAGTAATTTGTTATTTTTGAGTCTGTGTGCCATTGTGAATTAATCAGTACTTCTACTGGATTCGCATAGATGAGTGTCCTGGTTTAGGACTGGGTTAGCCAGGTCTTAACCAGCTTCATCTACCATCAGTGAAAGAACGTGATGCCTAGCAGATGAGGAGTGGTGGTTGGGTTGAACTTCTTCAGCTCCTCGTTTTTAGCTTTCCTCAGCACATTTTAGTGGTCTCAAATGAAAATTCAAATTTCCAGGTGGTACTTGTATTTTAAGGAAGAAGCGTGTCTTCCTGTAACAGGTCTCACTCATGGGGTCCGGGTGTGTCTGATCGTTTCCTACCCCTCGCTGCTTACTGCCACTAGTGGAGTTGTTTGTTGTTGGTGAAGCACCCGCTGTTCCTGAGTTTCCTTGCCACATACTTGTTTTTTTGGTTTGTTTCTCCCTGTAGATCTGATTTCACCTCTTTGAAGGTATCTAACGCATATGCATCTTTTCAAATAGAGCTTTCAGCAGAAGCCAAAGCTGCGTTGCTTGAATTTGAAGAGAGGGAGCGACAGCACAAACAGGGCCGCTACGGCTCCAGGCGGGGAGGAAGGAGAGGAGGCTCGTCCATGTGCCGTGGTGTTGGAGACCAGAGGAGAGAGAGCAGCGAGAGGGGGCGCGCCAAGGACCACAGGCCTGCCCTGCTGCCCACACAGCCGCCTGTGGTGGTGAGTTGCGCAGCTCCATCCTGGGAGCCTGCACGCTGAGAACAAGTGAAAGTTCTCTCTGGTATGGGTTTCGTGTTTTGCATTTGCCTTAGTCTGAGGTGAGAATTTAGTAAAAGGCGTCACGGCTCAAGTTTCTTTATAGCCTGTGGTATGATTTCGTTGTTGTTGTTCAGTTGCCAAGTCATGCCTGACTCTTTGTGACCCCATTCACTACAGCACTCCAGGCTTCCCTGTCCCTCACCATCTCACACAGTTTGCCCAGGTTCATGTCCATTGAGTCGGTGATACCATCCAACCATCTCATCTTCTGTTGTCCCCTTCTCCTCCTGACTTCAATCTTTCTCAGCATCAGGGTCTTTTCCAGTGAGTCAGCTCTTTGCATCACGTGGCCAGAGCTTCAGCGTCAGTCCCTCCAATGAGTGTTCAGGGTTGGTTTCCTTTTAGATTTGACTGGTTTGATCTCCTTGCAGCCAAAGGGACCCTCAAGAGTCTTCTTCAGCACCATAGTTCAAAAGCAGCTGTTCTTTGGCGCTCAGCCTTCTTTATTGTCCAGCTCTCACATCTGTTCATGACTACTGGAAAGACCATAGCCTTGACTATACGGAAGCCTTGACTATACAGACCTTTGTCAGCAAGATGGTCTTTGCTTTTAACACACAGTCTGGGTTTGTCATAGCTTTCCTGCCAAGAAGCAATTGTCTTCTAATTTCATGGCTGCAATCACCATCCGCAGTGATTTTAGAGCCCAAGAAGAGGAAATCTGTCACTGCTTCCACTTTTTCCCATTCTGTTTGCCATGAAGTGATGGGACCAGATGCCAAAAAATTCTAGTTCTTTAATATTGAGTATTAAGTCAGCTTTTTTTTCACTCTCCTCCTTCATTCTCATCAGGAAAGGCTAGTTCCACTTCACTTTCTTCAATTAGAGTGGTATCATCCGTATCTCTGAGGTTGTTGATATTTCTTCTGGCAATCTTGATTCCAGCTTGTAGCTCATCCAGTATATGGTCTTAAAAATCCAGTCTTCTAGTATTGAGGTAGTGAAGACTAATTCTTTGCCAGTACTGATGAAGAAAGAAGCAGTGAGAGAGCTGATGTCTTCCAGGGGTCGAACCACAGAGGAGCCTTGCTCATCTCTTCTGCTATGGAGGGGCACTGCTCCTGTGAGCACCATTTCTCTGTTACATAGAGAATCTAGCCATAATGGTGTATTTCATAAAATATTTTTTCTTATATACTGCTAACCGTAGGTTTTTCCTTGAATGTAGAAGTTTCTCTTAACAGATGACTGTCATATCCTCTCCATAGAAATGGAGGTTGTCATATCCATAAAAATTTTTCATAATTTAGGAGTAAATTATGTACTTGTAATTTCAGATTAGTTTGAATTTCTCTGTATTTCAAAGGTGAGACATCGCAGGAACAAAGACAGGAAGTGTAGTGGTTTCTTTGGTGGTGGTTCTTTCAGTTAACTTTAGTATTTTATAGTTTTTCCTTCAGAAGTTAGTCTTCAGGGACAGATTTATTTAATGTAAATAAATAGGCAGTTTGCACTGTCTACCCTCCTACATTATTACGTGAGTGTAGGGGAAAATGACACCTGACCTCGGTGTAGAAAATTGTGTTTTAGGAGGCATTCATTTGTGAAATAACAAAGTAGGAAAGGTGATTTACGGTTTTCGCATGAGAATTCTGATTTCAGTGAACAGGGAAGAAAGGCAGGTGGGTTGATAGTGGCATAGAGAGATTGGTGATACTGATAGCTGCTCCCCGCTCACACGGCCGTTTGTGTCTAAGCTTTTCTGATATTAGCAGGAAGATTGGCGCTTCAGTTTTTTCCTTTTCTTCCCCATCTTGTCTCCTTGTCCCCAACTTCCACTGTGTGTGTTCAATAGCCAGCTCCATGGTTTTGGCCTCCGAAGGGGGAAACAGCCAGTAGGTGACCATGGTCCTGGAAAAGTAACTGAACTCCCTACTTTCTTACCCATATGGAGAGGCTCAGCTGGGAGCCCTGAGTGCTTTAAAAGTGTAGCCCAAGTGTCAGTTGACCCAAGTCCCTCTTGACAGCAGCATCGTGTCTGGAATTCCCTAGGTGCCAGCGGGCTCACCCACTGCTGGCCCGACTTAGCCTGCCGGGGCCTTGGCCTGTGAGCTGTACGCGCGTCTTTGCTAGCAGTGGTATTTTAAAGCTGTGGGTTGCTGACACAGTCACAGCTTTCTGACACGGCCTGACCTTGCTCCCCTCGTGTCCACCTTGGTCCTGGTCACCCCCCACCCCAGAGCTGTCTGTGCCTTCGATCCCTTTTCTGCCGTGGCTTTCCTTGTCTGTTTTCTCCTTGGTCCATCTGTTGGCGCTGGCACTGTGCTCCTTCCACTGCCGAGTGCTCTGAGAATGGCCTCCTCACCTCTGCAGTCTGTCCTGGTGGACTGCTCTCTGGGGCCTTGGGTGTCACCTGTGAGCTCCTCTTTCTTGAGCCTTTCTTGAGTGTCTGAGGTTGGGGTGTAGTCCCTGTTCTCCCAGCAGGGCCCCTTCTCTCTCTCCTGTCTCTCTGGCTGCGTAGTTCTCAGGCCGGTTTCTGATCGGAGCTCTCACTCAGCAGCACTGTCCTCCCTGCCATCTGCTGTCTCTGCGTGAGTCTGCTCTCTGGCCTGTGCCGCTTGCCAGCGCAGTCTCTTCATTTCCTAGCTGCCCTGGGCGTCTCTGCGTGGCTGTTGCCCAGCCCTAAACTCCCCTTGTTTGGGACATGTGGTTTCCTTAAAAGTCCTTCACGCTGTCGAGTGAGTGGCCCCGCGCTGCGCTCTTTCCCAGTTGAGTTCAGGTTTAGTTTAGCTGTCCCTCTGTCAGCGCGGTGTCCGTGCGGATTCAGTGCTGAGCGGGGTAGAAGAGGCTGCTTCACGCACAGTTGTGCACGTTACAGATACCAAGCATCAGAGGAGGGAACAGACTAGTCTCTGGGAGCTGGTGTACCACGGATAGAGAAGTCCTCCCTGAGGAAGGATAGGTTAGACAAGGTCATCTACACTTGGGTTTCAGAATTCTCAGACCACGGCTGTTTCTTTCATTCAGCTCCCAGCGTCCATAGCCTGTTAAATGGTCCGTTGTCTTCTGTCTCCTTTCCCCTCGTCTGTCACACACTGTTAGTCATCGTCGTCAGACACTGTAGAGGCTCCAGAACTGAATTCAGAAGCCTCTGAAGTCTGGCATCATCCTGGGCAATCAGTGTACAGGATGCCCTGGCTGGTAGTAGCCTGCTGCCTCTGCCGCTGTGTGCGGCCAGTTGGATGAGTGCTTAGAAGCAGGGCTTGTGGAACCAGGTTCTCTGCTCCTCTGCTTACCGGCTGCTTGATCTTGTAAGAGGAGGGTCACGACAAGGGCCAGCTTCATAGACTTGTTAAGGGTGAGTTACTCCACATACAGACTTTTCAGTGTGTGCTTAAGACACTGGCGGAGGGGAGGAGGCCCAGTGCTCTTGAGGCTGCTACTGTGGTGGGGGTCTCCTTCTCTCAAGACTGTTGCGCTGAGGAACCCCGAGATCCTTGACCGCATCAAGGGTGTGTGTTCCCACTCCTGCGCCCTCCGGTCTTCGAATGCGGCTGCAGCCGTGCTGGTCCCCGTGTGCGCCTCTGGGCGTGTGTTCCGCCTCTGCTGCCCTCAGGTGATGCCATTCCACTCCTTGCCTAGCTCCTTCCTCTCCTTCCTGGCTCAGGGCCACCCTCTCAGAAACTGCCCCTCCCCTCTGGGAGCCCTTCACCCTCTCTGCAGCCTGCTTTCTAGCGGGGTTGCTCCTGCACTGCCCGCCCGTCTCATAGGCTTTCTGGAGGAGGAGTGGGCCAGCCCAGGCAGCCTGTGCTCCGCCTGCAGCGCTTGGCTCGCGGTGGGCAGCTCTGATGGCTGACCTGCAGTTTTTCCCTCTTGGAATCCACGCATCGTGTTTGGGGGCTGCAGTCTCCCCTCCTTGTCCTGGTGTTGGCTCAGGTCATTAGACAGGAGCCCTGACCGTGAGCAGGCGGAGCAGCTCATTTATCCTGCTGTTTTATACAAGTTGTTAAAATAAACTTACTTCCGAGTCAACTCTTAGAGTGCAGTTAGTGTAAAATCTGTCAGGCGCTGGCGTTTTCCCTTGTGAGCGTTGATGGCTGTGACTTTCTCTTTTGGTGGTCTTAGACGTGCTCTCCACGATTAATCCCTCCTCCACAGCCGCCGCCGCCGCCGCCGCCGCCGCCGCAGCCGATCCGCAGCCTGTTCCAGCAGCAGCAGCTCCAGCCCCTGCTGCCCCTGCAGCACCCGCACCACCCCTCCCCTCCGCAGGGCATGCACGTGCCGCCCCAGATGGAGGCCCCCCGCGTGATGATGACCCCTCCTCCCGTGACCCCGCAGCAGCCCAAGAACATACACATCAACCCCCACTTCAAAGGGGCCGTGGTGACGCCCGTTCAAGGTACGTGTCTCCTTTGCTGTGGTCAAGTTCCAGGTGACTGTGGCCAGACCGTCTCACTTGCAGGTCCGTAAGGACACTGCGGGCTCCCGACTCCTTCCCCACCGCTCAGATGCGCCCGGCTGGCGAGCCAGGCCCCTTTCCCCGCTGTGTGTCTCCTGCCACGTCAGCGGGGGTACTGAGAGCACACGCAAAGGTGCAGCGCACCAGAGGCCACTGTGGCGGTGTCTGCCTGGCGTTCCTCGTCAGCTCCCGGTGGGGCTGAGTGCGAAGGGCCTGTCCCCTCAGCTTCCACTCATGGTGTTCCTTTGAGTTCTTGAGGGACACACCAGTCTTCTCGTGGTCAGTTCTGATGGCATGATCACGGACGCACGTTCCTGAAGCGAGACGCTGCTCTCTCCGTGGCGTTGGAGATCTGTCGGTGGGCACGGTGGTCAGCGCTTGCTGTGGGTGTCGTCTAGCACCTGAGCAGCGACAGTGAGCAGTGGACGTGATAGATGAGAGCCCCGCGTGGCGCGTTGGGGAACGAAAGTGCCGTGCTGAGGAGAGCAGGGGGAGCCCCTGTGGTGGCGGGGGCCAGCTGCACTGCGAAGGGAAGACCAGGAGGGGCAGGAGCTGCTGGCGTGCCTGTCAGGGGAGGCGTCTTCCAGGCGGGGGGATCGGCTGGTGCAGAGGCGCCTCTTTTGATGAGGCTGTGCCTTTTGTGTTCTGGTAACTAAAGACAAACCAGGAGACAGTTAGTGGAGTGCAGCGGTGGAGAGAAATGTGGAACCTTGTCATGTGAGACCTGGGAGCCGTCCTGAGAGCTTTGCTTTTGTTCCAAACGAGGTGGGCTGTGATTAGAGGAGTCTGAGCACGGGAGTAACATCGTTGCTGTGTTGACAAGGATTGTTCCTGCTGCTGTGTTGAGAATGGGCTTGTGAGGGTGGCAGGAGTGGAAACCAGTATTCAGCTGGGAGGTAAGTGCAGTGATCGAGGTAGCCTGGTAGAGGCTTGGCTCAGGGTGGCGGGAGTGATCAGGAGTCAGAAGCCGGGTGTAACTCAGGACGGAGCTTATGGATGAGCTGCGTGTGGGTGGGAGAGAAGAGACTGAGCTTTGCTGAAGGGGCTTGAGCGCTGGAGGGTGGGGTTGCCATCACCGGAGAGGCCGAGCAGGCTTTCAGGGGAAGACCACGGAGTTCTGTGCTGGAGGTGCACCTAGACACGCAGGCGCACGTGTCTAGGGTGAGGTTCCTACAGAGTGTGCAGATGAGGTCTGGGTGCGAAGCGGAAGTGGGGCTCTGCTGGCGTCTTGATGGACCTGGAGCCCACACACAGTGAAAGATCCTGTGTCGTCGTGGTGAGGAGACTGGGGCCTGGAACCTGCGGCACGTGACGTGCCAGGTGGGGGTCCGCAGGGAGGGGGAAACCCGGAGAGGCTGGAGGACGGGGGCCGGTGGGGCCGGTGCTTGGGTGGCTGGGGACGGACGGGCTGCAGGTCGAGGGCCGGGCCCACAGTCGCGGGGTGTGTGGGGTTCTGACAGGGTGGTTTTGGTGATGTGGAAGCGGCACATGCCTCAATGAGGTGGGTTTTAGAGGGAACGGGGTGCAGGCGTGGGAGACGATTGTATTGACAGGGATGAAGAGTGTCATGCCAAGATGGAAGTTGGGGAGCAGGAGAATGGGAGTGCTGGGCAGCCCCAACACCCCTTGGAGCTGTCGGTCATGAGCTTGGAGAGACGTGCCCGCCTGCACATTTTTCTCCAACCACACTCACCTCTCTGCGTCAGGTGTCACCTAGACAGTGTTGGGTTTGCTGGAGTCAGGCTGTTGGTGAAGCAGTAGAGGAGGTGTCTTGCTCAAACAGGAGGCTGTGGAGTGTATGATGATAAGGGGCCAGGAGATGTTTGTGGGGTCCTGCAGTCGGGAGGTTAGGGTCATGGAGGGAGTAAGGCGGGGGAAGGTCGAGATGGCGTCAGGTCATGGAGACTGCGCAGGTCTTGGGGGCTGGGGCAGCTCTGGAAGCAGCAGCATCTCGGCCAAGACCTCAGATGGGGCTGGTGTGGGAGACGGTGAGTGGGGAGCTCAGCCAGAGACCTGAGAGCAGCTGTGTGACCAGGCTGTGGACCACAGCCTGGGGCCCTGGGCCGGGCTGTCTGATGACCCGAGATCTACGTCTGGGGTCTGGAAACAGCAGTGAGGACAAGAAGGGTCCCATTCCTGCTCCAGAGCCAGCAGGGAGGCGGCTGAGGGAGGGACAGTCTCATCCTCTGGGAGAGTTAGGTCTCCATTAGACCAGGGAGGGGAAGAGGGGGCCGTCATGAGTGTGCTGGTGGTGAACTTGCAGTTTCAAATGGTTGAGCCGTTCCAGAAGTTGAGAAGAGGCCTGAGATAGGACTTGGAGTTTGGGAGAAAGCCAGGGTGTGGAGTCACCATGAAATTGTGGCCTTGAAGTAGCTCAGACAGTACAGCATCCACCTGCAATGCAGGAGACCCAGGTTCGATCCCTGGGTTGAGAAGATCCCCTGGAGAAGGAAAGAGCAACCCACTGCAGTATTCTTGCCTGGAGAACTCCATGGACAGAGGAGCCTGGTGGGCTGCAGTCCATGGGGTCGCAAATGCTGGACACGACCGAGCGACTGACACTTGGAGCAGAGGGCCACGGGGCAGTAGGCTGGCCGTGGGCGACGGTGTCGGCGTGTGGCTCTAGGAGATTGCTCTTGTTTCACACGTGCAGGAGCGTCAGAGTCAGGTCTGTGCCGGTTCCTTGACTGCCTTTTGTGTGTCCCTCCTGTGTTAGAATCACTCGCTGGCCTTGCCCTGCTCTGAGCTCCAAGGGCAGGCGGCGTGGTGGCTGCGTGTAGCTTTGCTGTCTCCGCAGCTGACGCACTGGTGGCCCGTCTCCTTCAGCAGCTGTGGGTGAAGGGGGAGCACGTCTCAGTATGTGGCCCCTTCCCGAGCCGTGCCCCCACACTACATCTCATTTGTGGAAACAGTGTGAAGATGTCAGCATCTGTTATTGTGAATTTCCTTCTAAAATTGAATGGGAAACTGGCAGTTGATACGGTGCACAGATTCTCTTTAGCTTAGTGAAAAGAAGCTGTGTTAGAACCACACTGTGGGAAAACGGTAAGGAGACTCCAAGCTGTCCTCCAGGCAGGAAAAGAGTGGGCCTTGCTGCTCAGTTGCCACATGGGTGCAGAATGCCAGCCTGGCACCCTGACACTCCCGCCTGACTCAGCACATCCAAGGTCAGTGTTCTGACGAGAGCCTCCAGCTCATAGAACCCATTCAATGTGCTCTGCTCTCAGAGCCGGGCCCCTCAGTGCCCTGTGTCCCTTCTCTCTCAAGTGCCTTTGAGCTTGAGGACCCTGACACCTCTGCTGGGTATACACTCAACACCGTTGAAGCAGTTGTTTTCCAATACTAAGTGAATGAGCTTAGTTAAATAGAAAGCCACTGTTGTTCTTGAGAGAGACTGGTTGTCTAGTTGTCTCCTGTATGCAAAAGATAGAGTAACCTAGTGATTCTCAGCTTCACACAGTCAAAAGGTGTTTTAAAAAATTAAAAAGATGTATGTACACCTTTGTCTGATAGTACCTGCTTTCTTTCCAAGGATGAAGAGTGTTTTATCATATTGTAATCAACCAGTTTTGTTGGAAATGTAACTTGCTTTCCAGATTTTCAGTATTAAAATTGAAAACTTAGTCCATTAATTCATGGGACAGTGTGGGATATAAACATTAAATGTAAAGAGTTCAAGTTCAGCTGGAATGGTCTCTTAGCATTACAGGTTGTAAGTTGTTGCCTGTTCACAGTGGAGGAGGAAGCAGGTAGGTAGAAATGTGATCTTAATTAGAAGTCTAATGTACTGATCTTTTGCTTCATCATAGTAAGTAAAAAATAGTTTGTCTTAGTGCTCTATTTTAAAAATAATTCGGATTGACTTTTAAGCTGTATTACTTCTGTGGTGCTGATTTACCAGAACTTTTTCAAATTAAAATTAAATGCTGTTAGATTGTTCTTGCTGAGTTCTCCATGGTTATCCCTTTGTGTCTGTGTTTGATCTTCTCTTGTAAGCACATTGGTCATGTTGGATCAGGGCCCCCCACCCGCCCCCATGACCTCATTTCCCCTCGATCTCTTCTTTAAAGGTGCATTTCCACATGACCTTCCGAAGTCCTCATGATGAGGACTCCGGGCTGTGAAGTTGAGAGGGGGGCTGCAGTTCAGCCCTTGGCGCCTGGCCATCCGAGATCTTCCTGGATGTGTCTGGCAGGACATTTTAGTGGAGGGAACCGCATGCTACCATAGAGTGGTCACTCTTGTGAGGGGATTTTTTTACCTCCCAAATCAAAATCAGTATAAGGCTCATGTATGAAACAGCTTAAACATGCAGGGTGTGAAACTAGCATCTGGCCTTTTCCCTATTTTTGAAATTATTTGACTACTGTTCTTCTGGTAAGTTGATGGGAATTGTGCTTCTTGAAACACAAAACAAAGACGACACATCTCGGCTTAGCAGGTTGTCGAGTAGATTATTCTGTGTTACAGCACAGAATAACCAGCACAAATAGCCAACACAGTGTGTGTGCATTTTCTTTTCTCTGCCCACTTCACTTCGACTCCTGCCTCTCTTTCTCATGATCCTAGAGGATTTGGATATAAATTTGTGTTTGATTGGCGTCAGAAAATGTAACTCGGATTACATAACCTGGATCACCTGCATATGGATGTCAAAAACAAAGATTTCTTTCTCTAGAGGGATTAATATCTTCTTTGGTGTGAAGTATTGTATTTCTAAGTAAGAATTTGCCGTTGAAATGGAAGCTTCTGCTTGTGCTATTGTACGCTGAGGACAAAAGTTCTCTCCCCTGTCCCTTTATGGAATTGTGTCAGTGCACACGTGCAGCCTTTGCTGAAGTGTAAACTGAATGTATTGTGTGTATTGAGCACATGGTGTGTATTCCGTGTGACGTGCTCCTCTCCAGGCGGGTTCGGGGTGAAGCCAAGTGTAACGAGTGGTGTTTTCCTCACAGTGCCCTTGCTGCCAGCCCCGAGCCAGCCGAGACCTGCGGTGGGACCCCAGAGATTCCCAGTGAGTAGCAGCTGCCCCTCCTGCTCTCGAAGGGACGAGCACACATTTATCAGGAAATATTAATACGGCAAATACAAGTGGTTCCAGCCAAATAGAGGTTTAAGGATTTGTAAATACTGACAATAATTTTTGCAGTGGAAAATGTTTGTTAAAAGCTTAAAGTCAATGGATTTTTGAGAATGGAATTAATTTTGTTTAACTGTAAAATTGTTGAATCAGGATCATCAGTAGACTGCCTTTTGTCTTAAAGAATATGAATTTTGATTTTATTATTGCCTTATGTTAGGTGAGGAAGGGCCTTTATTATCTGTGTGTGTGGAGTCATGTGTGCGCTTGGCTAAGTGTGAGTGTGTGTATGCAGTTTTAGGGAGTAATAATGAGATGTCTACTTGTTTAAAAAAAACTCTCAAAGGTCTTCATGAGCCATTGGTTTTATATGTTAAAAATGCAGGTTTTCTTTTTAAAGTATCTTTAAGACACCCCTCCCCCTATTCTCCTATTGTTTCCATAATTTTATCCATTCTTCTGATAATGTTTTAATTAGAAGAAAAATGTCCATTAAATAGTTATCCGTTTAAATAAGTAAATTTCATTTTATTTGACTTTTTGGTTTGATTTGTAGTTAGTTCATGGTTTTATTAAATCAGTGAGAATGTGTTCTAAGAACAATTTGAGGGAAAAAAAGGACCAGACCATAACATTTTAGTTTGTATGTAAAATAGATGTAGTTTTGTTGATGCTAAATAATCTGATTTCCTGGAAATACCTAAATGACCTGTTTGACCCTAGCTTTGATCCCAGTAGCTACCGTGTTTATGTGGGTCATAAATGAAAGATCTCAATGTGTAGTCAGATGATTATTCAAAAAGACAGTATTGGATTTAAAGGTTCAGAGTATTTTTTAGGAACTTTCTTGATTTGTAGTTAATCTTTATGACATGATATTGTTTCTAGAACTGATTCTTACTGGTTTCTTATGCTGTATTAGCTAATTTTTAAAAATTAACCAAGTTCTAAAAACTAGTTATTTTAAAAATTAGATGACATTTATTGAGTACAGATCTTTATTTGAAATAGTTGTCTAAATAGTTGAGGTTTATTCATTGAATTACTCAAGGATAAGTATGTGTGATTTTAATTTAACTGCTAGTTATTATAAAGCACTAAGATTTTAAAAAATGTACTTTTTCTTATTTTTAGGGTTGTGAGCTTTTGCATTAGAATCATAATTGATTTTGTGTTTATATTTTATTAGAAATGCAGAGATAAAATTTGATGAAAGCAAATGTAGTTTAAAATTATAAAGCAAGGTTGTATGTAAATATAAAATTAGGATAATCATTTGCAGTTTTCATCTACTTATAATTTCAGTTGTGCAAACAATTATATCTGATACTAAAAGAAACCTTGTATTACTTGAAGACATTACAAAGAGGATAATAAAATAATTTCTTTGTGAGAAATTAAACTAAAAGTTACATAATACTCTGAGGGTGGTAAATATTACTGAACTGCTCTTGGAGCAGTTTTTGCAAGGTGTAATGTTTTGTTCTTATTTTTAAGGTGGGTTATGTGTACAGGTGATGGGAAATAGGCTAGAGATCAGTCACATGTGTGATATAATTTGAGAAATAGTTACTGCCATTTAACATGTATCTTTAAGCCCCCAGTACTGGTTCTTAAACTGCGTGCTCAGTCGCTCAGTTGTGTCTGACTCTTTGCGCCCCATGGACTATAGTCCGCCAGGCCCCTCTGTCCATGGAATTCTCCAGGCCAGAATACTGAAATGGGTAGCAATTCCCTTCTCCAGGGGATCATCCCAATCCAGGGATGGAACCTGCATCTCCTGCATTGGCAGGCAGATTAAGTTATAATAGAGGTTTTTTTTTTAAAGTTTATCAAAATATTTTTGGGAAGGAGACTAACTCTAGGCTGGCTCCTGTTGTTTTATGTACACCAGATTTTTTTTTAATTTTAAAATATCTTTATGAGTATTAATTTTTATATAATTTGAAAGGTTATTTTTCTTTTACAGTTATTAGAAAATTTTGGCTATATTCCCCATGTTGTGCAGTACATTCTTGAACCTATATTACACCCAGCGGTTTGTATCTCCCACTCTCCCACCCTTATTACATAACCACCGCCACTGCCTTGTAACCACTGGCTTATTCTCCATATTTGTGAGTCTGCTGCTTTTTTGTTCTATTCACTAGTCTGTTGTGTTTTTTAGATTCCACATATATGTGATTTCATACAGTGTTTGTCTTTCCCTGTCTGATTTGTTTCACTTAGCATAATAGTCTCCACATCCACCTATATTGCTGCAGATGGCAAAATGCTGTTTTTTTTTTATGGCAAAGTACTATTCCATTGTGTGTGTATATGTATATACATCTTCTTTATCCATTCATCTGTTGATGGACATTTAGACTGCTTCCAGTCTTGGCAACTGTAAATACTGCTGCTATGAACATTGGGGTGCATTTATCTATTTTGAGTAACATTATTTGTTTCCTTTTCTACTAACAGATTCTACTTTGTTTTTTAATCAGTGTAGATGAGGTTTTGTGACCACTCAGTGAGTTTCTCATGTGCTGAATGTTCTGTATAGTGCTAGTCCTTAAACCATGACGTGTGTGAGCGCGGGCCCATGCAGCCTGGTTTCCTCCTGAGGAGAGAGTACTGTTGGGGTTTAAGGAAGCCCCATGGCGATTTTGTCCCAATGGCAGTGTGCTCTGCTGGCTCTTCCTTGGTTCTTTTCAATAGAGGAGTTCAGTCTTTATTTGTTAAACTGAATTTTGCTTTGTAAAGTGACCATACACACACCAACTGATAAAACGAATGTCAGGCAACCTGGCTTCAGTTCCATCATAGGGTCTGCTTGAATCATTGTGCTTTCTTGGTGCACAGAAGAGATTAGAATTACAGAATGTGTCAGGGGAAGCAGAGTTCATTTTGATCTTGTCTTTCCCCCGCCTAAACCCCTTTAGTAAGTTTCCATTGCTCTGCTCCTGGACAGCTTCGTACGCTTACCCGTGTTGTGTGAGAGGCGGATTCTTGTCTCTACAGAGGCCCAGTCATCCTGCGCTCGGTGGGGCCAGCCTGACCCCGGACCTTGTATGCGCAAGTCCAGATGATGGTTGTTCAGTGGGTGTGTGCAGGGATGTGACTGTGAGCTGCCTTGCTGTTTATTAGGCACCTGCATGAAAGAGTATAGAGAAGGGGTGTATCCTTTAAGTTTTTACCTTTGGTTATTTTCAAGGATACATACATGAATTTGCACAGTAGAATTCCATAATCCACATTTAATTGTACAAGAATTCAGGTCTACTCTGCTGACTAGAGCGTAAAAAAGGCAGACAGTAGTTGCAAGTAGCTCTAGGTTTTCAGATTTTAACGGGATTAGGATACAGCTGGTATTAATGTGAAGGTATTCCTTCTCTTATCTCTCAACACTAGTACACTTTACTTTCTTTTGTTCTTAAAAATACTTGTTTTTGGCTGTGCTGGGTCTTTGATGGTACGCACAGGCATTCTCTAGTTGCGGTGAGGAGAGGCTTCTCGTTGCAGTGGCTTCTCTTGTTTCGTAGCGCGAGCTCTGGGCACATGGGATTAGTAGTTGCAGCATGCAGGCTCCGTAGTTGTGGCCTCAGGCTCTAGAGCAGGGGCTCACTCGTTGTGGCATATGGGCTTCCCTGTGGCTTGTGGGATCTTCCCAGACCAGGGATCGAGCCCACATCCCCTGCATTGGCAGGGGGAGTTTTAACTCCTGGGCCACCAGGGAAGTCCTCAACTTTACTTTCTTAATAGTCTTTTTTGTTGGACAATTTTGTAAAAATTTGAGAATTCTCAATTTAGAACTAGTGTGCCTAGAAACTATAGTAAGTGATAATATCTCCAGTCTTATGATTAAGCAATTACGGAGAACTCTAGGGGCCTGGCGAGCTACAGCCCATGAGGTCGAGGAGTTGGACATGACTGAGTGAGCACACACAGCTATGCTTAATGTAGCACTACTAATATTTTAACTTCCTGTTAATGAATTTTATTTATAGAATTGAATAAACATTTTCTAAAAACAAAGATTTGAATGTCAAAGTAATATCATAAGAGAAGGATTCCTTACTTTTGATCATTTTAGAAATTACTACTTAAGCTCTCAGCAGTGAGCTGGCACTTCTTTTGTCATGTTAGTCTCAGCGTCCAGATGGGATTTTTCCTTCATTCCTTCACTTATGGAATTTAGTGAAGTGCTTTGTAATTTGGGTTTCTGTCTAAAAATTAGATTCACGTATTTAATTTTAGTTACAGATATAGCCATTAGTGCTTTCTTCTCACTTAAGCTTTTATTCCCAGAAATATTTTATTTTTCAGATCAGAATTGTGAGTCTTTTTTTAAGCTATAATATATCTCAGTTGATAGCACACATCAGAGAATGAATCTTTTTCATGCTTACTTTCATATCAGAATATTCATCTGCTGAATGTAAAATGTACCTTAGAAATAATAACTGCTTACAAGCGCGGACAGACACAGGAAGAAAGCATGTGCTCAGGAATTCAGAGAGCCTGTCGGTCCCTCCTCCATTTCAGCTCCTTCTGTTCTGTCCAGTCCTGCCATCCAGCCACCTACCATCCCCCAGTCCACTCCAGAAGCATTTCCTTTCCTGCCAGGGCCTTTGAGTGGAATTTCACAGGACACTGGTGGTTTTCTCTTTTGTTTTGTTTTTGCAAGGGAGTGGCGCTGGGGAGACTGGTTTACCTTTCTGCAAGTAGGCTTCTGTTTTTGTGCCTACTAGAATTCTGCTTTGAGTTCCATTGTCTTTGTTTTACACATTAGTTTAATAGATTTCTCTTTCCACAGAGGCTGTTTCTGATGTTTTTGTTGTTAAAGTTTTAAGTCTTTTCCTTATCCATAAGTATGGCTATCCATTTATGTATTTGTCCTCAGATTTATTTTTAAAAGTTTGTCCACTTAAAAAAGTAACACTGATGTATGACAAAACCCACTGAAAAAATAAATAAATAAATTATAAAAAAAAAAAAGTAACACTGAAGTGTTGATTAATATTTTCAAAAGTGTTGCTTTGAGATTTTGCTAATGTAGTTTGTTTTCAGTGTCAGATAAAGCATACGGATAAATTTTAAGTAACTCACATTGTGAAGATTCTTGACCCAGGGTATTTTAAAACCTATTCAGTCGTTCATTTTGCATTGGTGTTTCTGTCAGTGCTGGTATTTCAGGGTAGCTAGTTAAATAGTGAGTAATTTGGCTGCTGAATAATTTCCTAGAGATCTTTGGTTAAATTAAAAGTAAGTTATGTTTAGGAAGGACTAGCATGTGGAGTGTGAATTAGTCGTCTTAGTGGTTCCTTTGTGAGGTAGACCTGATACCTGAGGTTTCGATTTGTGTCTCCTGTGTGATTACAGCACCTCACAGGTAGGTCTGACTGCGCTGTGTTTCCATGGAACAGGGGGCCTGGTATCAGGTGGTGGTGATTGACACTTCTGGGTGTATTTTATATGGCGTTTCATGCAAATCATGTTTGATGAGACTGCTGTATCAAATTACATTTCTTTCTGATTACAGCCCTTGCAGATGTGAATCCAGACTTTATTCCATCTAGGAAAAAGAAGTCTTTTGAACCCTCACTGTTTTTACAACTTGCCTTCAGTGCCCTGTAATTATTAGCACTTAAGATGGGGAAGTCATGATGGGCATTTTCTCTGATCAGATCTGTGAGTAGTAGCAGGCAGCTGTGGGAGGAGACTCTTCCCGCTGTCAGACATTGTCAGGCTTGCAGTGCGAGAATGCATTTTAAAATGCAGGTGACATAATACCCAACATTCTCCATTTGCTAGTGGGTTTATGATTAATCATGATTACCATACATTATCATACCATCAAATTTAATCATATCAGTGAATTCCCATCTGCAGCAGTAACAGGAGCAGCTTAGCACTGTGGTAACAGCCATTAAATATGGCGGCTATAAAACTGAGTGCCCCACTGACTTGACTTGGTGTCCTGTCAGCGTGCATTGTGTGTGTTGGGTGAAGAGATGGGGATGGGAGTCCACACCCATAACTCGAAGGCAGGGAATACTCAGGTGTGCTCAGTCTGAACTCCTTGTGACCCCATGGACTAGCCCGCCAGGCTCCTCTGTCCATGCGATTTCCCAGGCAAGACTACCACAGTGGGGTGCCATTTCCTTCTCCAGAGGGTCTTCCCGAAGCAAGGATTGAACCCTCATCTCTTACATCTCCTGCACTGCGCGACCTGGGAATCCCGCAGGAATACCCAGAGATCGCCAAGTCAAGCCATTAAGTCTCAGTGTAAAAACTGCACTGTTAAAGTGTGATACACTATTTTATTTAGTTTTGGGCTAAGTAAGACTGTAACATTGAGTTGAATACCTTCCATAAATCCTCTGAGATATGTAGTTCCTTTGTAGAGTAGACTTAAGCTTTGAGTATGACTTGCCTATCTGTGATTTAATAATTCAGCCAATGAAATACAATAGCACAAATTTTCAAGGTCTTAGAATGACTTCTGTGCAAAGGAAATCTCTGTCCTATTTTTACTGATTTGTCCTGCAAAGCATACCATTTTTTAAATTAATGTTATTTTTCCTGGAGTCCTTGAAGAGCCATAGTTCTTTTCAGATAAATTTCAAAAGTGACCTTATTTTAAAGTACATGAAAGTGCTTCTTAGAAAAGATAGAGGTTTTTTTTTTTTTTTAAACTTGTAAAATTTAGTCCTTTTGATGCACAGTCTGACCTTTCACAGCTACACACGGGAGTGCCATCACTGCCATTGACAGCAGTTCCGTCTCCCCAGACGACATCGTGTGCCGCCCCTTGTAGACAGCCCTCTCCCAGCCCAACCCCTGGCTGACCCTCATCTGGCTTCTCCTCCTGAGAATGTGGATGAATGGAATCACATGCCTGGCTTCATTGTGGGTCTTGCTTCCTGCACGCAGCGCAGTGCGTTTGAGACTCGTTTACCCTTCAGTCACAACAGCCAGGGGCTGTCCTTTCGTATGGACCAACAGTATTCCCCTGTGCAGATGTACCCCCGTTAGTCTGCCCAGTTGCTCTTTGGCCATTTGAATTTTCTCTGGCCACACTGGGTAGTTAGGAGGGCAGGTTGTGAGCCATATGGCAGGTACATTCAGATGAGACTGCATGCTTTCAGTCCATGGAGCTGCTCCTGCTGCTGTGCTCCTTGATTCAATGAGGCAATACCGTCTTCCTGGGGCACGTACTAGTGACCGGTCGGTCGGTCAGTGGACAAGGGAGAGTATCGTTCAGTAATTACAGCATTCCAGATTTTGCGCAAAGCTTGCATTCCCCAACCTTAAGAGGGTATCATTTTCTCCACTTTACAGATAGAGAAACTGAGTCTTGGAAAGGGTAAAAGGCTCAAGTTCACATAACTGGTGCAGGAGCTAGGATTGGAACCAGGTCAGTCTGAGTCTCTTGATCGTGCTGAACCTTCTCCTTTTCTCTGTAAATATTAAAACACACCTCAGTAAACCAGAGAAAAATAATTGCATCTGGTAAGTTGAATCATAACCATAATATATGAGATTGTACTTGTCAGGAGTGCTGCAGTGGAGGGTGTACTATGTATGGTAGGGCCTGTCGTTGGGTGAGCTTGTTAAGACAGAGTAAAGCAGGGGTGAGATGCAGGGATAAAGAGTTTTTCATTTTATGAGAAAAAGTAGCAAATAGTCTTTAGTAGGTTCCTCAGCAGCAGTATTTTGTACTGAAGTTATAACTGTGTTGTAACTTGTGGTGCCTGCTCCTGCTTGAACCAATAATGTTACCATGGCTCATATAAGTTCCTGTGGAGGCCCCTCACCCCAATAGGAAACCTCGGGCTGGCTGTTAGGGATATGGTGCTTCAGAATGTTTAGAATGCATCTGCAAATAAGCGAGTACCTTCTAGGAAAATGAATGTAGACATTTAAACAAGGTATAAACCTGAAAGAAAAAAGAAATCTATGGCAAATACTGAAATAAGAGGATTAACATTGTGACAGTGGGCTCTAATTTTAATTGTGTTGGGGGTCACCAGTGGTCTCTGTTGCTTGCATTTAACCCATTTAATCAGAATTAACTGAGAGGCATTATTTAGTATCTGTTGGTTTCTTATATAGTTCTTTGCATTTTAAGTGAGATTAATAAATGAAAACACGATGTAGCAGCAGGCTGTAATTTATTGAAAGATTCATGAAGTTTCAATGACATTGTTAAGGTATTCAATTAGTCTTACTAAAATATACCAACTGACCCTTTCAGGGAAGCTGATAAGTCACATAATAGCTGTTAGAACCTCTTTATTCTTTGCATTATATGATTAACTTTGTGCTAAGCAATTTATGCAAAGTTTTCATCTTTTTTTTTTTTTGTAACCGAAGTTATCAGTTCTTCCTGAATAGGATTAATGTAGATAACATCATATAATTAACAAGAGATGCAAAAAGGAAGTACAATTTGTATAAGAATTATATGAGGGAGAATGATAATTTCTTACCTTGGACTTTTGGAGGGATATAAGAGAAAGCAAAACAGAGCAGTTATTTGAAAAGATTAAGGTAGCTTTTTCTTTCAGTCGGTCAAATGACAGTAGTACTAGAAATTCTGTTAAGTGAGGTATTTACAACTCCTTAACAGTCTTAAAATAATTCTGCATTTGCTAGAGAGAATTTATTATCCTTTTTACTTGTGAAATGATAGACATTAGTGAATGAATATTCACATCAAGAGAATGCCCGCCTTGGGAACCATGGTATCCAAGGGATGGGTCCCAGGAGAAGCAGTGTGTGAGAGGAGAAAGCACTTTTAAGCCATGAGTCTGACAATGTGGGTTCATGTCATATTTATTGACCGTGGTGGTGTTATTCATTTGCTCAGTTGTGTCTGACTGTGACCCCATGGACTGCAGCAAGCCAGGCTTCCCTGTCCTTCACCATCTCCTGGAGCTTGCTCAAACTCATGTCCGTTGAGTTGGTGATGCCATCCAACCATCTCATCCTGTCATCCCTTTCTCTTGCCCTCAGTCTTTCCCAGCATCAGGGTCTTTTCTAGTGAGCTGGCTCTTGGCATCAGGTGGCCAAAGTAATGGAGCTTCAGCTTCATTATTAGTCCTTCCAGTGAATATTCAGGACTGATTTCCTTTAGCATTGACTAGTTTGATCTCCTTGTAGTCCAGGGGACTCTCGAGTCTTCTCCAGCACCATAGTTCAAAGGCATCAGTTCTTTAGCACTCAGCTTTCTTTATAGTCCAACTCTCACATCCATACAGGACTACTGGAAAAACCACAGCTTTGACTATACAGACCTTTGTGGGCAAAGTAATGTCTCTGCTTTTTAATATGCTGTCTAGGTTGGTCATAGTTTTTTTTCCCAAGGAGTAAGCGTCTTTTACTTTTGTGGCTGCAGTCACCGTCCACAGTGATTTTGGAGTCCAAGAAAATGAAGTCTGTCACTGTTTCCCCATCTATTTGCCATGAAGTGATGGGACTGGATGCCATGACCATGATCTTCATTTTTTGAATGTTGAGTTTTAAACCAGCTTTTCACTCTCCTCTTTCACCTTCATCAGGAGGTTCTTTAGTTCCTCTTCGCTTTCTGCCGTTGACAGTGTAACTTTGGCTAATTCAATTTAATGCTGTAAACCTGAGTTTCTTCATCCCTTAAAGGAAAAGTGATTGGTTCTGCTATATTTATGAAAAACACAGTTGGTACTAGATTTATCAGCCAGGATGTGAATGAAGCTGCATGTAACAGACAACTCAGTTAATAGTGACTTAGCAAACCTGGTGTCATATTTTTTGCATAAAAGAGAAAGTTCTTCTGGGTTGGTGTAGCAGTTCTTTATTGTTACCTCTGTTGTTACCAGTTCTGTGTTGTGATTTTTTCCCCTACCCAAGTTTCAGGCTGAAAGAGGAGAAGGGGCAGGCGTCAAAGACATGTATCCCCTCAGGCTGCCCCACCCAGCAGCCAGCTTGTCTTGTCTCGAGGCGGGTCTGGTGATCTTGTAGCTGGGCACCCTGTTGTCCTTCTGTTACTGAGCGAGAGGTGAGAATTTATACTAGGGAAGCAACTCACAGGCTTTTCCACATGGATAAAATTCATGGCCAGAATTTAAGTTGTATAAATAGAGAAAAAGAAAGTGACATGTATGTTCAAAACAGAACAGAAAATAGGGAAAAATGGCATTGTGAGCTTAATGGTACCTATTTGTTAAAGTATTTTATAAAGCCGATACTGGTGACAGTCAGCAGCTTTTTGGACCTCTGAGCTGAAAACGTTTCTGTTTAGATATCCAGACTCCAGTTCTGTGGCCCTTTTGAGGCGAATGGAGGCAGTTAGGGGCCTGCATGTCTTCCCAGCTCCTCTCTCCCTCCTGTCCAGCGCCGGCTGACATCGCCAGAGAGGGAGCCTTTGTCACTGTGGTGTGTGTCGAGTATCAGCCGTTGTCTTTCTTTCTGAATCATCTCTTCTTCCCAATTCTGCTTCCACCTGGCTCTCCTGCAGGCGTTTGTCGTCCTGAAAATGGGCTTCTTCCTGCGGACACAACTCGTTTATCGTTAAGCTGGCCCTGTCCAGGGTTGGCCTCCCTCGTTTGTCCTCCTCAGGGTGGCTTCCTCTCCTTTGGGGCCTGTGTGTGACCTGCCATGACCTTACCTGGCACCCGCTGCCCCCACTGGCTGTCCTAGGCTCCCACACCTTGCCAGTGTCCCTTAGTTTCAAGGTTAAGCCCACATAACCCCTTTCCATTGTTACTCTGTTGAGCCTCTTCCAAAGGCAGAGATTTCCTTGTTTACTCAGCTTGAGTCAGCTGTTTCTTTCTAAGCTGTAGATCGCATCTGTGGCCTTCTCTCCTTTTATCAGTTTCTCAGGTTGATCAGATAAGCACCACTAATTTGTTTCGCCCGTTCAGGCCTGCAGTGGAATCTCCATGGCTGTCTGACTTTTGCCTTTAGTACTTACTATTTTTCCTGACACTAAAGCATGCACACGCTCTCCCTCGATTACATACCCGTACGTGACTGTGAGACAGTGAGACAGAGAAGGGGTTAAGAGCGGAAGCCCGTGCCCTTGTTGTTCACAGCCAGCAGTCGGCAGCATCGTGGCTGAGTGTCCGTGTCTGTCCCTGGGGTGAGGCCCGGCTCCCATGTGTTCCCGCCTCGTGTTCTGTGCAGGGTGGGTGAACGTTCAGAAGAGCTTCATGACAGAGCTCTCTGTAGCGTGGGCAGCAGAGCCTGGGGGGCGGGGGGCTGGGAAGGGCACAGGGGTGCAGCACAGGAGCGGTGCAGCCAGGCTGACATGGTTTCGGGTCAGAGACCCCCGCCCTGGCCTGACCTCCAGGGGTGGGGCTGTGCAGTGTGAGTCCGACCTGAGTTGTCCATCCTGGGAGGAGTGTGTGGCTACGGCCGGCAATCCTCGGTGACTCCACCATCTGCCAGGGTGGCCCCGGAGTGCCCAGCATGGGAGCGTCAGCTGGAGTGGGCTGACTCCACAGCCCTGAGCCCTCGGTGGCTCACCTCGGGAGGCCCCTTTCTCACTCAGGTCCCCCTCTGGGCATCTTCCTCTGGCCCCTGGGTCTCTCTCCAGCACCAGCAGGTGGGGAGAGAGGGAGGGTTATCCGTGGGAGGTTGTCTTTGACTGAGCGGGCCTGCAGCCGGCCCCATCACCTGTGCTCACGCATCATTTGCCAGAACGTGGTCGCAGGGCCGTGTGGCTCTAGGATTGTCATGTGTCTTCCAGGGGCATGGTTCTCCGTCGGCTCTGCAGCCAGGAGGAGGACGCTGGCCTGGGCCGTGCTCCTTCACAGCCGTGTTGGAGAGTACCCACCCACCTCCCGCCTCCGTCTCTTTCTGCAGGGAAGGGCCTTCTTCTCTAACCGTAGGGAGGTGGTTGCAGGGTGAGGATGCGCATCTCCAGGTTCATGTCACCTTCTCTCTAACGGTATTACATCATTATGTGCAGGTCACAGCACGTTTCTCTCCTGAAGTTAGGTTGGAGGTGCAGGGGCTGGCGGTCTTGGCTCTCTGTTCTGACTGCCCTGTCTGTGCTCCGGATCCACCAGGCTCAGGAACTTTGGGGCCGCTTGCTGGCTCCTCGGCCAGCATGTTCTGCCTGCCTTTCTCCCCTTGCTGAGGCTCTCAGCCGTCCCCTGACTGTGCTTCCTGGCAATGGGTGTTCGGTGTGCTGCGGCGTTCTCGATGGGCTGTGGGCCCGGCTTCCCTCACGTTAGAGGGAAACTCACCCCTTGAGCTTCTTGCCGGGTGGTTCAGCGCCTGGGAGGGGCCCGCCTGTCAGTGCAGGAGACGGAAGTTCCCTCCCTGGTCAGAGAGAGTCCCTGGGGGAGGAAACGGCAACCCAGTCCAGTGTTCTTGCCTGGGAAATCCCATGGACAGAGGACCCTGGCGGGCTGCAGTCCACGGGGCCACAAAGAGTCTGGCACGACTGAGCGACTCAGCACAGCACACTGTGACTATTAACTATATTTGTAATAAGCTAATACAACTCGAATGCGTTTGTTCATGGTGGAGCGCTGTCTGTAGAAGTGCCATGGAAGGGTGGAAACGACGGGCATGATGAGCTTTTGCTGCTTGCATGTACTTCGTCTTCCCCCTGTCCTGCAGATGCGGAAACCAAGGCCCAGAGCGGTTTGACGGTGGGTGCTGGGCTGTGAGTGTGATGGTAGTGGGGGGGCTGGAAGACACAGGCCGAGCCTGTCAGCCCGGCACTGGAGTCCGCTGTCTCCGTCACGGATGCTCTGGGCTGAGGATCGTTGGGAGTCAAAGCTCCGGGTGACACGACTGACGCAGAAAGGACTGGGGGCCTTGTCCCGTGTCACTGCTGAAGAGCCCTGAGTGCTCCTGTGTGCGCTGCCAGCGCAGGGCTGGTCAGTGAGAGGGAAGGGGGCTTGGGAGGGGCATGGGAATCACAGTCTGAGGATTCCGGGGGGCCAGGTTTACGACCCAGTGTATGTTCAGTTTGATATCAAGAGTTGTCCTTTGAAGTTAGAAATATTCAAAATAATCTCCCAGGAAATCTGAAAGTGCTTAGAGACCCTCAGGCAGCTTGAAATTTTTTGTGAAAACTAGCCACATCAGTCTCCTCTGAGCTCATTCTTGTAACTCTGTAACTGCTTCCTTTTAAGAAAGGCTGAAGGGGTTGAGGAGAGCATGTGTGCCCTGATCTCCACCTCTGCAAAGTGAAAGTCAAAAAGTAGCAAGCTTCCTGCTAACTTACAGTGGGGAAAGCCAGTGTGTGTGTCCACCAACACTTTGCCTAATCCGTCGTGAGAGAACCTGTCTTGGGTGGACTTGAAAGGACCTGTGTGACGGAAGGAGAGAGAAGGCTATAAAAGCCCTGTTGCAGCAGCCACATGACCAGTGCGTTCAGAGCTTCATCTGCAGGGGTGAGGCTTGTGGCTCTAAGATGCATTTATAAACAAAATGCAGAATTTATAAATAACTGCAGATGTCCGAGGAAGCCTGAGTGTTTTCCCAGCATGATGTGAGCCTGATAAGAGAAGTGGTATGAAGTATTGGGACTTCATTGTCAGGACAGAAAAGTTAGGAACTTCTTCAAGCTTCTCTGAACTGTGAGCAGAATCAGGGAAGCAAGACAGAATCCGCCACTGCTGGCCTCTGGGGAGCTGAGCGGAGACAGAGGTGGCAGCTCTGGAGTGATTCTTCGGCATGTGGGGCTGAGTTCCGCCTTCCTGGTGTTGACGGTACAGCCGGCAGCACGCAGACCTCGTGTGAAGTGAGCTGGGCTGGGTGGGGTGCGGGAAGCCCTGGACGAGGGGCTCTGAGAACAGTGCTTCTGAGCAATGGAAGGTAAGCTTTGTCTTACTTCTTGTGGGGACCGGTGAGAGTTTTAAGTTAGTGATACTAAGTTCCCATGCGTGATGCTGCTTTCCAGTGATTCACCCGAAACAGCACTGAGGGGGTGAGTGGAAATAGCCTTACAGAACTGTCTCTGTTTGTCAGAGAATGCTTTTTACTCTTCCCGTTCTTCTTTCTGATACCGTCTCTCTGTCCTCTTTTGTCAACTCACTAGCATAACAGTGACTGATACAGCTAATGAGTTGTGAGTCCTGAAGTGTGCTAACTGTAGTTCAGATTGAAAGCTTGTCAGCAAATCAGTAGTGTAATAGTTCCAGCTGCTGTTGTAGTTCAGCATATTGTTCCTATTTTTTATGTGGAAACTGGCCAAACGCAGTAACAGAATGAGAATGAAAATTTCTAACAGGTAGACTGCTGCTAAAAGTTAGCCTTGAGCACATGATTCATGGCAGAAAATTCTCTGGATGGAGGTGCAGCTGAGGAGGAATCCCGAGGGGTGGGAGGATGGGAGAGTATCCCGGGCAGTGGGAGGGCTGGCCAGGAGCAGGGAAGCTGTGAGGGACGCTGCTGGGCTGGTCAAGAGAAAGTGGAAGCTTAGAGGGGGTCTGACGAGGTGTGTATAGAGCTCCACCCAGCAGTGCTGGGGGGTCTGTGGGGACGCGAGCTTGGGGGCCTGCCTTGGCCCAGGTGCACACAGTGTCTCCTGGAACAGTGCGGCCCCAGGACAGACCATTGCAGGAGAATGAAGGAGGGACAGGGAAAAGGAAGTTTCTGAATCGGGGGCTTATGACAGGGCTCACATTTTGGCTTAAACAGAAGCACAGAGTGAACGTTTTCCTGAAGAAATCAGGATGTGGACGTTTGTACAGAATGCGATGGTTTCCAGAATTCATGTTTTCCATAAAAATTATAAACTGTGATTTTCATGTCTGAGTTGGGAAAGTGTCACTTTTAGAATCCCCAGATTCAGTCATTTTGATGACTTATATGCGTTGAAACTTCGCCTACTGCATTTTAACTTGTTTTTCTTGGGTGCTGAAAGCTATGATTAAAAAATAAAATAGAATGGTGTCACTTGATTGGATTTCCTTGGCTGTGAAGCAGGGCACATCCCTCCCCTCTCACCATGCATTGGTGAGCTCAGGCGGGCAGGGCTCCGCACGGGGCCCGACGGGCAGTGCGGGAGCTGGGGCAGTGAGGCCGAGGCCCTCATGTCCGGTCCCCCGCCCGTCCTGCCTGCGAAGCAGGTGCTCATGTCGGCTTCACAGAGTGACTTGACCCCTGTGTGGATCTCTGTGGCCGGATCTCTGCGTCCACCGCCGCTGCACGGCGGGAGTGCGCTGGGAGTGCTGGGAAGGAGGGGGGGTTCTCTCTCCCTCTTGTGACGGCGCCCAGACGCGAGCCTTGGTGCCGACTCCGGTGGGCCTCACGTGGTGCCCAGCTCTCCCACCACGCGCCCTCGGGGCTGTCAGACCAGCTGGGGAGGCAGGGCATTGACCCCAGGTCCCAGTGACAGCCCCAGGAAGCCCCTCGGGTCCAGCCCAGGCGTCTCACGCCCCCTTCTCAGCACACGGGTGGGCCGGCCCGAGTGAGGGCCTTTCCTGGCACAGCAGTCCCCCTGCCAACGATGGCACTTCCACACCCACGTGGCTTTCCTGAAGGCCTCTCATGGTGCTGTCTGCCCCGCCAGACCTGCATCCAGGCAGACCCTGCCCTGGTGACCTGATGCAGGCCACACACACCGGCTTATACGTGATCCCAGCTCAGTTATCTGAAGGGAGCTAACATTTCTTAGGATGCTGTGAAGGTTGAAAATGTTTTTTACTTGTCTTCAGGTATGTGTTAATATTTTACTATTTGTAAGCTAAAACCTCATGAAAAGTGCATGTGTTTCATTTTTATAAGGCTTTAAATTTTAGTGATTTCTGTTACATTTTACACCCAGTACCTTGTTTTATGCTGTGGTATAGTTAATGTCTCTTATCTGTCCCTTCTGTGTTGGGCTCTTGGAAACTCTGTCTTGGTGTTCCCTCTTCCAGAGGAGGGACAGGCAAGTATACTCCATAATAGCTTGAGGAAGCAAGCTGTATAGTTGAACCCCGGTTTTACTTAGGTGAGCATTGCTAATTTCTGTATCACGTTGCACAGATTGGAGGCAGCATGACCAGTCAAACCTTGCCATAAAACAGAGGGCAGACAATTTTAAATTTTATTTTCTGGGCCGCTCCAAGAAAAATGATTTAAGCATTTAAAAAAAAAGATTGGACCTTGATTGCTAATATGTTATCATCCAGAAAGTTTTTAAATACATTTACATGTGAGGAAGAAGGTCTGTAAAACTATAGACAGGATACTAGTGTTGTATTTCATAAATACTTTATTAATAATTGTTCTTTTTAAGTTACTTGACAAAATATCCATGTAAATGCATCAATACATATTTCATTGCACACAAAAATACAAGTTGTTTTAAAATGGGGAAGGAGTGGCAGTGGAAGACAAGAAGGCAAGTCCATCGAAATTCCTAGTGCAGGTTTAATCAGTATCAGTGTAGGATAGCTGATGCTGTTAGAAATAGGCTTTTCTAGCATATTATTGCATTAGTGCAAAATAGTAAGTATTGAAGAGCATCCATATCACAGCATCATATTAGTGAAGTTTCAAATTAACATTGTGACAGAAATATATACTTTTATTAGGGGCACAAAGATGTGATGATTTCGTCTGAGTTTATATGGTTATGTGTTCTCAGTTATAGATCTGACATTTGTCACTTCCTGATATTTATTGCTTCAGTTGTATCTTAATTGATGCCTTTATCTAGAGTGAGAAGTGATGTTTGTTCCCTTATGTCAGGTGTCAAACACTGTAAGGTGAGAATGTCCTAACTTTCACCCACATAGACACAGATTACAAGAATTTCATCTTTGCGACTTTCTGACCACATGTCTCTGTGTCTTTTTATGAAGTAATGTTTGTGTCTAAATAAAATTTTGTTGATGTCATATAGCCAATGGTCTTACAGGTTTGTGATGGTGTTCGTTTGGCATTATCCTTAAAACACTATGGATAGAGCAGTTGTTTAAAGAGAGAAGGAAAGCAAGTGTAGTTTGCAAAAGTGTTTTCAACATTGTAATATAATGCCACATTTAGAAAGACTAGCTAGTTGTATTAGTAATAAAAGGACAGGAAAATCTTTAGAATTTCAAGTTTATGGGAAATGTGATTTTTTTTAAAGTTGAGAAATACTTAATGAAGTGCTATTAAATGAAAATTATTTTGATGATAGTATATATAATTAATGAATTTCTGGAAAAATAAGGAAAAAATGTGGGGCTTTCTTAAGTAAATG
The DNA here is from genome assembly GCF_019320065.1 of Cervus canadensis. Lineage (NCBI taxonomy): Eukaryota > Metazoa > Chordata > Mammalia > Artiodactyla > Cervidae > Cervus > Cervus canadensis. The sequence continues at coordinate 109,056,579 of NC_057388.1, forward strand.
TAGTTTTTTAAAACTCTCCGTAAATACTTGAAAAACCAACTGAAAAATGACTTTTTAAGAATCGAGATATAGTTGATTTACAATATTAGTTCTGGGTATACAATATAGTGATTCAAAATTTTTATAGATGATATTTCACTTAAAGTTATTATAAAATACTGGCTGAAAAAGAAGTAATTTTAGTTTTTGTTTTTTTGGTAAAGTTCTACTGGTAATATGTTGTTCTTGAAAAACGGTAATCTGCAAGAGTTTAGAATTATTTAGCCAGTGGAATCTGACTGTAGTATTTCTTTTGTAATAATGTGGTTTCTTAAACATTTTCACATTTTCTGTTTCATCAGAGATGGCTGATTTTTGTTGCAGTACACATTCAGTTTCTTTTTCTTTTGAAGTAATAGCTGTGGCTTATGGTTGTGTCAGAAAGGTAGCAAAGAATAGCACATTTGAGAAGATAAATGTCAGGAACGCTGGAAGTAGACATTTAGTCTTTTAGATAATGGGCAAGAAGGTCAATAATTGTGTGGATTTCAGTAAGCTTAAAAATAATATTCTGCTGGTTCTGTAGTACTGTGCAAACATTGAATTAATTTTTAGGTGTTGCATTTTGATGGTTGACTGTTTAATTATGGCAGAGATATACAGAATGCACCTTTTTTGTAATATGAGGTTATATATATAGATGGGGATGGGGCTGCAGGAGATCAGTTACTTGATGTTTTCAGAGGAAAACTGAAAACACATAGACCTTTCTGAACATTACTGTTTATTTCCCCGCCTTCCATCCTGTTTTCCCGTTGTTCTTTAGGGCCCTCCGGAGTTCCCGCAGCACACGCCTGGCCCCGTCCCCAACAACTTCAGCCAGCCCCCTCGGCTTCCTCTTCAGGACCAGTGGAGGGCCCCGCCCCCACCCCAGGAGCGAGACCCTTTCTTCTTGGGAGGTAAAGGAGGGTGTGGAGGACAGGAGCAGAGCCGTGTGGGGCTATGTGCCTGACCGTGTTTATGCTTTAAACCCTGCTCAGCTCCCGGTCGGGGATTTGTTAAGTGTCAGGTGCTTGTACCATAGCCCTGCCTGTCATTTCAGATGCTAAAATTGGACATTAGTGGTATCTGAAATGTGAAGATCTCACATGAAGGAGGACATCATCTGTAGAAAATAACTAAGGAAGCAATTCTAGAAACACATAAGCAAAATATAGAATTCTTTTCAGACACTCGCCCCCAATCACCACTGGTTAACTTTTGTCCTTAGTAGGACATAAAGCTGATGTCTGCAGAGTGTTCTGTGTAACTAGAGGTAGTTAATGTTGCAACTCCCTTCAGTTTCAGGTGAGCCAAGGTTCCCGAGCCATCTCTTCCTGGAGCAACGAAGTCCCCCCCCACCGCCACCTCCTCCCACACTCCTCAGCAGTGGTCACCCTGTGCCCACGCCCAGTCCCTTGCCCTTCACCCAGCCCGGCCCAGCGTTCAGTCAGCAGGGGCAGCAGCCTGTGTTCCCCAGAGAGAGGCCCGTGAGGCCAGCCCTCCAGCCGCCAGGGCCAGTGGGGCTCCTGCACTTCAGCCAGCCGGGGTCCGCAGCCACGAGGCCCTTCATCCCTCCTCGCCAGCCCTTCCTGCCGGGCCCCGGACAGCCCTTCCTGCCCACCCACACGCAGCCCAGTCTGCAGGTGAGTGACTTGTGTTTCAGAATCCGAAGGACAAGCTCCACATTTTCATTCTAGTCTTCTGAGATGTGGAGAGTGTTTAAAGAACAAGGGTGTTAAACTTAATGTACTCTTGATTAAGACAGCTTTCTTAATATTGCTTATTTTCTTAACCATAGGAAAAATGGACGTAGTGATTGTCATTTTTGGGGGAAATGAAAAAATTCAGTGTTAAGATTTTGTAAAGGATGTTCTATATACTACTAATAAAATTAGGACATGTTTTGATAATACCTTCGCTTATCACTGCGAGATTCTCAGAAGGTTAACAGGAAGTCAGCTTCTTTGTCAGATCACGTTCCTCCAGTGTGTAGTGGGGAGAAACCGGTTGCTGCTGCCTCATTATTTGAGAGATTTGAGTGCCCTCTGCTGGTGGGTTTTTTCATCAGCTGCTGGAGTCTGCTCTTACCCAGAATGTTTCATCTCATGTTTTAAGTTTACTGTTAAGGTGTGTGATGATGATATGCTTGAACCAGTTATATAGAAACCACATAGAATATGTACCTAAAATAAAAACAGGTAAATGGTTATTTCTTAAGATGTTAAAGTAAGATGAAATTTTTCTTCCTAAATTATTTTATTAAAAAAATATAATTTGGGAATTCCTTGGTGGACCAGTGATTAGGACTCCTCTATTTTACCACCACAGGCATGGGTTCACTTTGGTTCCACCATCTAGAAACAGTTACCCCTGGCGTTGGGGTGACACATTTCTCAGTCTTCCGGTGCTTGCATCCTCGTGATGCTTTCTTTCCCCTGTTAGCTCCTTATTGCCATCTCTCGTGGTGGTGGAGTATCTTTCACTACTGCACAGGTTGACATTACCTTGCTGGTCCTGGCTCAGGCACTCATTGATTGCTTTCAGTACTTGGGTGTTTAGAAAGAGTGTTGCCACATCCTTGAGGCTGTGTTTCCTTCCTTCTTAGTTGTTTCCTTAGGATACATTCCTGGAATTTCAGAATTTGAGGGTTTAGAGCAAATGTAAAATGCCAGAGAGTAGCTTTTGGCTTATTACTGCCTTTAAGGTATCATTCACCTTCATCAACCAATCTAAAATGGAATTTTAGTGCCACTTGAAGTTCCTTCTGGTGTTGGGGTTTTTAGGGAAGTGGCTGCACTGGAAGGTGAGTAGTTCACAGGTGGTAAACTGTCCTCTCTCTCTTCTGCCTGGAAGGGGCCGCTGCACCCCCCGCTGCCCCCGCCACACCAGCCGCAGCCGCAGCCGCAGCCCCCGCTGCAGCCCCCGCTGCAGCCGCCGCTGCAGCCGCCCCCGCCGCACCAGCCTCCGCACCAGCCGCAGCAGCACCACCATCACCTCTCCGTGCCGCCCCCGCCGCTGATGCCCGTGGCCCAGCCCCAGTTCAGGCCTCACATGCCGGCGGCCCAGCCTCAGCCCAGCAGCAGCCGGATGCCGTGCCCCCAGCGCCCGGGGCTGCGGCACGTAAGTGTCCCGTGTCCTCGGCCGGCTCCGGGGCCACCTGTTCTGGCACAGGACTTTGGTGTATCTGCCTGTTTCTGTGGTGATAGATGAGGTTATTGATTGACACATAACTTTAGAAAATATTCTTGGGTGATAGTCATCCTACCTTTGCCAGTGGTTTATTACTTGGTACCAAGATTGTCTCTAACTCCTTGGGCAACTAATGCAGATGTGAGCGAATTCAGAAAGAATTTATTGAATATCTTTTGTTGTCAGGCGTTACTCTAGTTCCTGGCAATAGAGCAGTGCACAAAAGAGACACATTTCCTGCCTTCGTGGAGCTTAATCGTGGGGGAGAGCCGCACTGATTCAGGTGCTGTCAGCAGATGTCTGGCTTGTCGGGCATTGAGAGAGGCTAGAAGATGCGTGTTGCTTTGAAATTCAAAGATTAGTCATCATTACTATCTTGTCCCCCATTAGATGCACACATGCTAAGTCACTTCAGTCATGTCCGACTCTCTGTGACCCCGTGGACTGTAGCCCAGCAGGCTCCTCTGTCCATGAGATTTTCCAGGCAAGAACACTGGAGCGGGTTGCCGTTTGCTTCTCCAGGGGATCTTCCCCACTCAGGGATCGAACCCAGGTTGCTTCCATTGAAGGTGGATTCTTTACTGTCTGAACTGCCAGGGAAGCAACGCTGTGTTTTTCTTTGAGTGACATTGAGACTAAAGTGATATGAGAAATGGAAAGAATTTCTAGGTCTGGAAAGAGGGTGCCTTGTCCCCTGGACTTCACCGTACAGGGTTAGTGGCAGACGGTGCCCCCAGCCTTGAGCTGTGCCGCTTGGGGCACTCCCTCCTGGCCTCTCACAGATCCGCACGCTCCTCCAGGTGTGGGGTCTGTTGCGAATCCAGAGAACGAACATGACTGACGTGTCCTCTCTGATGAAACCTTTGGGCCTCTTTCTCCTCCAGAGTGTAGTTTTTTAGGGCACTAGCTTAATGCTTTGTTCCTTGTTCTACCCGGAATTTGGGGGCCTGTTGACCGTGGGGGTCCACAGTACTGGCACCGTGGTCAGTACTGGGGTGCCAGTGACCCAGCTGACTCCTCATGCAGGAGGGTCCCTGTTGCTCTGTTGATTCTGTTAAAACTGTCCCAGTCCTGTAAGGCACCTGCTGCAGTCATCTGGTGTGATGTCCATAAAGAGGAAGCTGTCCGCCTGCCGGCATGATGCCTTTCCCAGCCCCAGGGCTTAGCTGTAGGGTATGCTGCTACACAGAGCAAGAGACATTTATGTAGGAGGAAAATGTTTACCAGTGGGACAGTGTCTGCCTCCCAAAAGAGAAGTCACTTACTCAGTCAGAATTAATCTAATGTGCCCAGTTTCTTCTCCTGAGTTTCCAGTTGTAATTACAATTTCTTTCTTCTTGTGACAGAACACTACTTCTCAGAATGTAACCAAGCGACCAATGCAACAAATGCAGCCAACTGCTCCGAGAAATAGTAATTTGCGTGAATTACCGATCGCGCCATCTCATGTTATAGAGATGAGTACCAGTCGCTGCTCCTCCACACCTGCCGCTCAAGTGAAACCCATCATGAGCACGTCTCCGCCCTCGAGGCCCGGGGTGGGGCCCAGGAACGCGCAGGGGAAGACTGAAGGGAGAGTCAAGCCACTTAGCCCCGTGGGTCAGCCTAAAGAGGAAGCAAAGACAGAACCAGAGGTGGGGCTTTTTTTTTTTCTTTTTAATTAAAAACAATACTTCGTCTCAAACAGGGAGATCTTATAATCAACCCGTACTTCTTAGGTAAAAGGTAAGTACTTCTGACCTGCTTAGAACACACTTAGCATCCAGTGTGTTCTTCCCAGAATCTTCCCACTTTGTTTTCACCGGCTCCTCCTTGTAACCTAACCACCATATTCATAGAAGATAGTTTCATTCTCACTGGCCCTGTCTTAGATTGTGTTTATATATT